>NC_051213.1:40034765-40345598 GCF_015220715.1 Pygocentrus nattereri | reverse complement strand
GTGTTCATCAGTCACAGTTAGTGTTGCTGAAACTACCATCCATCTTCATAACCTTACAACTGAAGGAACAACTGCAGGTGGCTGAGCCCCACAAATTCTCATCCTCTTCAGTCAATGTGTAGTATGTGCTTTTCCCAAAAGGACATGCACTATATTGTCAAAAGTATTCGCTTGTTTGCCTTCACACACATATGAACTTGAGTGACATCCCATTCTTAATCCATAGCCTTTAATATGATGTCAGGCCACCCTTTACAGCTGAAACAGTTTCAACTCTTCTGGGAAGACTTTCCACAAGGTTTAGGAGTGTGTTTATGGGAATTTTTGACTATTCTTCCAGAAGTACATTTGTGAGGTCGAACACTGATGTTGAACGAGAAGGCCTGGCTCACACTCTCCGCTCTAATTCATCCCAAAGACTTTCTGTCGGGTTGAGGTCAGGACTCTGTGCAGGCCAGTCAAGTTCTTCCATGCCAAACTTGCTCACCCATATCTTTATGGACCTTGCTTTGTGCACTGGTGCGCAGTCATGTCGAAATAGGAAGGGGCCCCAAACTGTTCCCACAAGGTTGGGAGAAAGAAATTGTCCAAAATCTCTTGGTCTGCTGAAGCATTAAGAGTTCCTTTCACTGGAACTAAGGGGCCGAGCCCAACTTCTGAAAAACAACCCCACACCATAATCCCCCACGCCACAAAACTTTACAGTTGGCACAATGCAGTCAGACAAGTACTGTTCTCCTGGCAACCTTGCTTTGCATTGCACTTGGTGATGTAAGGCTTGGATGTAGCTGCTCGGTCATGGAAGCCCATACCATGAAGCTCTCTATGCACTGTTCTTGAGGTATTCTGAAGGCCACATGAAGTTTGGAGATCTGTAGCGATTGACTGCAGAAAGTTGGCGACCTCTGTGCACTATGCAGCTCAGCATCCTCTGACACTGCTCTGTCATTTCATGTGGCCTACCACTTCATGGCTGAGTTGCTGTCGTTCCCAGTCGCTTCCACTTTGTTATAATACCACTGACAGTTGACTGTGGAATATTTAGTAGTGAGGAAATTTTATGACTGGACTTACTGCACCGGTGGCGTCCTATCACGGTACCACACTGGAATTCACTGAACTCCTGAGAGCAACCCATTCTTTCATAAATGTTTGTAGAAGCACTCTAGATGCCTAGGTGCTTGATTTTATTCACCTGTGGCCATTGAAGTGATTGGAACACCTGAATTCAAAGATTTGGATGGGTGAGTGAATACTTTTGGAAATATATGCATGTTCATCATTGTCTGCAGGTTTAAACTAGTAATTGTGCACTTCTAATGTTCCCCAGAATGCTTTTCGTTTTTATATGTGGTTAGTGTAATTCCATCACATTGTTGCTAGTCTTTTTGTTGATTTACTTTCTCCTCTAAAGCCTGTTGTAGTGTAGCATATGAACATCATCATTTCTTCATTCTTCATTCTTATCTCTTTCTTCCTTTCTCTCTCCCCCCATCCCATACTCCAGTGGAGAATGAATAATGTGTTTTTTCTCGCTGCTGTAACCACACTCTATTTTAAGAGCCGCATCCATAATTAAGACATAGCCAACCTAGAGGGACAGAGAGTGTATGTGTTTGAGTGGTGAATGTCCATTAGCTCTAGCAGATGTGAATGTTGTCTCAAAAATAGTGATGTTATTTGTAAGAATCATTCACTTCTAGATTCTCAGGGATTGTATTTAGCATTTTATGCAAACATAAAGTAGTCATGGTGTTAATAGACCACATTAGGCATACTGTAAGACCTAAAAACAAATCCCTTCAAACACACACAGAAATGGGAAGTGTATGAAGAGAGAGCTTTGAGTTCACAACTTAGATCAGTATAAGGAGAAAAAGACAGGAGGCTTTCTAATTGCAGCAAGAAAATGAGTGTGATGACAATCCAAGTTGACTGCACACTGGACATGCGCGCATTCGTGTGAGTTTTTCAATTGAAAGTGATCTTCTCTAAGGGAACGACATTGCCCACATATTGTCTGAGTGAACATCAGCTCCATGAACCAAAAGGAATGTTGAACAAAATATTTAACCCCAAATTTTTCAAGGTTACTGCAAAATGGCACAGTGTGTCTGTTGTCATTTACTTCAAATACAAGATTCTTAGAAAGGTCAGTGCTCAGCTGTTTTGAATGAAGTAATGGTTTAGCTATTTTTTTAAAAGAGAGTTCAGATTCTATGATCTGACTGACTGAGCCACATTCACTTAAAATCCTTTTAACAGTTTGACAAGTCCTGCCTATGTTAGTTACTGTTGCTGTGTCAGTGAAACATTCAATTCAGCATAGACCGTGGAGTCATATGGTAGCATCTGTTGCAATGCAGAAACAGAACAATGGAAATAGGTCTGAGAATTAAGAACATATGATTGTAAGAGAGTTTAAAGCAAAAAAGGATTCTGTAAACCATTTTACTGTCAGTCAGACCAAAGAGATCTTTTAGATAGTTTATATTAAAACAGCAAGTTTTTGTGTCAGAGCTAAGAAGCAAACTTCATGATAGCAATGGAAGAGATGCCACACGTGTAAGTATATTAATATTCATCTTTATATAGTTCTTTACACACTGTACAATCCCAGTCTGCAAAAAAGCTACTTAGTTAGCTACCTAACTTCTTTATTTTTTATTTTTGTATTGAATCTATCTATTATTTTATATTATTTTATAATAACGATTATACACAGAATATTACAGAATGATATGAACATTTGTAAAACAACATTTTCACAGTTACAAGTAAGCATTTTGTTACAGAAGAGTTATACTGTAATACACTAAGGGTGTTCTGTTGGATTTTGGTTTAAGTTAAAGTCCAAGGTGTCCACTGTGGTTAATGAGATCCACAGCTCTGGGGGGAAAAGCTGTTAGTGTATCTGGTTGTGCTGGGTTTGATGTCCCTGAATTGTCTACCAGATGGGAGTGGCTGAAAGAAATGATGTCCAGAATGAAAGGGGGACAATCAGTGATCCTCTCCGTTGTGCACTATAGTTTGGTTCATTAGAGGATGGTTATGGATGATGTTAGGGTAGGCCCAATGATGACTTGTAGTTATTAAGCTCAGTAATGTTTATTATTTCAACTGCTTCAAGTGCACAGCTGGATTTAGAGGATTACACATCTGCTGTTCTCAGATACATCAGCAAGTGTGTTGAGGATGTCACCACCACCAGGACTGTGACGTGCTACCCGAACCAGAAACACTGGCTGATTGCAGAGGTCTGATCTCTGCTGAAAGTCAGGGATGCTGCCTTCAGGTCTGGTGATTCACAGAAACTCAGGAGAGCTCGACGTGAGCAGACGGCAGGCGTAAAGAGGGCCAAAGCTGCATACACTCTGAAGATCCAGGGTCAGTTTTCTTCCCAGGATCCACAGAACTTGTGGAAGGGCGTCAAGTTCATCACAGACTATAACACCAAAGATGCACAATGCACTAGGGACCCCTCACTGCCCAATGCTCTCAATAAGTTCTATGCCCACTTTGAGGACCCAAACACACCCCCCAGCACCAGACTCACTCCACCACCTGGAGAAGAGCCCCTCAGTGTGACTCAAACAGAGGTGAGGAGGATCCTTAAGAAGATTAATCCCCGCAAAGCTGCTGGCCCGGATAACATTCCAGGGCGTGTGCTGAAGTGCTGTGCAGACCAACTCTCTGAGGTGCTGACAGACATCTTCAATTCCTTTTTAATCCAGGCACCTGCCTGTCCCCAACTGCCTGAAGACCACCACCATCATTCCAGTCCCTAAGAGCTCCACAGTGACAGGACTGAATGACTATCGGCCAGTAGCCATCACCCCGATAGTCACAAAGTGTTTTTGAAAGACTGGTTATGACCCACATCAAAGCCACCACTGATGTCACTGGGGATCCACACCAGTACGCGTACTGGAAAAACCAATCCACAGAGGATGCCATCTCCTCTGTGGTCCACACTGCCCTCGCCCACCTGGAGAGTAAGGATTCTTATGTCCGTATGCTCTTTGTGGATTTCACATCGGCCTTTAACACCATGATTCCCCAGATCCTGGCTTACAAACTCCATGCACTTGGACTGAGCGCCCCTCTCTGTAATTGGGTCCTGGACTTTCTGACTAACAGGCCGCAGTCTGTGACGATCCACAACATCTCCTCCTCCACCATCATCCTCAGCACCAGCTCCCCTCGGGGCTGTGTGCTGAGCCCCCTCCTGTTTCCACTGCTCACATATGACTGCTCAGCTATCCATCCAGGCTGTCATATTGTAAAGTTTGTGGATGACACGGCAGTGGTTGGATGCATCAGAAATAGTGATGACTCTGGCTATAGGCAGGAGGTGGAACACCTGGAGAATTGGTACAGTGAGAACAATCTCTGCATCAATGTGAAGAAAACAAAGGACATCAGAGGATCTGCACATTGGAGGATCTGCAGTGGAAGTGGTCTCCAGCTATAGGTACTTGGGCGTACACCTAAGTAACAATCTTACCTGGAGTAATAACACTTCCAGACTAATCAGGAAGGCACATCAATGCCTCTACTTCCTCAGATGGTTGAGGCGTGCTGGACTCGGGAGCTCAGTCCTCACCTTATTTTACAGATGTGTGGTGGAGAGCGTTCTGTGCTCTAGCATCACCGTCTGGCATGGAAGCTGCTCTGCGGCAGAAAGGAAAGCTCTGCAGAGGGAGGTGAATGCTGCACAGAGGACTGTTGGGGTCAGCCTTCCCACCACCATGGACATTTACACTTCCTGATGCAGGAAAAGGGCCACTGGCATCATGAAGGACCCCACACATCCAGCACACACACTTTTTGTCCTGCTCCTCTCAGGTAGGAGGTTACAGAGCATTAAGTGTAAAACAACCAGACTAAGAAACAGCTTCTTCCCTGAAGCAGTAAGACTCTTAAACTCCAATTAGACATCACTGCAATGGTACTTCATGTCCACTTATTTATCTCTGCTGCTGTACTGAATCTGTGCCTCTACTATATCATCCCTACAGATGTCACATTATACATGTCACTTTATACATTATCAGCATTAAGATGTACACTTTCTACCTCATACCCATCTTATCCTATCTTATCTTATCTTATCTTATCTTATCTTATCTTATCTTATCTTATCTTATTTTGGGTACTGGAATGAACTATATGGACTTGCTACATTGTTGCAGTAATTTCTTTGGTATGTTTTTCCACAGTAAATGTTAGCAATAGTTATTTTGCTGCTGGTGTCTAAAAATTGTCATGTCAGTTACACAGGAGAAAATGTTAAGTTATAAATGTAAAGTTATATCACATAACATGACATACAATAATTTTAACTAATTTTGTTGGCTTTTACTCTTAGTTACTCTTAGTTCACCAACTCTTAGCCCATTGCTACCCATTAATATCATGTAAACTGAAGGCATAAATCATCACAGATTTTAATCATAAATCATCACAATTTGCCTCAAACCATGTCAAGTTTTAAGTAATCTCAAATAGACTTGGTTCTGTGTTTTCTGACACTATATGACAAATTACCATCTGAAAAAAGGTAAAAAATTACAGACAAAATCCATTCTTCTACACAGCTGTTCTTAGGGTTTTTAGCTATTTCATACTATGTTGAAAACCACATAAGCAAGTCTATAGGAAACCTCTTTATAATTTAATATGGGACACTGAGACAAGTGTGTGTTTATTTAGATGTGCAGTTTGCTACCTTAGCCTATTAGAGCCAGTGCAAAGACATAAATGTCAAGCATCAGACAAAGTCTCAAATTTGTCGCTAATGAACTGCATTTTGGGTAATGTGGCAGTTGTGTAAATTAGATTTTCACTGAACCATTGAATAAATCAGTGTTGGAGAAATAAGCAATCACAGTGTTAAAGCCTGTAGTCTTTCAAGTGCAAAATCAAAACTGTTTTGACTTTACTACTGCAATTAAGAATGCTTGTTTTGCTCTTTGTTCTGCTTCTTTCTCCAGGATCAGTACGGAGTCCCATTCGCCCAAGCTGCAGATCCGGAGCCACAGTTACCTGCGAGCAGTGAGTGAGGTGTCCATCAACCGCAGTTTGGACAGCCTGGACCCGGCGGGCCTGCTGTCCTCACCCAAATTCCGCTCCAGAAATGAGAGCTACATGCGGGCCATGAGCACCATCAGCCAGGTTGGTCCTTTGTTCCCTGCCTCTTGGCTGGAGCTTGCTGACCTCTCAATTGCTGACCTGAGACCAGTTTCCTCTAGACCCTTAGAAAAAGGTTTACAAGCTTTTTGAGTTATGACCAAAAAAAAAAAAGAAAATTACACACAATTTTTATTTTTATAAATTATTTATATTTGCGTACATCTAGTAGCTCTTTTGCAACATGGTCATTTTGAATAACATAATATGCCTACTTTATAAACAAAGTAATTGTAAAGGTTAACTGTTAAGTTAGCTGCTAGGCTAAGTACTGCTGCACACAGCCATTAGCTGTGCTAGTTACAGTAATTTTTTTTTGTTACAACTGTGTGTGTGTGCGTGCACCACAATGCATGCAAAAGAAAAGTCATTCTGTCATTCTGAAAAATGTATTAGCAAATACATAGGCCTATGCACTATTTATAACATCCTGTTGCCGTCCCAGGTTGAGGATCACTGGTTTACAGAACAGTCAAGGAAAACTGGTCATAAGTCAGTATTTAAGAGCAGCATCCACCTGAAGTTGTCCTTGATGTCCCCTGTCCCTTAAATAAGTGCAGAGGGAAAAAAGCAAGAGCAAGTGAAGCGAGGCAAAGGCATATAGCCAGAATCAACAGCATGGCACTCTTTTGGTGCCAGAGACCTTGGCTTTGCTCCATATCCCGATGCTTTAGAGTATTCCATCTGTTTTCACAGGTCTCTTCTGTAATCTGACCATACACCATTCCTTTGGTCAAAGCAGTTTACATTTACATTTTTCTTCATATCTTCATAGCAAGATGATTGTGTGAGTCAGGGCTGCATACTGTGGCCAAAATACTATTAATATGATTCTACTGCTACACACTTTGTAGTTTCTATAGCAAATCATTTTGATAAAAATGATTTACTCATGTTGGTTTACAAGAATAACTTAATTCATCAATTACAGGAATTCTCACTGGGAACTGTTGTTGTATTTAAACTCTACAAGTACTGTATTAATAACTTTATTGTATCATTGTCTAGCTTTCCCATTTGTTAGGACTAAACTGCCTAGCGTATCAGATAAACCTGACATAATTAGAAAGCAACAGTGGAATCCAATTACGAATTTTATGAGTTACACCAAAAAAAACACTCTAGGCGTCAAAGTCCTAGATATGTTATGGACAGGTGGGTATGTGTGGGAGCCTGAACAGTGCACTTCAGTTAGATGTTAGAAATAGAAAAACAGTGGCACCTCATTGCCAAGGGTTTTAACCAAAAGAGCCATTGTAAAACTGTAAAAAAGGTCAAATATAGTAATATGTCTATCATGGAATGTTTTATAAGCTTCAGATATTGCCGTTTAATCTAGAACAGTCACAAAATTTAATGTGAATCAGCGTTATCTTAGCGATAACCTTATCTAGATAACTACTAGAATCCCTTTGAGGTTGCTAGTAGAGATTAGCATTATATAATTGTTCTTCCTTGTTTCTGGCCATGTTTTAACATTCAGATGTGGCCTGAATTCAACATTGTTCATTTGCATATTGTGATAGTGTGTATGTGTGAGCCTGTGTACATGGACATGTCTCAATTGGCCACCTCTATAACATGATTTTAATGGTATATGCTGGTGTTTTTTAACCTCCATCTAGTGTAGATAGCTCAAGTTGACTTTCCTGACCAGCACAACCTTTTCTCTTGTCTCATCCTAAATCCTGTATTGTAAAAGTGTAATAAAGTTGTTTTAACTTCAAATTAACCCACATTTATAATTTACTTAAAATTGTCATATTTATTCATGGAATTCAGCAGCTGTCCATTGACTTCTATTAAAAGTGAGTTTTAGTCTGTGTTTACTGTCTTTTTCTAAGTACAGAAAAACATATTGAATTTTTTGTCTGTGGTCATCAATTATGCAGCATGTGTGGTAGTGTCGCAGATAGATAATAGCTTGATAAACACTGGATATGTTCCTTTAACATTGGTGATTCTGTACTGTGTGCAGTGTCTTTTTGACCAGAAGGACATTTGTATTGAGTGGGTGTATAAAGGGTTGGGATGTAACAGAATAGTAGTATTGGGATTACATATTCAGAATAAGTATTTGTATTCAGTCCGAGTTACATTTTGTAAAGGCAATATTCTGGATAGAGTTACTTTTTACAATTTTAGGAGAATTCCTAAACAAGACAGAAATACAATAAAACATGGCTTAAAAATGACTGACCAGACCTTAGAACTGTGTGTACATGGTCCTGATATCCTGAGAACATCTCTAAAGCACTAAACAGCATGAGCAAAGCATGTAGAAACAGTGCTTTACATAAACAGGTGGTGTGGGAGACTGCACCCACAGTGTCCACTAGGTTGTATACCTGTTCATTTGGTTTACTAGTTGAAATTCTTTCTCAGGTTTGAGTTTTGTCAGAACTGTTATATCAGCATGCCACAAATTAGCACAGATATTGTGACAGACATGCCAAACATACTATAATGCTGAATGGCTAAATGAGGGGTGCTTCAGTCATGTTTTAAATGTGAATGAAAACATTTAATGAAAAATTTAATGTGAATGAATGTTTTTATTGTTTTGCATATTGAAAAATATTTCTGATGTATTTTGGTTTTTAAAGATTTTAAAAATAATACACCACATAAAAAAAAAAAATACATTGCTCAAAAAAATAAAGGGAACACTCACATAACACATCCTAGATCTGATTGAATGAAATATTCTCATTGAATACTTTGTTCTGTACAAAGTTGAAAGTGCTGACAACAAAATCACACAAAAATAATCAATGGAGATCAAATTTATTAACCAATGGAGGCCTGGATTTGGAGTCACACACAAAATTAAAGTGGAAAAACACACTACAGGCTGATCCAACTTTGATGTAATGTCCTTAAAACAAGTCAAAATGAGGCTCAGTATTGTGTGTGGCCTCCACATGCCTGTATGACTTCCCTACAATGCCTGGGCATGCTCCTGATGAGGTGGCGGATGGTCTCCTGAGGGATCTCCTCCCAGACCTGGACTAAAGCATCCGCCAACTCCTGGACAGTCTGTGGTGCAACGTGGCGTTGGTGGATGGAGCGAGACATGATGTCCCAGATGTGCTCAATCGGATTCAGGTCTGGGGAACGGGCGGGCCGGTCCATAGCTTCAATGCCTTCATCTTGCAGGAACTGCTGACACACTCCAGCCACATGAGGTCTAACATTGTCCTGCATTAGGAGGAACCCAGGGCCAACCGCACCAGCATATGGTTTCACAGGGGGTCTGAGGATCTCATCTCGGTACCTAATGGCAGTCAGGCTACCTCTGGCGAGCACATGGAGGGCTGTGCGGCCCTCAGAAGAAATGCCACCCCACACCATTACTGACCCACTGCCAAAAAAAAAGAAGTATCACTTAACTTAAACCGGTCATGCTGAAGGATGTTGCAGGCAGCAGATCGCTCTCCACGGCATCTCCAGACTCTGTCATGTCTGTCACATGTGCTCAGTGTGAACCTGCTTTCATCTGTGAAGAGCACAGGGCTCCAGTGGCGAATTTGCCAATCCTGGTGTTCTCTGGCAAATGCCAAGCGTCCTGCACGGTGTTTGGCTGTGAGCACATCCCCCATCTGTGGACTGTGGCCCTCAAACCGTCCTCATGGAGTCAGTTTCTAACTGCTTGTGCAGACACATGCACATTTGTGGCCTGTTGGAGGTCATTCAGCAGGGCTCTGGTAGTGCTCCTCCTGTTCCTTCTTGCACAAAGGCGGAGGTAGCAGTCCTGCTGCTAGGTTGTTGCCCTCCTACGGCCTCCTCCACGTCTCCTGGTGTACTGGCCTGTCTCCTGGTAGTGCCTCCAGCCTCTGGACACTACGCTGACAGACACAGCAAACCTTCTTGCCACAGCTCGCATTGATGTGACATCCTGGATGAGCTGCACTACCTGAGCCACTTGTGTGGGTTGTAGAGTCCGTCTTATGCTACCACGAGTGTGAAAGCACCACCAACATTCAAAAGTGACCAAAACATCAGCCAGAAAGCAGAAAGGTACTGAGAAGTGGTCTGTGGTCCCCACCTGCAGAACCACTCCTTTATTGAGTGTGTCTTGCTAATTGCCAATAATTTCCATCTGTTGTCTATTCCATTTGCACAACAGCATGTGAAATTGATTGTCAATCTGTGTTGCTTCCTAAGTGGACAGTTTGATTTCACAGAAGTTTGATTTACTTGGAGTTATATTGTGTTGTTTAAGTGTTCCCTTTATTTTTTTGAGCAGTGTATATACACAACCCCAATTCTAATGAAGTTGGGACGTTGTGTAAAACATAAATAAAAACAGAATACGATGATTTGCAAATCCTTTTCAACCTATATTCAATTGAATACACTACAAAGACAAGATATTTAATGTTCAACTGATAAACTTTATTGTTTTTTGCAAATATTCACTCATTTTGAATTTGATGCCTGCAACACGTTCCAAAGAAGTTGGGATAGGGGCATGTTTACCACTGTGTTACATCACCTTTCCTTTTAACAACACTCAATAAGCGTTTGGGAGCTGAGGACACTAATTGTTGAAGCTTTGTAGGTGGAATTCTTTCCCATTCTTGCTCGATGTACAACTACAGTTGCTCAACAGTCTGGGGTCTCCGTTGTCGTATTTTGAGCTTCATAATGCACCACACATTTTCAATGGGAGACAGGTCTGGACTGCAGGCAGGCCAGTTTAGTACCCGCACTCTTTTACTATGAAGCCACGCTGTTGTAACACGTGCAGAATGTAGCTTGGCATTGTCTTGCTGAAATAAGCAGGGACATCCCTGAAAAAGATGTTGCTTGGATGGTACCATATGTTGCTCCAAAACCTGTATGTACCTTTCAGCATTAATGGTGCCTTCACAGATGTGCAAGTTACCCATGCCATGGGCACTAACACACCCCCATACCATCAGAGATGCTGGCTTTTGAACTTTGCGCTGATAATAATCCAGACAGTCCTTTTCCTCTTTGGCCCGGAGGACACAACATCCATGATTTCCAAAAACAATTTGAAATGTGGACTCGTCAGACCACCGGACACTTTTCCAGTTTGTGTCAGTCCATCTCAGATGCAAAAAACAATGCAGTTTATCCATTTGAACGTTAAATATCTTGTCTTTGTAGTGTATTCAATTGAATATAGGTGGAAAGGGATTTGCAAATCATTATTATATTTATTTATGTTTTACACGTCTCAACTTCATTGGAATTGGGGTTGTGTGTATATATATATATACAGGAAGAGAGAGAGAGCAAGCACCACATTTTAATGTAAATTACAGCTTATTCCTGAATTTAATATATTGGAAAAATAAAACAAGGTGTGCACTGTGCAAAGGTTTTATATGTTATAATCATTTTTCAGCAAGGTAAACTCCTAGTAAGTAGATGTAATTGTGAGCTAAAATTTGCAGAAACTGCCATATTTACATTTTTCTCCTGTAGACAGTGTGTTAACTCATTGTCCCCTCAGTAAAAACATTACACAAACAAACAAATGGACAAGTGGGTGTTCTCTAGTTCAGTTGTGTTTGCTGGGTTGGTTTTTGCTCGCTGTAAGCTTTCTTCAGCAAGTTCTTCTGACTTGAACAGAGAGAAGGACACCATTGGGGAGTACTGTTTTGTTAAAAATGTGTGGCTAGGGACAAGCCACAGTCTTGTCATTGTTGAGGACACTGCTTAGGTTTTTTTACCTGCTTAAGTAACCCTAACCCTATACTAACCAAGATTTGGACTGCCCAGTTTATATATTGCTATTTATTTTTTACTATTTATAAAAACATGGATTTGGGTTTAATAGGCTATGTGTGAGGAACAAATTTCAAAGTGCTGTGTAATTACAGCAAGTAAAATTATCCAGTTAGGATTTGTACTCTGTGGTATCTAGGTAGATAATGACAAGCACTCACACCCTCTAAATTACATTGAAATGTGTAACAAGTTCTAATTATTATGGTAAAAAAGGTCATTTATAAAAAAAGGTAATTATTTGAAGTAACAATTTAGTAACTACAGACATTCTGGTAATGTCACATGTTTAAGCTGGAATGTAACTCAGAAAACTTCCAAGAAACAGGTGTTTACCTGTCAATGTACCCCAATAAAACTAGGACTATAACATAGTGGATTTACTTTGTAGTTGAATTAAGGAAAAGCACCAGGTGTGTACCACACATTTGCCTAGTTAATACCTAGTACAACCCCTTCTCCAAAAAACATTGGGATGCTGTGCAAAGTGTAAATAAAAAACAGAATGCAATGGCATACAAATCATTTAAAGCCCATAATTTAATAAAAAATAAGACAAAAACAAAATATCAAATGTTATCAGAAATGTTAATGCATTTTTGCCCATTTTGAACTGAATGCCAGCACATTTTAAAAAATTGTGTAATGCTAAAAGCACCTGGTAGAACATCTCACAACTAATTAGGTTATGCACATGGCATAGGTGACACATCTGTGAAGGCACCATTGATACTGAACCTGCAAGTTTCAGAGCAACATATGCTGTCAGCTAGATGATGTTTTTTTCGGGGAAAGCCTTGCTTATTTCAGCAAGAGAATGCCAAACTATATTCTGCACATATTACAATAGAAGTGCTTCATAGTAAAAGTGTCTTGGTGCTAAACGGGTCCATCCTGTCACCCACTGAAAATGTTTGGTGCATTATTAAACAAAAAACGCAAAGAAGGAGACCTCTAACTGTTGAGCAGCTGAAATTCTATGTCAAGATTCAGCAAGAACAGGAAATCATCATATTTTGATCAAATATGCAGTTTAAATGATTTGAAAATCATTGCATTCTGTTTTTGTTTACATTTTAGACAGTGTTCCAACTTTTTGGGAAACAGAGTTGTACGTGTAAATCAGTAAAACTGTCTTGGAGCTTAGACCTCACACTTATTTTTGGGGACAATAAAAGATTACCTTCTGGTCCCCCATCTCTCTGATCACAACGCATTTACCTCTACATTCTTCAAAAACTTTACTATATATGCTCCCCCGAATATCCAGTCATAACGATCTTACTTCTTATGTCTACTATGTCATTTCCTCCATTTTTTTAACACTGTGCTCTAGGGATTGAGATCACTGGTAATGTAACCACATCTGGAAGTGTTCTTTCATCTCGTACACTGTAAGAATATAAGAATTGTATAATTTAAGAGTATGCCAGCCCAATATAACAATGGTTATTGGAATTCACTGTCTTTTTGATATTCATAGTGTTTGAGTTATTAATGATTTAGCCATTCTGTTCCTGAATTTACTATTAGCAGCAAAGGGGTTTGTGGGGACTTTGAGTCAGGAATGAGGTTTTGTGTCTCCCCCTACAGGTGAGTGAAGTAGAGGTAAATGGGCAGATTGAGGCGGTATGCGAGAGTGTGTTCAGCGAGATGGAGTCTCAGGCTGTTGATGCTCTGGATTTACCGGTTTCTGGGTGCTTCCGGATGCGCAGCCACAGCTACGTACGTGCCATCGAGAAGGGCTGCTCTCAAGACGATGGAGAAGTGGAGAGAACAGCACTTCGGGCTATTTCACCCCCTCGCACCACCACTACTGTCAGAACTATACAAAGTAGCACAGGTAAGAAAAAAAACTGTACTACAGTTATGAATACAGCAGTACTACAGTTAAAATACACATACCTTCCACTTTATTAGAAATCCTTACCTTCTTCTTCCACTCACCAGGGGATTACCTACGTTATAGGTACATCACTATATACAGTCACCAAGCTCTTTATTAGGGACACTTGTACACCTACTCATTCATGTAATAATCAGCCAGTAGGCTTGCAGCTCTAGGTAGTGTCAGCATGGATAAAGGAATAGTAGGGTCAGAATTTGGCACGAAAAGCATCAATCCAGGGACCCAACATCTTGTGGAATCCATGCTATGAAAAATTGAGGCAGTTTTGAGAGGAATGGGAGGCAGGCCGCCTGTCTGTGTCACTGATAGCAGTTTTTATGTGTTTAATATTTTCTTTAAAATTTTCCTGCGTCCTCACTTTTTTTTGATCTGTTCCAAACTTTTGTACTTTC
Source organism: Pygocentrus nattereri (assembly GCF_015220715.1). Classification (NCBI taxonomy): domain Eukaryota; kingdom Metazoa; phylum Chordata; class Actinopteri; order Characiformes; family Serrasalmidae; genus Pygocentrus; species Pygocentrus nattereri. The sequence continues at coordinate 40,331,342 of NC_051213.1, read as the reverse complement.
TGCACACTCCAAGCACTTTATTTTTATAATGTTTAAATGTTTAGTGGTAATACTTCATTATATTCCATCAGTGTATGCTTTGTATCGGAATTGTGTTTCTGTAGATTTTCAGGATATAAAATTCACGTTTATAGAAGCAGATCACCTCATGTATCGGTTATCTGCTGTGTTGTTTACTAATAATTGGTATAGGCAGGGGTTAAATTGGACCAGAGCCTTTTCATTCATGTGAAATAGTCTCTAATACGGCCTTCTTGAAACCATTTAACTAGTCCATGTGACACACTGCATTTGCAGAAAATCTCTGAATAGTTGTACAATGGCACTGACATGCCCTCTTCATATGGTTCTATCAATATACAATTGCTTAGATACATATTGAATCCTTCCTGTTGTTTCCTAATGTATAATTAACTGAATGATCTTGTTTATGATGCCTCATCTTTAAGCAGCTTAGATTATTTCCCATTTGAAGGTAATTTCAAAATATTTTGTCTCATAGACATGTATCTAGCATCCCTAGATACGGTTTTCTGAAATAAGGAAGCTAAATCAATTTTTTTTTATACAATAGACCTGCATGATGTTTCAGGTACTGTTTTGCCAACTGACCATTACTAAATGTATTCATTTCAATAGTGTTTGTACATTTATATTGCTAATCAGAGCAAAATTGTTACTGATATTATACTAGGTAGGAAGACTGGGACTTTCAGTAGTTTGAAGAGCATTTTTCTAAGTTTGATTAGGTTGCACTGAACACTTGGCAGAAAAGAGGTGCACAGTGGTGAACCATTTCACTTCCACATAAAATGCCACATAAAATGAACATATTTTTTCCTCATTGTTGACACCCAGAGAAAAAATTGTGCCCCCCCCACCTTCTAAATCACATTTTAATCGTTGAGTTGTCTGTCCTGAAAAATACATATTATATACAATATTTAAAATACATACATATTATAAATAAGAGATGAGAAATAAAAGTTTTAGGTTTGGTACAGCAACTTTCATATGCAGACATAGTATAGTGTAGGTATTTCTGTTTCTGTTATTGTACCACCATTTCTTCTACTATAAGAAGTATTCAGACAATCTGTTTCCATCAGTCTTTCTGGCTTTGTCTCACATCCTTCTTTTCCTCACTCCCCACAAAATAGAGTGAGTCAGGGGCTTCTCATTCTTTATTTAATTCGCCGCGCACACACATACACGCCTACGCCCATATACAAAGTGGCTCTGTGTGTCATGTAATTACAGTGATTAGCATTGCACAATTGTTGTAGTTAATGTCAATTAATCAGAACAATTCACAAATTAGTGGGAGTGAGTAAAAGATTGAAGAACTACTCAAATAACCGAGGTGCAGTTCCAAGCCACAAATGGTCCATATCTAAGCTAAAATGCTGGTGTTTAAAAAACAAAAAATACAAAAACAAATGGCTCCTGGAGAGGTGTGTGAGATTGGGGAGGAAGTGGACAGAGGAATAGAGAGTGAAAAGGAGGAAGAACAAGTGGCAGAGAGTGGAAGGAAGGAGCTGAGGATGAGGATGTAGGTCACTCTCTCACTAATGATCTCTTCTTATAATTACATAAGTGCAAAAACCTCAGAAAAATGTCATGTGTATTTAATGCTGTCTCATTAATGTACTCTCATTTGTCAAGTGCAAGTTCTTAATTACTGTCCTGACTACTCTAAGAATCAGTAAATGCAGTCAGCATCTAGTAGGCCAGTGCAGACAAAATAGTTCTTAGTGAGAAATATTACTTAATTATATAAAAGCACTTTGTAGCAGCAGAAACTGAAGATAGAGATGTACCAATGGCTTTTTTAATGAACTAAGTAAAAGCTGTATAAGCCAGTTTCCATTCCATTTCTTTGTTATTGCTATTATTTTGAAATAGACCACTTACAAAGCGGGGATGCCACTCACAGAATGGAGCTGCCAAATGCTGAATTGCAATGCACATAACAATCGCCTGTCCTCTACAGGGTTTGAGCTAGGCCCTTAAGTTCCAGTGAGAGGTACTGTTCATGCTACAGCATACAAAAGCATTTTAAACAGTCATATGCTTCCAACTTTGTAGCAACAGTTTGGGGAAGGCCCTATCTGTTTTCAGTATAACTGTGCCTCTGTGCTCAAAGCCTGACATGCACAGAGCCCTGACCTCATACTCACTGAACACCTTTAGGCTGAACTGGAATTTTACTGCTGCATGTTACTATATAGTGATCTTATAAAGGAATCAAAGATCAACATCTCTTTCAGCATAATCAAGCAGGTTTTTAAAGATTTTGTTAAAAATAAATGAAATAAAAAACAATGTGATTGGGCTTTGAAAGTGTGGATAGGCTTATTCAACCATTTAGTGCCCACCTGTATTTCCAATAAGCCCAGTCTTAATTTTATTTCAGAAATATGATTGACTTGAATGGTTAATAAGCTTACCAACACCACAAACACTCTTTAAAGAATGACTAAGAACAAATATTTAAACTGGGTAAAAATCTGCATTTTATGCATTCAACCTCAAGACATTTTAGTGAACCACTGGGTCATTGGGCAGTAGGCAGGATATACCCTGGATAGGTCAGTGAACTTACACTGCTCAGCTAATCAGTCTGCTAACCATCTGTATTTCAATTTTTGTGTATTCATGTCATTATTTGTACAAACCTGTACATATTTAATTGAAATGTAAGTGTGGGCCTTGTAACTAACGCATCTCTTTAAGTTAAAGTGTTGTTCTATTTTGCTGATATGTGCATCAGTTGAGCCCTTGCAGTGAAAAACAGTAAATGTGACTTTTTTTTGTAAAAATCATATGTGCCTGATAGACACTTCATTTCCAAAAATATTCGCTCGTCTGGCTTCACACGCATATGAACTTGAGTGACATCCCATTTTTAATCCATATGGTTTAATATGATGTCGGGCCACACTAGCAGCTTCAACTCTTCTGGGAAGGCTTTCCACAAGGTTTAGGAGTGTGTTTATGGGAATTTTTGACCATTCTTTCAGAAGCGCATTTGTGAGGTCAGACACTGATATTGGACAAAAAGGCCTGCCTCACACTCTCCACTCTAATTCATCCCAAAGGTGTTCTGTCGGGTTGAGGTCAGGACTCAACCAAGTCAAGTTGGTTGCAGGCCAGTCAAGTTCTTCCATGCCAAACTTGCTCATCCACGTCTTTATGGACCTTGCTTTGTGCACTGATGCGCAGTCATGTTGAAACAAGAAGGGGCTGTCTCCAAAGTGTTTCCACAAAGTAGGGAGAATGAAATTGTCCAAAATCTCTTGGTCTGCTGAAGCATTAAGAGTTCCTTTCACTGGAACTAAGGGGCCGAGCCCAACTCCTGAAAAAACAACCCCGCACCATAATCCCCCCCTTCACCAGACCCTACACTTGACAAAATATAGTCAGACAAGTGCTGTTCTCCTGGCAAATCTAGAGTCATCCATCAGATTGCCAGATGGAGAAGCGACTGTAGAATACTTAGTTTTGAGGAAATTTCATGACCTTGAACTTGTTGCACAGGTGGCATCCTATCACGGTACCATGCTATAATTCACTGAGCTCCTGAGAGCGACCCATTCTTTCATCAATGTTTGTAGAAGCAGTCTGCATGCCTAGGTGCTTGGCTTTCCCCTAAGAAAGGCATGCTGTTCATCCTGGAAAGTTCTTTTTTTGGTTTGTTTACCTCTCTCACACTCTTAATTTCTCTCTCTCTCTCTCTCTCTCTCTCTCTCGACTCTCTCTCTCTCACTCTCTTTCCTTTTCTGGATGCTGTTTGTCATCTGTTAAGAAGGCAGAGTGTCAGTCAGGCCTCACTGCAAGCTCAGCACTCTCCAGCCACAATCCTTCCACACACACACACACTCCATTTCTCTGCCCTGTAATGTGTGTATGCTCTATATAAATGGTAGAACTGTGACTCGATGTTTGGTTTTGTGTGCCTTTGAATGATTTATGGCAGATGTGAGAGCACAATAAGTACACTGAAGCGTCAAGAGCATTTCCTCCCACTGCTGACAGGCTAACTGTCTAAGGCTTCTCTGGAGCAAAGGAAGAGAAAGTAGAGTCCCATCTGAGGACATCACTGAAAACATCCTCCTTGTTCACAGCGTTTGAGGACTAGCATTTTTGCCATACTAGGGTAATACCATTTGTTAATTATTATCATGATATTGGCCTTTGCAGAACTACAATCGAAGAAGACTGGAGTATGCAAATAAGTGTTGTAACCAAAAAGAATGTATAATTACTCTGTACTGTGAGCATCTTGATCAGCCTTGACTGATATAAATCAAGGTGATGATGGAACCCAATAAAAGTAAAAAACACAACCTAGAGTGGGCTATCCAGATCAAGTCGAACCAAATGTTGTACTGTCAGAGAAAACAGACTGCAGTGATGGTTCTGCTTGTCCTGGAACAGTGTACCAGATAATACCCTCATCCTGCACAGAGAAGGATTCAGTTCCCTATCTAAGCAGAGCCTGTGCGTAAGTCTTCTACAATCCTTTCAACTCTGAATAAGAGTATCTGCTAAATATGTAAAGGTATTGTTTTCCACTGTTTTCCCCCAAAATATGTTGAACTAAAAGTATATGGCTAATGACTTTTGATAAGGGTGTTGATGTGCCACATAAAATTATGTTTATTTAGGAGTGTGCAAACAGTGCTTCTAATAAGATCATAAAGAAAAGTTATTTCATCTATATTCAACACAGAATGGAGTTGACGTTTTTACCGTTTCAGTCAAAGAAAAGAAGTCAAGTCCCACCTTAAAAGCAGTCAGGTGCCAGAAGAAGTATGCACCCAATGTTCCTAAAATCATCAAATGAATCATTATATGTCTGTTTATCTATATAACATGAATTTTGTATTTTATTTTTATATATTAAAATGGTAATATACACCCATACACTACTAACAATCAAAGATGGCTGTTTTATTATTACCATTATTTTTGGTTTCAGTGTTGAAACAGCCTTAAATTAGCTTAAGAATGCATACTGATTTGTTTAGAACTGGGGGCTTGACTAGAGACTTGCCTATATTGAAGTTGTACTGGGCTAGAGACTTGCCTGTTCTGACTCAGGATTTGAATCAAGATTCAATCTTGACTTGACTCGGGACTCTAGTGTCAACACTTGAGACTTACTTGTTACATGCAACTTGGTGACTTGTTCCCACCTCTGCTATTTGCTAACTTTAACTTTTAGTTTGTCGTCTTCCTCATCTGATGAGTTGTCCATCCATTTGCTCCAGTGTAATCACAGTTATATGACTGCAATAAGATATTCAGCAAATTCTTTCTGCATTCGCCAGTTAGCAGAGGAAGAAAAAATTAAATTCATAAAGCCTGCTATCAGTTATCTTCCCCTACTTCCTCCTGTCTCCTCAAGAGAAAGGTTTTACTGGTCTCACTCTAGAGACTACTGCGTCACTGCTGCATAGATGTGAGTTGACATATTTTCAGTCATAGTGGATTGTTGTGAAGTCAAACATTTACATCATATTTACTAAAAAAATCCCTCATTATAAAATGTCATCATACAATCAGACAGCCACCTAAAACACAGTACTGAAGTAAGTGTATCCAAAAGGGCTGGTTATAGTTAGCAACAAATTCTCTCAAAACCAAAACAGATTGATTTTCATATCAGTTACTAAACAGTGCCTTTTTATTACTAACCAAAAGTGGATGTGGCTTAATCTAGGAGTTGAATGTAGTAGAAGTGGGTGTATGTACTGATGGTGGTTGGTTAGTGTAGTGGGTAACACCTCTGCCTTCTACGCTGTAGACTGGGGTTCAATCCCCACCTGGGTAAACACCCTACACTATACTAATAAGAGTCCTTGGGCAAGACTCCTAACACCACCTTCGCCTACCTGTGTAAAAAAAGCAATCAAAATTCTAAGGCGCTCTGGATAAGAGCGTCAGCCAAATGCCATAAAATGTAAATGATTCAAGTGAACTGCAGACTAATCAAGAAGCACCTAATAATGATGTTAACATTAACATGCTTATTTAAAGTAAATTAGGTCTAGACCAGTCTAGATTTAAAGTAAATTAGATATAGACCAGTCTAGATTTAAAGTAAAGTACATTTTGGAACATGTATATCTGTTGACTTAAGGGTTGCAAAGTATATAGGTATTGTAATTCAGTGTTCAGTGGCACACAACTGAATTGGCAGTATTAAAGTAATTTGGTTGAATTTTCGCTTACACAGTCCTAGTTTCCATCACTAAAAACCAAAGGCTGAAATCTTTATGTACATTTACGGCTCTGCTATTTGTGCTCAATACAACATATGCATTTTGGTCTTTTATTCAGAGATATATACTCCCAATGGGTTAATAGACCCAGTAATCTTGGAAGTTATAATATAGAACTAGCACTTAAACTTTATTCAAGCTTGTCCTCAAATTGTGTTCAGAGGCAGGCCAAAAATAATCCTTTAGCTTTTATAATTGCATAACTCTGTAGTTCTAATCCAGATATACATTAATGGGACACGAAAACCGGGTCATCACCCATTAAAGCAGATTACATTAGATCGCACATATTTTTAACAAATGCTAAGCTCTTCGATGTATTGCCTGTAGTTTGTGGAGCATGTGACAGTAGACAGTTCAATTTAAACAGAATTAAAATTAAATGTGAAATGACGACAGCTCTGAGCATGTTAATGTATAAAGCTTTTATCTGGATATGTTGAGCTTTGAGTTGCTATGATGACTAGCATTAACAAAAATGGCATGGATTAGCAGTGTGACGGGTGCTGACTCTAATGGCTCTTTTAATAACCTATGGTGTATAGTGGCCTTTGCAAATATTGCCACTTCTGTTAGACATGAGCAAAGTGGGCTGTAAAAAGAACATTCCTTATCACTTATGCTTTTGATCTTTCATTCAAAATCTTAACAAAAATGCTAAGATGTTAAGAATCTGATGGGAAAAGAATGCATGTCTGTATGAACAACACACACAGTGAGGAGGATGGTTCAAAGGGATAAAGAATCTCCAAGGATCATAGCTGGGAAATTCCAGACATTAGTTAAGTCTTAGGGTTAGAACATGTCCCAGACCACAATCAGATGTCACCTACATAACCATAAGTTGTTTGGGAGGGTTGCCAAAGAAAGCCTCTGCTGTCAAGCACCAACAAACTCAAGCACCTACAGTTATAGAATCTGAAGGATCTGGTGAAATTCTGTATTGAGGTATGGTCTCAGATCCCTTCCTATGGATTCATGGTTGCCAACAATAAGAAAAATGTTTCATGATGAAACTTTCTTTTTTATTTTAATCATTGTACTTCAGGTAGATGTGTATTTTGAATTAAAGATCTAAAAGATCAGCAATAATGAATTATTTTACAGCCTGTTTTGCTCCTGTTTACCAGGGTGCCAATATTTGTGTGGGTATATAAAATGAAACTTTGTGTTTAATTATTTCTCAGTCATAGCTCATTGAAACAGGCAGAGAAGTTCTATTGAAAGTGTATATGCCACACTTTTGATCAAAGAGAAGAGATATTTTACCATGATTTGAACTTTGTGATAATCATTCTTGTTTTGCACATATATCTTTTATATAAATTATTCCATGTTTTTGTCATTTCTTCAGAGACCATGTCATGTAAATTGAACATCTAACAGAATAACGGCAGACTTCTAAGGATTAACGACATTGACCATATAAAGCCAAAAGAAGGGTCTCATGGCCTCTTACTGTATGTTCTATTAATACATGAAAGCTAATGTAATGAAAATCAGCATTACCACTAGAGATTTCCATTAAATGGGATCAGATAAAAATTTATGCCAGACGTAGTGTACATAACTGCAGGATCTTAATGGCATTGTCATGGTCTTACAATATATATATGTATATGTGTGTGTGTGTGTGTGTGTGTGTGTGTGTGTGTGTGTGTGTGTGTGTGTGTGTGTGTTTAAATGGAGTATGTATGGTAAAGGCTTAGGAAAAATACAAATTAAAAATACAAAGTAATTCCTGGTCTGCAAAGACACTTACACCTTCTTTGGCAGAGTTGCCATACACCCTCAGACATAGTAAGGGGAAAAAAGGCTGTCAGTTCAGAAGAGAAATGAGTGTTGCCGAGGCCCTAGTTTTACTGCAGTCATTACTTCTCTGTACCACAAGGTGGTAACAGAGAGCTATTAATGTCATATAGCCAGTATGTGTTGGAGTAATAGAGATCTTGTAAGAGTTAACTATTTCAGTTAAACACTCATTTCACTGGTTTAATGAAATAAACATATTGTATGCCTTTCTTACTCAAGTCTTACTGCTGACCTAAACCACAAGTTCTCACGCACAACTTCCCAAGTTCCTAAAATTGGGCTACATTGTTATATGTCTTATATGTATATATCTATGCTCATAATGACAAAGCATATGCATACTGTCACAAGAAATACTCTGCAACCAAAATTACTATATGCCTTATTCCATTACATAAGTAATATTCATAAGATTGTAAAGCTCCAGCGAACCTCTTGTGATCACCCAATACCCATGTGCAAAGTATGTCCTGTGAATAACTTTCCAATGGCCAGTGTACTCCTCCTCTTTCAGTGTAAACTAGGTAGTATTAATCACGAGGTTGATTTTGTCTCTGTGTTGAAGTTGGAGAAAGGTAACAACCATGCAGAAACTAACATAGCAAGCATAACTGGGCAGTCAGGCTCAGTCATCTGTCTGCCTGTTATCTGTCCATCCATCTATTCACACATTTGTGCAGCATTCCCTGGATGCACATCCAGAATTAAAGTGAATTAGATGGATAATGTTTTACTGAGCCAAGAACAAACTGAGGTCTACTATAAGGCCATTTCACTCATTTCTCTCGGCTCACACTGATGTGTATTGTTTTGCTTCAGTGGCTTCAGATGCTTCAGATATGACTGATTAGCAATATTTATGTTTTATCATATTAATACATTGTCTTTATTCATCCAAACTTTGCAGGAGTAATAGAATAATATGACAATCAAATTCAGTATCACATAAGCAGTTTTAATAATAATGTTCCCTTAGACTTCATTGTATGTCTCAGTGTGTGTTTCTTTGACACCGTCAATAGAATATGTTGTGAATATGTTTTTGTATCCACATTTGTAGTGCCTTTTGAATTTAATTTATTGTGTAATGGATGTGTACATAGTTTTCTTTATAAATATAGTATTCATAGAAAGTGTTACAAATACAAGCCATTAATAAGCCATTTAAAATAAGACATTTAAAATAAGACATTTAATAGTTTATTATTGGGTTTCCATTTTCCAAAATGGAACTGTACATTAAAATAGGGGATCATAATTTTGTTCACCATCAGGAATAGTAAGGAGAGAGGGGTAAAAGTGAAGTAAAGGGGACAGGTTTTGGGCAAAATCAGTTCAGAGGGATTATTATTTAATCATTCCAATTCAGTCAAATCTGCCAGAAAATGTCCTTATGAATTCTCAGGAAAGAGTGAGCCTTTCCATAGTGAAGATGTCATACATTCGGTCAATCCAGTATATGTATTTGTGCACTTACTTGGAGCTGTTTAGACCCTAAGCAGTTTTCTACCAGTTTGTCCTTTAAAAAGCTAATGGTGTTATCAGATCTATGGACTGCCCACCCCAGAGCTCAAATTCCCAGCATGTGTTTGGGAATACTTCTGAGAAGGTAAAAATGCAACCAATCTCTGAGACTGAACTTTGGAGGTGTGTCAGAACAGTCCACGAGATTTCTTTGACACACTAATACTGGAAAAACTGAAATTATATGTAGTTTTTGAGACGTCTCTGTAATTTCCTGCTAAATATGTTTTCTGCTTGTTTCCTCACGCTATAAATGTTTAATTTGCGGTTAATGGCCGGAAATTATAGCAGTGAAGGATGGGGTCTGACTTTGGTACGATACTGCACAAATACAAAACTAAAATAAGATAAAAGAGAGAAATCTTTAAAAAGATTCAAATGTATACATTTATTCATGTACTTATATTATTTCTTAAACATGCGTATTTTTATCTGTTATGCCTTGTTTTCCACGCGTATTCCGTCACGCCCCGCCTCCTCTGCTAGGATTGGCCAATAGTTGACATGTAGTCAATACTGACGCAAAAGGCGTAAGGCCACTAGCCAATCTCCCCTACACACAGACACTCCGCGCGCAACACAGTTCTGAGGCAAAACACGAAGCCGTTGGCCGAGCTGGAGTTTTTAACGAAAGTGAAGCGATTCCTTCAATCGCTTTTTTCTCTCGTTTTCCCCCCGTTGTCCGTTTACCAAAGATTACAGGGTATGTGTGACAGCTGGATCCGCCGCCTCCGTGAGTACACGCCCTCCACACACACACACGGATTCTGGAGAGTGTCAGCCTCACTTTCTGCTTACTCATACCGGCAGCGCAGCGAGTTCAGTGAATGAAACCAACCCGAGCCCGCAACGGCAAGAGCACTTAATGTACAAGCATGAATAGCATTTCATTTGTTGCTGAAATAAATAACCGTTAAACTATAAATAGACTCTGGTAATTATGCCAAATTAATCAAGAAATTAAATAATACTTTATATTAAAAATAACTAATCAGGTTGGAGTTAAATGGGTACTTAATAACAATAATAGTATTTACATAGCCTACTTTCATGACAGCATCAACTCAAGGCAATTCACAGAAAAATTCTAATTAATATATAAAAAACGTCTGAAAGAAAAGTCTGAAGTATCTTATGGAAACATGACCAAGACTTGTGAAGCTGTGTTGCCAGTGTGTGCCCTACATACTGCACCTGCTCTGTTTCATCAAGTAAAACATAGTAAGCTGATAGTTCCTCTCTAATTAAGACTGTGTTCTCATGTACAACTTTATATTGTAGTTAAGCTGTTGTGTTCTGTTAATGGGAGTAAATTATCAGACGGAAGTTGGTATGAGGGAGAGACAGCTCTGTTTAGCGTACTATTTTTGTGTGTCATATGTGATAAAGCAGAGCAGGTGCAGTAGGCAGGGCACACGTTGGCACCAAAGCTACATACAAACTCCCTCAGAAGTATGAGGTGTATGTAGGTCAAGGCACTAAATATGTTGGAAATTATTTTGTTAGAGGCCCAACCGGACGGAATGGGGTTGGTATGACCTTTTGAGTAGTTGTCATCCTGGTGGTGGTGCACTTAAGTAACAAGCTCACATGTTTGCAATACTTCTATTATCCAGAGGAAAGCTGTGTCGCACCATCACCTCTAGTTCAACTCACTGTTTCTCAGTCTGGACGATCTTGGTAAGCAATATCAGACCAACCACTTAAAATAGAGGTTCTCAAATCAGGGCTCAGTTTACTCCAACCCATTTCACTTGCACTTACAGGAGAAACACTGAGCATCTGGAGGATGCATCATGGCATTTTTCATTTTCATGCTAATTAGCTATTCACTTTCATCAGTTGTTAGCAACATTGACTGATCTATCCCTTTCTTATGGAAGTACAGAACGTTTGTGTCTTTGTTTATATGTATCCAAAACTCCCATTTCTCAGAAACAATTGTAAGCATCTCAGTGGCTCCAATGTAAAACAACTTGACATGCAACCATTAAGTACGATCCAGTAGAGCAATCAATGTTTGAATAATTCTAGTAGTTTCAGTAATATAGTGCGTAATGTTTTCAGACAGGCACCCACCCTCACCTCCACTCCAGAGTGAGGATGTTGAGATTGCCAGGGAAACACTAATGCACTTAAACTGTTAGCTCATCCAAAGAGGAGATGACGAGGTAAATGGATGGAGGCAGACTGACTGTCTACTGACTTTCTTTCTCTTTCTCTGTTTCTGTTTTGTGTCTTTCTCTACTTTCTCTTATACACAAGAATGTACTTTGTAGGGATGTAACAATTAACACAATTTGTCATTTAGCTGAGTACTATATAAAATATACAGCAAAAATAAGGAATGACTAGAAATGTGCCATATATTTCCATTTTCAGGTTTTTTTAACTGTGTTTCCTAATCTGAGTCTTGTGGTACTACTGCCCTGCATGTTTTAGTATTTTCCTTGCAATAACTCACCTGATTTAACTCATCAGCTCATTATCAAGAAAGAAAATTCCCTGAGTTAAACATGGGAAAACACTAAACTGTGCCAGTCAGATGTACTCCAGGACCATGATTGTGAGGTACTTCAGTACCATGATTATGAAGCTGTGCTTTAAATAGGAAAAAGCAATATTTTTTTTATTTTAATTTATGCAAAATATTTATATATACTTTATCAGTTTGTTAAATATATTGTTCAATGCCACAAAGAATTTCAAATTAAGTGTTTTTTTTTATTTCAGACTGTTTATTACCACAACTCCTTGTAAGTAGACCAGTGAGCACTAACACAGCAAAGAGGAATGTTGCATATAATGACATAAGTGCAGTTATGAAATTAGTATACAACGCTGGGAGTTTTGCTGTTCATCCTGAATAAATTTACAAGCTGACACTCCAGACACCTTCAGTGTTCTCTGATAAGGGGAGCAGGGAAAGAAGTTGATGTTGGTTTAGCTAGAATTTTAGACAGGAATGCCATTATGAGCAACAGCTTATGATAAAATAAAGAACCCTTGAAGAACTATCAGAGTGTGTACACTCTTCATGTGTGTTTGCACTCTTTGTGCAAATTTTCTCTTACTCTTTATGTATGTATCCATTATATCTGTCGTGGTTGTCCATGTACCATTGATTTTCTATTTTATTTGTAAGGGTAAAAACATTAAAACCTTTTGTATAGCCATACGCTACTAACAAGCTGTTATTAAATGGCTATATTGCAGTTGGCGTTATTCCTCGTGCTCAGTGTTGAAATGGCCTTAAATTACAATGAATTACAATGAACTTTGCTTGACTATGTTCTTTTATTTGACAAAGACTAAGACTCAACTTACACAGTATTATGAGTGTAGGTGTTCATAAAAAAATGACAAGACGAAATGGTAAAGCAAAAGGGGCGACAACTACTCAACCCAGTTCACCAGTTTGCTCTAGTTATTTTCCAGATGGATACCCGAATAGAAGGACTGTTAGCGGCACAGGCGTAAATGGAGGCCACTTTCCAATGATGGATGGATACAGAGTAGATGATAAATTTTACAGTAAAGGAGAGTATGTAGCACAAAATACACTTATAATAGGCGAAAAATGGCCAGTGAGTGTTGGTACAGTGTATTGAGGTCTGTCAGCTGACCTGAGCCTGACGGGGTCTGACAAAATATCAGGTTTTTCCCATACAGCTTTGGGCTCAGGTTAGTTTTTTTAGTGACAAATTAAAAATCACAAATTTTTCTCTCTCTCTTTCTCCCTCTCTCTGTCTATGTCTCTCTATGTCTCTTTGTTTCTCTCTATGTCTCTCTTTGTAATGTTCTTTGTGTCGGAATAGCTCCAGAGTTTTAAGAGTGGAGGAGTGTAATCCTAAAATTAAACCAAGAATGAACAGTACATCAGTCTCTTGGCTGATGAGAGGAATGTTAGATTGCTGGAAAGGGATATTTTACTTTGCTTGTTAAACTCGCTCAAAGTGAGTGCAGAAGTATGAGGAAGAGCTACAGCTCAAAGGGGGTAACACTTGCTCAGAGCAGGGTACATGCTGTTTCCTACCAGGTACGAACAGTAATTCAGCGAAAATTATATGGATGATAAATAATTTTGGTGTATTACAGATGTGTAAAAAAACAGTTTATACCAGCATTACATTTTCTGTTGCTCAACTCAAGTGAATGGAGACAAAGCGAAGCTCTGTAATAGTGGGTCAGGCCTCAAACTTGTGAGTACCTGATGATTTTGGACTATAAATGTGCAGAGCTCTGAAAGGTATCAAATAAGCCAGCAGGTCAGTGTAAATGTGTTCAATTACTCCAGTACTCACGTACCTGTTCAACGTACCAGTATTCAAGCACTAAATTCACTGATCAAGTATTTGTTATGTTACTACACAGGAAGAGAGAGAAAATATACAGGCTGTGACATGACTGTAAATGTTTTGCGAGTAAATGTACTTTGCTAGTATGAAACACAAACATCTGAAAGTGAACACTGTGTTAAGGACATGACTAAGATGGCAGAGATAGTGCAGCTGCCTCTGACAAGACTTTTTCGCACTAACTACTCTACTCTTACTCTAATTAGTGTTGTCTAGGCCCCGAAACAGTGAAAATATATTTCTCTTACAAAGTAACATGTTGGCATGTGGAAGAAAATCACAAGTTCATAAACATCCAGCATTTCTTTTATACCTCCAGTACTATCCTCCAAAAAGTAAGCCAACAGCCCTACACTTTGCTGGAGTTTCCCTGTTTTTGATGCTTTTTCTTTCAGTGCGGCTAACAGAATATCTGTACAGTAACTCTTAGAAAGACTTATAAAGTGTTGTTGAGTGAAGTGCAGTCACTCACTGTTCTGAGCACTAGATGGCGATAATACCCAGGTTATACTCAGGCTGTCTTGGCTTCTAAAGTCCTTCCCTGAGGGTGTATGTTAGTTTTTGTGTGTCAGCATGTGAAACGGAGGTGTCAAAGCCACAGATTCTACAAATCACTCAGAGACACTTAAGTTAAATCTCTCCCTCCCTCTCTCTCTCTCTCTCTCTCTCTCTCTCTCTCTCTCTCTCTCTCCCTCTCTGTTATGGCACGCCCAGCACAGACACCCAGATAATCATTTCCTGTCAGACACTCCCTCACACACCATCAAAGAAAGTGTGTGTGTGTGTGTGTGTGTGTGTGTGTGTGTGTGTGTGTGTGTGTGTGTGTGTGTCTGTCTGTCTGTCTGTCTGTGTGTGCATGCACATTAGAAATTACTGTAATTGATACTTTGGGTCTCAAGGTTCCATGATTTAACTGATCCTTTCTTCCCCCCTTTATTCATTGTGTGTGTGTGTGTCAGTGAGTGAATGAGTGAGTGCGTGAGTGAGAGAGAGAGAGAGAGAGAGAGAGAGAGAAAGAGGAATAACCAGTGAGAATGAGCAAAAGTGTCTCTGCAAGCTTTATCCCACACACATGCAGGTTTAAACCCGTAAACCAGAGCTAAGACTAAAGTTAAATCCCCTTTCGTCTTGCTGTCTCCTGCTGGATAATGATGAACTGAAAAATAAACCAGTTCAGTTTTTCCCTCTTTTCCCTTCCTTTGCCCTCTCTCTCTCTCTCTTTGTCCTCCTCCCCCCTTTTCCTTCAACTTCTCACCCTTGCAGTCAAACGTGTGATAACTTGTATGAACAATAGTAATACAGTAAGAAACTAGCATTTCTGCAGTGCTGTATAATGCTTCTGTGATAATGATACATGAATCCAGGGTCATCATGTATTTTTAGAGTAGCAACGTCCATTAATTCAGTCAAAAATTATGACTGTTGACATACATTAGGTCTGTCTCTTCATAGTTTGTATTTGGCATGGATTGTATATTACTAATATGCTATCCATTCACTTGCAACAGGCACAAAGCAAGCAAGCGTATTGAAGTGATACTTAGATAAGCTGTGGGTCTTGAAAACCATATTCAAAAACACACACTGCAGAATGGTGCCTGATCTGACCTCCTAATTTAGCCCTGTTGGGTTCTTCTGCTTCTTTCTTTCCTTCTTCTTGCCTATTGAAAAATGTTATTTTTATTAAATCAAGCTTTACAAGAACTCAAGGCTTAATGAGAGATAAATCTGCTCTGACTTTTATTTGAACTGGCAAAATCTTCCCACATGACCGACAGAGTTGTTGACTGTCATAAAGACATATTCTATATCTACTACTTGAGGAATTGAGGGATATAAAATTACATTATGATCAGCATTGTGAGCTTTTCACTGATATTGACATTGTAAACAGCTACCTATGGCCACTACTGTTTTGATCGTTTTTCTTTTTTTTTTACATAATTTGAAAACATTAAATGCCCTTTACATTTTCTGATCATTTCATAACAAACGCATCAAAAGCAATGTTCCAGAATTACTATTAAATGTCTTCAGATTAACTTGTTTTTCCTTCTGCTGTAGCTGTTGATAACATTTTCTTTATTTTGCTCATTCACACTCTCACTACGTTGTCCTTGGGCCTAGTGCCCTGCTCTCTTCATATATTTTGAATTTGAAGACGCAGTGGCGTAGAGCACTATCTATAGTGTTTGTGTTGTATCTTGTAGTGATCTATCAGTTTCTGTCTTAATTCATTATTATTCCCATAGGAAACCTATAGAATGTCTGTAGTACCCTCTATGTGTTTTTTACAGGGGAGTTGAAGGGGGAAAGGATTGCTTAAAGTCTGTAGGATGACAGTGTTGCCACTAACCACAAAGGCATTTCTGTAGGGAAAAAAGTAAGAAAAGCAGCAGCCAGCCACATTGGATTACATCACTTGACTGTATCTGCCTGGAGTCATCATTTACCAAAAGGAAGCGAACAGCCATTTGAGAATGAAGCAGCTCCAGACTGACTCCTTGGATGTCAGATGAGAACCGAAATAACTTAGCTTATCATTTGCAGTACAAGTACAAACCTGCTTTATTAAGTGCAGTAAAGTGCAGGCTATATCTTGTCCTGCTGATGTCCTATAATGACTCAAGCAAACCAAAATATAAAATGATCAAAGTAAGACCTATAGTAGACCTAAAAACCTTTAAGTATTGATATTGAAGATTCCTTAGTAATTTTTCTTTTGTGACTTCTAGCCATTACAAAAGCCCAAGGTCATTTCAAGAAGAAGATGCAGGTAGTATTAAAGTTCAGCTAGGTAGAAGCATTAGGCACCTTCAGACACCTTTGTCTATGCCTACCTGGAGAGACAGTGACACTGCAGGGGAGTCTGGGGTGGGGAAGATGTGTTTCAAATGCATGTGAGACATTTTCTTCTAGCAAATCAGTCACAGACATGTAATTATGAAAAGGAAGAGGGATTTCCTGCCTTCCTTACTGCTTTACTTTGCTTTGTGAGTGGTGCTCATAACACATGATCAGGCTTGTTTCCAGATAAGGTCCAAGTGTCATTACACCAGTTTCATCAGGGCAATGGTACTATTGTACACCTGAGTAGGGGTGGTTAGTGTGGCTATATGTTATTGTTATTCCAGTAATTTATGTCAGTTACTAGTAAATCATGGCATTCGTCAGTACTTCTAGAACAGCTGTGTTTCGTAGAAAAGGCAGATTTAGACTGATTGTAGAAAATCTGTTAACAACACAATATAGAAAATGCTTAAATTGCATAGTTACGCAACATAGAATATAATTCTAATAATGATTGTCTTATTTAATTATTTTTTTCTTCATTTTGATTCCTCTGGTCCATTTTTTAAATTATGATTTTTGCAAACATTGAATTAAGAAATTAATTCTAGATGTACAGTGCTGTTTTTCCTGGTGCATTTAGTTTGTTCCAGCTTTTTCACCTTTGAAAAAAACGAAATGTTGTGAAATGTATAATGTATTGTAAAAATGCCTTCAGGTAGAGTTAGATTTTTGCTGTATCGCCCTACTTCATAAAGGTGGCTTTCAAGAGGGTAAGGTGAATTCAGCACCATGAATATGATTTAGAAGTATAGTAACTGTATTAAGTAAGTTATATATTGTATTTTGAATTTGTGTTCATGTATTTTTATGTTTCGTTTTTTCTTGGCTGTGCCTGCTTTCTCATACCACTTTGGCATTTATTTACAGTGTACAAGATTGAGAGTATGAGGATTTAAATGTAGAATTCCCTTTTAATGGTGTAATACATTCACCATCTACTCACTGTACTTTCACTCACTAAACACTTCATGAGCTCCACCTACCTTATAGGTCCCCTATACAGGTGTACAATTGCAGACAGTAGCCCAGCTGTTGTAATGCAAAATCCTGCACCCACCTTCTACTTCAATCATCATTAGGTAGTGTGTGATAACTAGGTGGGTGGACTGTTCTCAGCAATGACACTGTGCAGTGGCTGGTGAGTGTACAGTACCGCAAAACTTTCTTTTTTTGTATGCATGCATGGGTTAGTCTGTAAGCCAAGCTGTACTTCTGCACGTGCCCTACAGTGGGCAGCAGCAGTCAAGAGACTGTGACCCATGTGATGAAACATGGGTAGTTGTGTGTGCTTTTCCCGTTTCCTGTAGTCTTGTGCTCCATTCATGTTGTTCTATTCCTTTCTAGAAGCCAGTATATCATTCTATTAATTTTCTCTCCACTTGATCAAAATGTATATTCAATTCAGCATTTTGACGTTTTCCTTCCCAGCTGAAAATTGTTTTTAAAGTGCGATACTGCTTCAAACATTTATAATTGAGTGAAAGCATTACTTTAGGCTTGGTTTCAGGCAGTAAGGCTCAGTTCTTTTGGTTGTTTGGTGATCCTCTGCCATACATGGTTACGACTTAATTGTCCCTCTTTGTTTTCTGTTGGAATGCTTTGAATCAGGCCACTGTGAGAGGAAGTGAGATGGTTCACATAGTCCTGTCACGCCGACACACGCAGGAAATACATGTAGAAACCTTTCTTCTTTTTCCTTTCATCCTTACTTTCTTCATCATTCATTCTTGTCTTTCTTTCTGTTATAGCTTAGTTTATTCCTATACTGTCTTCAAGCTAGAAAGAAATCCATTTGTGGTGTGTGTGTGTGTGTGTGTGTGTGTGTGTGTGTGTGTGTGTGTGTGTGTGTGTGTAGGATGGTTTAGGTTTTCACTGCAAGGGTGGGGCAAACCTTAATTACAGACTGTTTCTACTTTTCCAGAAAGGGTCTTCTGCGTGTGCTTGTGTGTGTGTGTGTGGATGTTTTGGGTGGATCCTTCTCTGGTGTATATCAATGTAGCCTGAAAACATGCATTTATAGAAAGCCAAAAATTACAATATAGTGCCAGTTATTTGCAAGACAGCAAGCAGCATACATTAGGCTTAGCACCCTATATTTGTAGCCAGGCTGGAGGACTTTGTGAGATGTAAGCATCGTTGCTTGTTGTCTTATTTTTTTCACTGACAGTTTGGGCAGAAAGATAGCTGTTTGGGGGGAAGGGGGTGCAGTATTATGCTGAAATTAAGTTAAAGCTCAAAAGGTTAAAAGTTAATATTATAGTAATATTATTGTCAGTAAATCAATGGACAGGTGACAGCATCTAAAGCATTGTATCATTCTATTCTGCTTGTGTATTCTTGATATTATTTATTCGTATTTCCCCCCGTTACTTTTTTGTGAGGAGGTAGTTTAATCTGTCTTCTCATTGGCTATCATGCTTTTCCTCATAGATCCTGACCTATACCTTCTTAATGGTGATCCAAGATTCCTTATTATAGAAAGAACTTGGAATATATGGCTGGCCGGCTTAACAGCAACCAAAAAAGTGATTGTCCGGCATTGTTTAAAAATCTGTCCATACATCATTGGCTTCATACACTAGTGGATGTCCGTAACCATTAGGAGCTGAAAGTATGCAGCCCATAGATACAAGGAATGATGGAATAACCAAAGAGAAGTGCCTTCTGCTTGCTTAACTGTAAAATGTGTTTATGTTGCAACTGGTGTAACACCAGTTTCAAGTGTGCTGTGTGTATGATTAGTTTCTGTTGTTCCATGTGGATTTAGGGGGTGGGAAGAGGTTAAAATTTGGCATTACTTTCAATGAAAGAATAAAATAAATTATTCCAGTTCATGTCAATTCCAGGTAATGGTCACTGCACACACTACATGTTGTGTGTTTATTACTGAAAAACTCACACTGCAGATGTTTGTGTGAGCAAGTGAGAGTGTATGTTTCAGGAGCAGAGTTTGAGTGTGTGAAGCGCAATAGATTACATTCCTGCTCTCCTGCTGGGCTTCTCGTTTGTCCCCTGCATTCCTGCCCACTCACCCACTTACCCCAAGTGTCTGTATGCGTGTGTGTGTGTGTGTGACACAGAGAGAGAGATGGGGGTGGGTTTCTTGAAAGACTACATTGACAAAATATGCTAATATTGCTAACAATGAAAGGAGCATAATACTTGTTGTGAGATTAAGTGTTGGCCATTTGCTTTCATTAATTGCTACCAACATTTTACATTTTTACTGAGCTGCTTCTTTGAATCTCACAAGGACAACAGCTTGAGTCCTGGAGCACTATGGAACACCATCGAAGTACAGAGCCACACATACATGCAGCATTCCGTTAGGTTCTTTCCCCACCCCCCTGCACAGGATGCCAGAGGTCAGAGGTCAAACCTGGAGACACAAGGAGAACTAATGAGAAGTTGTTGCAGATGAATGCTGTTGCAGTGCCTATTTTATTTCTTTTAGAAATATTTTCAGCGTTCTGTAACCGTTTTTAGTAGTTTATTTTAAATTGTCTCCTGAAAGAAGCACTTTTTGTTGATTCCCTGTGCTAAATCTGTTTTGGTTGTTTTTGGTTGGTGTGTGTGGTAAATTCAGGTGTGAACTCTTGACCGCATGCCTCAGTATTTGTATGTTAATGTGTTGTGGTGTCACATTATGGCCTTTTTGGCCATACATCTCTACCTTTAAAGTCTTCTCAGAACATACCCACTCAAACTGTCTACCATAGAAGTGATGAAGTTTAGTTGCTCCATGTCTCTGCATATGTTTATATTTGGCAACATACTGTACAAATGTCAGAAACTACCAGTCATTTATTTATTTTCCAGGAAGACGGCTATTAAGAACAAGCCATTCGGTTTTCAGTGTCAGGAGCAAAAAAGATGAAAACATATAGAGAAAATTAGATAAATATATATAAAAATAGCCATTTTTAAAGATTTGTGCTTTAAAAATTTGCATTTTTACCATGCAAAATTTCTTGCCATTAAGTAATCAGGCACAAATCTTCATGGATGTTTTTTCACAAGTTCAGTCTTAGAAGTTGGCTGCATTTTCTGCCTCTCATAATCCACAGAATCCCAACATATTCAATGATTTTGATGACTAGGCTCTGGGGTGTTCAGTCCAGTAAGTGCTGTTTATCTGATGGTGACAGTTTTGGTGGTCTTGCAGGTCTTACATGCTTATTGGAAGTCTCATTTCTCTACGTGCTTTAATAATTTTTTGAGTTCTACCTTTGGAAAATCCTGTCTTTGCACCTAAATATCTTCTGAAAAATGAATGCTTAATGAAAAATTGTGCTTAATGGCTGTTGAAATGAATAAAGGCTGGTCTCTGACATTTGCGCAGTGCTGTATTTGCATATGTAGGTATGTTTTTGGTTAGTAGTAAACACCACATGTAAGTGGCCTGTAATATTCACTTAGAGGGGCCCTTTGCTCTGAGGGAAAAGAGCACAGCAGGACACAACTCTCTCTCTACCTCCCACACACATACACTGTTCTGTCATCACACAGGTATGCAGACAGACTCAAGCAGACAGGGTGAGTGAGTGAGTGGAGGGGAACTGCACCATGCACTGAGCATTAATGTTAAAGCCTTAATGTTAGTCTGTGAGCAGGTAATAAAAATATGAAATTACTAGTTACTTAGTTACTAGTACAGTTACTTATATGTGTCTCTCTATTTATTTTTTAACTATTCCGGTGCATGACAGGATGGATCTTTTAGAAATCAGCCCCCTTTTGCCTTGCTGTGACTTTACATGCTATTAGTATTCTATCAAGCAGCTTCATGAGGAGCCACCTGAGGAGCTTTTCTGCTTTTCTAACAGGACTGAAGAAGATGCATATATGCTGAGACAGCATTCAAAAACCCAGACGGTTTTTAACTACGCCACTGTCTGAGCATATGTGTATCTTCAACACTAAAAGGAGTCACAGCGAGGCAAAAGGGGTCTAATTTCTAAAAGAGACTACGAGACTACAGAAAATTTCTAAAAGACTCTTTTTGGATAATTTGATATGTTATTTGTAGTTTTAAGGTATGAAGTTTGAGGTTTGAGATGTCAGTTTTGAAGTCTTCATTATTCTAGCATGTACAAAACAGTGAAAATAAGAGACCTGAGGTCCTGACAGTGCATAAAAACATGGGTATGTGTGAGTGTGAAAGAGGTTTAGAACCTATTTCTCACTCTGAGTGGCAGCAGGAATGTTAAGACAGGAACTAAAGTAAATGGCCCGCTAAGCTAATCTCATCCTCCTTCTCTCATCCTTCAGGGCATGGCTTTGCTTTGCTTTAAGACAATAGAGGGAGAGAGAGAGAGAGAGAGAGAAAGAAAGAGAGAGAGAGAGACTCAAGCTCTTTGAAAACTTTGGAATACTTATAGAGCATAAAATGAATTGTTTAAAGTTCTAAAACTTATTATATAGTGATAACAACGTCATAGTGATAGTAGTAGTAATAGTAAGGGTGGTAAGTGGTACATTTATAAATGGTGCAACTGAGTATTTATTTAATGAACAGACATACATTGCAAAGATATTTCAAATAGGTGTTGCTATTATGAAGTAATCAAAATTGTGTACCGTGTATGTAACATGACCTAGGTTTGGTTCAGGTTGCAGATTCAGTGCCATCTGTCACTCATTGACCACGGTGTGTTTGTGTCTTCTGTCATTGATTGACAGGGCAGTTGACAACTGTAGGGTGTGGAGGGAAGTAGGCCGTGCAGTTGTGTGTTGGTGAACTTGGACTGGGGGAAAGTAGGTTACTTGCACAGTAACCAGGCAGACATGAACACAAACACACACATGGCTTTAATTGGAAAGGATATGTGTGTGCAGGTATTCCACATTTTCAAACATTTTGTTTATATGTAAAAAGAAATTGAAGATCCAACAGTAATGGATGGTCCACAAATACATTCATATAGCAATAAGTTGGATAATATGCAATAAGAAGTTGTAGCATGCTTTGTTGAAAGTTGCTTGAAAAGTTTCCAGCTTAGAATGCTATACTACCAATCTGGGTTATGTTTGTTGGAAGTAGGGAACAGCAACGACAACCTGTGTTAGCCTCAGTGCAACCCGTCTACTCTGTGAATTTTCAAAAACATACAAAGTTAAACACCATTTGAAACTAAAAACCCCACAAAATTTAGGTATATTTACCAAAACTGGGATTTGTTATAGTTTCTCAGTAGGGTGAATGAGATTTTTTCTGTAAAGCTAACTACAAAGACTGCATTTTTGGATGGAGCATAGGTACATCAGTCCTTGATCAAATTTTGAAACTCTTTTCCTGTCTAAGCACATTTGCAGTTTGTTAACAATGACAAGTAAACCAAAACACTATTCTTTCTGTTACATTTGTTCTGTGCACATTTAAGGTAGAGCAGCTTGAACATTAGCCGGTCTGGTGGTCCGTCTTCTGCTGAAACAGACACATGCACACACCCACAGACGGGCCGCTCTGTAGAAAGGGCATGGAATTCATGTTCCTGCCTGTTGCCAGAGCTACGCTATCACAAAGGACTCCAGCTGTCTGTGCAGACAGAGCGCGTGTGTGTGTGTGAGGGAGAGCAAAAGAAAGAAAGGGTGAGAGAGAGGGTAAGCCAGGGAAAGAGAGCCCGCCCCTTTCCAAACACACTGCAGCTGGACTGAACTGTCACTCCACACCCTGCGCTCCTTATACACACACACACACACACACACACACACTTACAGGCCAGCCCATTGGCCACTTACACGCGGCAGTCCAGCTGACCTTTGTGTGTGTTTTTATCTGCGTGTGCATGTTTGTCTCTGCATGAGTCTAGATTTGTTTTAGAATCGCACTTATTTCCAAACATACACACACACACAAACATACACAGGTGATCTGCATAGTCAGAATTTGCAATACACCCAACTAACATTTTCAAAAATGCAGCTTTCACACACAATAGAGTACAGTGCAAACGTTAGAGATCACTCTCCATTTATTTAATTTCCAGTCAAAATTGCCTTTAAGTAAGTTGTGCATTTTCAGTACATATTTCTGAGGAAATTAGTTATGAAATAATTCATTAATACATTTTCCCCAAGGATGGGGAAAGCCAAAGGAAAAACGTATGTTTCCAGGACTGGAATTCAAAAGATTTTTAAAAGTTACAGAGAAAATACGACTCCTAGCAACTGTGCAGGATGTCAAAACTGCCATCATCAGATAAACAGCATAAACGAGCTGCTGGTGTCCTCAGAACAATAGTTTGGCCACTCCATAACCCTGACCTCATCACTGGATATGCTTGAAATTACTTGGGTAGTGAGAGGCAGAAAAAGCAACCAACTCCTAAGACTGAACTTTGAAAGTGTGGAGAAATGTCTGCAGATTTCTTAGAAAAACTAAAAACAAAACAAAAAGTTGACTCACTAAATACTGAAAAATATATTGTGCTTAGTTGTTCAGGCTTCTGTGTGGGGTTTTTTTGGTAAATACGTCTCCTCTTTTCCCTAACTTGTAAATAATGGCTATCTTGACTGAAAATTTAACAATTAAAGGGTGGTTTTTGAATTTTTTGCAGTACTGTATCTCAGTAGAAGAATAACTGTTTCAGACAAAAACATTTCATCCAACTTTTCAGCTGATCTCCGGTTGAACACTAATTGGCTGTGCTCTCTGGCAAAAACAGCATGCAGCGAGCCTTCTCATTCTGAAAGGGAAAGGAAATAGAAGGAGCTGGACAGGGACCGAAAGAGAGGAGGAGAGTGAAGAGGTTGCTGAATGACAGCCCCCCTTCATCCCCCCAACCTCCCACTGGCCCTGAGCCAACAAATCCTTCTTTGTCAGAAGCTTCAAACGGCCCGCGCAGGCCGACGGGGGAGCGTGAATGGTAGATCCCCCCAAACTCAATCAAAGCCCTCCCTCGTCTGCTCTCCTCCTCCTTTCCTTTCTTTCTTTTTTCTTCATTCCTTGTTTTAGCCCTTCAGTGCAGAGATCCTGCTTTCAGCCTAATGAGACAGCAATGAAGCACATGTATTGCCTCTTATTATGTCTGGGCATGCTGATCATTGGCCAACTGTTATATGAGAGAGAGACAATGTGCTTTTTTAGGACCAAAGTGGCATGGCATCACAGAAAAAGTAAAGAAAAATAGGGTTAACTTGCAGCACCAACAGTTTAGAGTTAGGCTTAAATTCTGAGTAAGTATGGATACTTATTTATAGAACACTGACTCCATGTCCTGACATTGTAATAAAATGTGAGTCCTTGTAACAAGGAAGTACAAAGGTACACATCTGGCGTTACAGATTATTTTCTGTTTTAGTTGCTTAAAAGAATACAGCCAGAACTGTGTTTGTGTGTGTGTGTGTGTGTGTGTGTGTGTGTGTGTGTGTGTGTGTGAGCTACTACCTTTTGAGAAGCCTTTGACATTGTCTTGACAACAGGCTTCCTTTTTGTTCTCCTGCAGCCAGACAACCTTCTAAACCTGAGCTGCTTGTGTATACGTGTGTCTGCAACAGCCATTGTCATTTGACCCGAGGCCTTATAATATCTCAACTGTATAAAATATCTTATCACGCTCAGATAAAGTCATCAAAGCTTCAAATTTATTTTATTGATATTAAGAACTTGCAAATGTTGCCGCTCATAACAAAAGGCTGATGTAATTCAATATTAATACTTTCTTACTCCCAGTTCATTGAAACAAGTGAAAGTGTGGATTCTAAACTTTGTGAGTGTGTGTGTGGATTCTAAACTTTGTCAGTGTGTGGATTCTAAACTTTGTGGCATTGCCAATCATGCCTGGTAGAGAACAGTGTCCACCCTCTTCTGATTAACTTTAAGCCCCGGTGCGCTAACATTCTTCTCATTAGAATTGCTACTTGCAGAATTGCTTAACACTCTTTGGATGAGCCTAGCAAACAAGGGGAAAGATTATTCTTGATGTGAATGGAACTGGTGTATTGCTGAATGTCACCCCAGGTTTCATTCATGTTCACCCTGTCCTCAAACTCCAAGCACAACTGTAGACTATAGTGTAGAGATACAGACTACAATGCCTGAAATGTGATATTTTGGTGGGCCTAATATTGATTGATGTTAGCAGGTTGGGGAGCAGACCTCTAACACAAGCCTGCACTTCTTTGTTACTGATCTAGCTTACATGTTTATGTATTTATGTGTGTGTGTGTGTGTGTGTGTGTGTGTGTGTGTGTGTGTGTGTGTGTGTGTGATTCAGAGCTATTACAGGACACTATTCCTCTTCTGCCTGTAGTGCTGTAGTCTAACACAGAAGTAGAAACACACATACACTTAAACACGCTCACATGCAGAGTGTCAGGAGGAAAAAGAAATGTCAACGTACCCTTCATGTTCTCTGATGTTCATCTGTGTGTGTGTGTGTGTGTAGGCCTGTACTAACCTGCTCCTGCCAGCAGCAGGAAATTAAGAAGCTGTAAGAAAATGCACAACCACTATTCAGTCTCTCTCTCTCTCTCTCTCTCTCTCTCTCTCTCTCTCTCTCTCTCTCTCTCACTCACTCACACACACACACACACACACACTGCCACACACATGGACACAGCGTGTTTAGTCTTCTCTGACAGCTGTGCTATTCTGAGACACACAGGCAGGAAGAGCGCAGAGCAGAAGTGGAGAGATGTGCTTTTGGCTTGTTTTTTCCCCTTTACTGTGATTCAACTCTTCTATGCATTCCCTTACACAACTTTTGCTTTTTTTTCCCAGCAACTTTTCAGCATGTGAAGAGGAACTTAACATATTGGCAGCTGATGTGATATTTGCTAAAAAAAAATTAAGTACTATATTTTGTCTGATGTTGGCGTAAGTACTGGGATATACAGTTAAAAATCGATATCATGCTATAATTAAAATTCTTGGACCGTTTCGGTATACACTGACTTTTTAATCTTTTCATTCTTTTTATCTACATTGAAGTTTTTAAACACAATGTCCACTCACTGTCCATTCTTTTAGACATGTCCACCTTGTTGGTCCACGCTGTAGATTCCAGAGACAGTAGCTCATCTGTTGCTGCACAGTTTGTGCTAGTCATCCTGTAGTCCTTCATCAGTGGTCATAGGACATTGCCCACAGGACGCTGTTGGCTGGATATTTTTGTTAGGTGGACAATTCTCAGTCCAGCAGTGACACTTGTCTTTCAAAACTCCAGCAACACTGCTGTGTCTGATCCTTTCATACCAGCGCAGCACTCTAATTAACTCACCACCACCATGTCAGTGTCACTGCAGTGCTAAGTATGATCCACCACCCAAATAACACCTGTTGTGTGATGGTCCTGTGGGGGTGCTGACTATTGAAAAACAGGGTAAAAGGGGGGTAACAAGGAATGCATAGCAATTGATGGACTACAGTCTGTAATTGTAGAACTACAAAGTGCTCTGAACTGAACAATATATAGCTAGACCAATATTGGGTCAGTTTTTCTTTCTAACCCAAACCCTAACAAGGTAAAAGCTGCATATATGTAAACACAGGGCAGCTTCTCTGGGACTGACAAAAGTCCAAATTTTTCAGGTAATTTGTCTCATTTGTGCATCCCATGCACTCATGCTTACATCTGCAACTTTCACACGTTGCTGAAATTTGGTAAATATTATAAGTCTTTCTAAACAATGTAATATATTACATAAAATAGCCTACATTTTACAAAAATTGTCATGTCATTTAAATTACTTAATAATCTTATGTCCGATGCATTTCATGTATGGAATATAGTGTGAAGTTATGGGTTATCAGCACTGGCCCCAAAGTTCTATATCACTGCCTTTCTGTATGTGTCCTTACTGTCTTCAGCAGTTTAGTTCTGAGGCAGGATATACAGCCAGCTAGACAGGCAATGGCTGCCTTGGCCCAGTTTTAGTTTCCTTTTACAGTGGACTCATTGTGGACTGCTGTGCTTTTTTCTACCTTATCAGTTATGTCTACTGTATATTTGATCTTCTACCATACAGTTAAGGAGCCTCTGTGGTTTCTTTGCAATGATCTTAGTAATGTAGTTGAACATAAGGAGAATTCTCTCCTGCATTGTTCCTCTGTAATCTGTTCTTCATTCATTTTTGCTTCATACTCTCTCAATACTTAATATTCTGTTCTAGGTTTTTCTCCTATTCTGTATCATCTATACTATTCTAATCAGTTCTGTTCTATTGTTTCATGAACCTGCACTACACTATACAACTGTATTGTGCTCTGAAGAATATCACAAAACATTACACTAATCTGTTGTTCTGTATTTTACACAACACTAATATACTGGATTGCATTCTGCTCTACTGTGTGTACAAATACACAGCATATGAAATTCAAACTAAGACTAGTAACATATCAGCTATCAAGAAGAGATGCTTAGTATGGCAGCATAGATGGAATAGAATGGCCATAAGGTGTTGTTTGGTTTTAAGAGTTACGGACAAATATCACGGGAGGAAAATGTCAATGATGATATGATGTTTTGTGTGCTTATGCAGAAGAATGCAGTTACTGTTGAAGAGTGATGACCACGATTTATTTACTGTGTACAAAATCACTGCAAGATTACTGTTCAATGTAGTGCTTATAGTCCAGTGTAGGGAATTGTAATTAGGGGAAGATTTTGAACACAGCCTATATGTTTGCTTGACCAGGTGCATCTCATCTCAGTAGTCATTTTTTTTTCTGATCTCTCTTCCTGCAGTATCATCATGCATCACCACCTACAAGAAGACCCCGCCCCCAGTCCCTCCTAGGTCGACACCCACCCGGCCATACATTTCCATCACAGCTCAGAGCAGCACAGAGTCAGCACAGGATGCCTACAGCGAGCTGAACAGCAACCCGGCTAACCGTGCCCTGGCCACGGCACAGTCTGGTCTCAGCAACTCCACAGAGAGTATTGACAGCATGAAGGCTCTGACTGCAGCCATCGAAGCAGCTAATGCCCAAGTCCACGGACCCGCCAGCCAGCATGTGACTAACAGTACCATCACCATCACCACAGCAACAACCACTAACGTCACCCACATATCTCAGGATGGCAAGAGGGATGCTCTGAGGAAATGTCTGTCTATAGGCATACAGGTTTGAACAGAAATAAACTTGACATTCTACATACTCTTGGAAAGGATCAAGCGTTCTGTACTGCTTGGATAAAAGTTACAATAACACACTTGAACTCGTGAATACCTAGTGACTCGAATGCATTGATTACAGTCTGTCTATGAAACAGGCTACATAAATTTGAACTCGTGGCGTGGAGCCTCATTTATGAATCTTTATGAATCTGTGCCTTCCTTTGAATTTAACAGTGGTTGTATGCAAAAACTGATGTTTAAGTAATGATTTTTATCGTTATGAATTTGATAGAAAAACCAGGTTCAACCTGACAATTCTTTTAGAGTAGCATGCTGAGAGTGTACAATGAACATGCATCTTGAACAAAGTCTAATCCTTCAATTGCTTTAACAGCTGTTTGCAATGAGTAGTTATGCAAAATCCAAGTAATTAAAACAAACCCTGGATTTAAACTTTGAACAATTATAATGTTAGATTGTTTGCTTCTTTGTAATGTTGAAAACGCACTAAACTTTCAATACTTTGTGAATTGCTGTTTCTTATGCACTTAGGACATGTGAAAGGATTAAGGGGAAATACTTAAATGCTGATGTTGACTGTGTGTTTGTATGCCTGTTCAGGTGGATGGTCCCGAGGACAGGGCTGGGTCAGAAGAACACTGCAAGTTTCAGTCAGTGGGAATTCAAGTAGAGGAGGAGCGATGGTGAGCATGACGACACACTTGCTATCTCACACAAGAATTTCGTTCATTTTACAGTTCTGTAGGAAATGATTCAGTGCCCCGCGCAATTTCAGCATTGATCTGTTCGGTCAAAATATTTTGGTATGGTTTAGAATTGTTAAAAATATACTGAATACACAAATGTCTAACGTTTTCACAGTAGTGCAACATAGACAATGAAACAAGACATCAAGCTGTATATTTACACATTTGAATGTAATGTTTATTTTATTCAGATTTTGTTAAAAAATGAACACACACTTTATTGAATATTATTATAATACATTCGAATCAGTTTGAACATCTTAAAATCTAGGTAAGTTTTAGTGACATCCTTGGCAGAACTGCTCATCTTGCTTGTGGCAGAGTGCAGATGCTTGTATAGCATGCTGATGATAAAAATGCATACATTAAAGAATATACATGGCAGACCATAGCTGAAAGACTGGTGAATATCTTAGTACAACTTAGCAACTGTTTATCTTGTTGAATGCTAGTCTGTTTATGTTTAGTCTTTTTTGCACAATGTTTGTTCCTAGTGTGTGCACCTTTTAGTTGTAGTGCTTTAAAGGTACAATAAATTAATTGTCACTAGTGCTCCCTCTCCCCCGTTGAGTGTTTGAAAAAAGAAACTTGTTATGGAGCTTCCACTACAACAAAATCATTTAAAAAAGGCATACTTGTTGTGAATAGGCCTTAGCTAATATGTTAACATCCAGCAAACACACCCGCTGCAAGATAATATGTTGTTCGCAAGACAGTGACCGCAGAATCATGTTTTTATTGTTTTGGTTGCTCATGCTTCATTCCTGGGAAGTTTTTTTCATGCTCTCATTGGTTGCAGCTCATCGCTACTCATGCCTAGTTGCTAGGCATGGTACAGTGACACAATACGATGCAATATGATATACTGTAAAACAGACTGTTACTTCTACATGTATGGAATGAAGATCTGCAGCCACACTAACCCTTTGCAGATGATTTGAGGAAAGTATCCAATTGAGTTTATGTTTAAGTGGTACTTTTTTTCTATAATTTAAGCTCCAAGCGTTTATTATCCAAATCAGCACATGCATTTTGTATGGACTTTCCTTGGACCCACCATGAATATTCATTCAGAAGTGGTGGAGAGCAGCAGATTTTTTCCAGCAACTCCTTCGTCATGTTTGTTATAGTTTTGGTTGCTTGCTTCTGGAGAGTTTTCTCACAATGCTTGTTGAAGAGTAGGTCATGCTTGAAGGTTCATTGCTGAGAATTTCAAACGTGCTTCAAGATATCAGAGCACCTGTTTGAGATCGTACACTGACTAATCACAATGCTGAATCGTTGCATGAGCAATAATCATTTTGTTGCCACACTAGAGGGATTTATTGCAGATCTCAAAATACTGTTCTGTGACTGCAAAATTAGGGTTAATATCATGTTAGCATAAAAATTGAGGAAAGCACATACACCAACCGGCCATTTCATTAAGTGTAGCCCTTGTATCCACACTCTTTTGTCCACTTTATCACCTCCATTTACCATACAGGTGCACTTTTGTAGTTCTATAATTACAGACTGTAGTCCATCTTTTTCTATGCATACTTTATTTGCCCCTTTTACAATATCCACCAACCAAAAATATCCAGCCAACAGTGTACTGTGGTCAGTGTCTTGTGACTACTAACGAAGGACTACAGGATTATGAACATAAACAGCATCACGGTGACACAAGTGTATGAGCTATTGGCTCTGACTTTACAGTGGAGCATCTAGGTAGTGGTGTGTAACTGAGTGGACAGTGAGTGAACACAGCGTTTAAAACCTAAGCAATGCTGTGTCTGAACCACTCATTCCAATGCAACACACACCAACATTTCATCACGTCAATGACACTTCAGTGCTGAGAATGATCCACCACCCAAATAATACCTGCTCTTTGGTGGTCCTGTGGGGGTCCTGACCATTGAAGAACAAGGTTTATGCAGAGAAACAGATGGACTACAGTCTGTAATTGTAGAACTGCAAAGGGCGCCTATGTGGTAAGCGGACCTTAGGAAAAGAACAAAGATCTCAATACAGG
This sequence comes from Pygocentrus nattereri, assembly GCF_015220715.1. Lineage (NCBI taxonomy): Eukaryota > Metazoa > Chordata > Actinopteri > Characiformes > Serrasalmidae > Pygocentrus > Pygocentrus nattereri. The sequence continues at coordinate 40,299,649 of NC_051213.1, read as the reverse complement.
GAGGTATACTTAATGAAGTTTCCAGTCGGTATTTACATTTAAATTTAGAGCTTTTAGCAGACGTTCTTATCCAGATCACCTTACAAGAAGTGCTTTGTCTATCTAGAGAAAGTATCTTTGCTAGTTACCAATAGGTTAGAGAGAAAGCTAGTCCTGAGCTCAGATACTGCTAGAAACTTTTGATAAATAGAGAAAAAGGAACAGCACTGAGCACAGAACAGTGCAATACAATACATAAGTGCAGTACAATACATTACAATCAATACTTAATTCAGTGTGTCTTCAGTCTGCGTTTGAAGACAGCGAAAGACTTCGCTGTATGGACAGCCAGTGGGAGTTCGTTCCACCACCTAGGTGCCAGTACAGAGAAGTCTTGATGCTTGTCTTCCATGCACTTTGAAGGATGGCGGGTCAAGCTGAGCTGTACTCGTAACTCGAAGATCTCGTGGCACATTTCGAGATTTCACCATTGCCATCAAGTAGGGAGGGGCTTGTCCATTTTTGGCTTTGTAGGCCAGCATTAGGGTTTTAAATCTGATGTGTGCAGCTACAGGAAGCCAATGAAGGGAATGCAGCAGTGGGATGACATGACTGAACTTGGGAAGATTGAAGAAGAGCTGTGCTGCCGCATTCTGGATGAGTTGCAGAGGCTTGATGGCCTGTATGGGAAGACCAGCCAAGAGAGAGTTGCAGTAGTCAAGCCTTGAGATGACAAGAGACTGCACTAGCCCCTCGATTGCCTCTCGAGTGAGAAAGGGTCGGATCGTCTAGATGTTGTACAGGAGAAATCTACATGACCAAGTTAGGTTCGAGATGTGAGTCGAGAACAGTAACTTTCCATCCAGAATCACACCAAGACTTCTTGCCTCTACAGACAGAACAGTTAGAGAGATCTCAAATGAGATGGCATGATCATGATGAGGAGCTGTAGTTGCAGGAATGAGTAGCAGCTCAGTCTTTCTAGGATTGAGCTTCAGTTGGTGAGCTGCCATCCATGAAAGGATGTCAGACAGACATGCCGAAATGCAACTGGAAACCTGTGTGTCAGACGGTTAGAAGAAAGCATTAGTTGAGTGTCATCAGCATAACAGTGATAAGAGAAGCCATGAGATGATATTCCATCACCAAGAGAGCTAGTGTAAAGAGAAAGAGACCCAGCAACAAGCGGGATACCAGTGGAGAGCATGCATGGAGAAGATGTGGACCCTATCCATGTTACCTGATAAGAGCAATCCTCCAGATAGGACTTGAACCACTTCCATGCATAGCCAGTGATTCCAACGTGGGTGAGGACATCCAGAAAGATTGTATGTTTGACCGTGTCAAAACCTGGTGAGAGGTCAAGAAGAATCAGGACAGATGACAGTTTGGCTGATCTTGACTGGAACAATGCAGATGGGATGGGATCCAGTGGGCAGGTGGTTGGGTTACTGGATTTGATCATTTGAAGGACAGCATCTGTGGAAAGAGAAGACAAACAGTTTAGGGCATTGGGAGTGAGAGGAGGATATCTAGTGGAGGGAGTGGAAATAGAGGAAAAAGACTGGTGGATTCTATTAACCTTCTCCTCAAAGAAGGTGACAACGTTCTCAGGGGTAAGAGAAGAGGGTGGAGGGAGAGGAGGAGGGTTGAGGAGAGAGGAGAAAATGCTGAAGAGCTTGTTTGGATCAGATGCTGATGCTTCCAGTTTCGCTCTGTAGAAAGATGACTTTGCAGCAGTATTTGCGAGTGAGAACTTGGAAGGGAGAGATTGGTAGGAGTGAAGAGCCAAGTTGAGCTGGGATTTCCTCCACCTTCTCTCAGCCTTCCTTAGTTCTTGCTGGTTGCTGCAAAGGACACCTGTCAGCCAGGGAGCAGGTGGAGAACATCTTGCTGGCCTGGAGGTGAGAGGATACAGAAAGTTAACTGCAGATTAGAGTGAAGAAAGGAAAGCAACTGTAGCTGTAACTGTGAGTCTAGTGAGAGAGAAGAAAATGAATCAGGATGGGGAAGGGTGGTCAGGATAGTTGAAGCGAAAGTTGAGGAAGGAGTGAAGTGCAGGTTGCATCCAGAGGAGGAGCATGAAGGGGTGGAATGGACAGGAGTAGCAGGGATGGAGAGTGAGAAAGATAGGAAGTGGTGATCAGAGCGATACAGGGGAGTTACTGTCACATCCAGCATGGAGGTAGGTCTGGTGAGTATCAGATCCAAAGCATTGCTTGCTCTGTGCGTCGGAGTCACCCAAATGTATGAGCGGGGTTGCATCGATGGGGAAGAAGCTCAGAAGAATGAATGGGGTCACGATTCTGCAAGACTATTTCATGAAGCATGTCACAATACAGAAAAAATGCAGATTTAATTTAATTGTCCTTTTCATGTAATGAAACATGCAGTTGGCACATGATCTAAAACTACTTTACAACGAAGGATATGTTCAGGAACATGGTGTTATAATTGTCATAATTTATTATACTAATGATAAAAATCATCAACACTCTATCACATACACATGCACATTCACATGCTAAAAAATCTTCCCTAGAGCTGCACAGTTTATACACTGGGGCCAGTGACAGGGAGCAAAAAACAGCTGCTGTATGTGTATAAGAGACCATCTGTTGCTGTAGCCATTTTGATGCCAGCAGGCTGGGGGTCACAGACATGGTCAAGTATCATCTCTCTCTCTTTCTCCATCTCTCTTTCTCTCTCCACCCCCCACCCCCCCCCTCCCCTCCTACTCAACCTCAAAGCAGTCCCATCCCAGAGAGAGAGTGTTAGTAGCTGAGAGCAATAGTAATTCATTTGTTGTGGCCTGCGCTGTGTGTGTTTTGGTTAAAGTTAATTGAAAAGAGATCCTGTCCAGTCATGTTTTAGTAAAACTAGCTTACCTAAGCCAGGCTGCTGCCCAAAAGAGAGTGCCAGGAGCCAGGACAAATATCTCACATAAACACACATTTGTTGGTGTTATTATACTAGTCAGTACTTTCATAGAGTTCTGTATTACTGTTGTAGCTAAGTAAAGCTACACCTAAAGCTCACCTTAATGTTAAAGTAAAGGAAGGCTTTTACTGTTGTAATGTTACTCAAAAAAGTGCATGCACTATTATTTTAAAATGTGGGTTGGAAATTCCTTGCGTGAAACTACCTTTGTGCATGTGTGCGTGCATATGTATGTGTGCTTGCAGGGAGGTTGTGGGCAGCAGATTCCCAGACGATGAGAGAGAACCCTTGACACACACACATACACTTACAGGACAGTGGTGTTTGGACTTTGCTGAAGCATGCCTTTGTAACTAAGTGAGAGTGGACCGGAGCAATAAAACACGTGCACACACACACACAAATAAACACATGCTGTCCTCTTTTAGCACAGAAGTGCTCTTTATCTGCAGAACATTACAGAGTGATTACTGAGTGTTATGTCCCTTTCCTCTTCCCTTGATGGCATAGCAATAATATGAGGACATTGCAGCCAATACAGCTGATGCCTCATCGAAGGAAGTGCACTATAACAGGGTCTAGTTAAAATGCCAAAGAGACTACTGCTCTTTGTAAAATGTAATTTTATGGAAGAGTAATTTTATACCATGGAATCTTTAACACCTCAAATGGGGCTTCGGGGACACGCATGTGTTACCTTTGCAAATTTTTATTGTTGAGGTTTGGTGTCTAATCATATGAATAAAATATGTGGAAAACCATTATGTTATTTTCATTGATGGTGTCAGAGTTAACAGAGTTAATAATGTGCTAACATGATAAATGGTCAACACCACCACCATTTTCCTGGTTTCCTAGTTTAAACCATCTGTAGCTCCAGCTTGAAACCCAGCTGCTCACATGCTATTGATGTGACTCTGCAACTGATGTCTGGTGCATCATTTGCAAACAGAAACACACCACTGATGTCAGCAGTGCCATGAACATCAGTAATATTGTCATCACATGGTGTCTTCAGTTGACTGCACTCAACAGTGCTCATAGGACAACTAGGAATAAAATTCTTCCTCTTTGAAGAATTTCCCTCTGATCTGTCCATCCATCCATCCATCCATCCATCCAACACACAGCTAATTAACAAAGTAACGGCAGAGTGGAAAGTTTGTTATAGTTTCACTTTAAACAAGCAAGACGGCAGCAGTCATGGAGGAGTTGCATTACTTTCACTGGTAATAAAATTGTAAACTGCATTTACCCTATTTTCATATAGCACAATATACTGTTACTGAATTATAGAATGTAATAAATGTATTCCAGTCGTCCATTCATATAGATAAAACACTGCTTTTTAAATAGAAAAAAAGTCTCACATTAGGTTGAAATTTCAGGGAATTAGACAAATGTTATTTATTGCAATTATTTATTTATTGTTAATTTATTTATGGATTATTAATTATTTGTGGATAATTTAAATCCATAAATTATTTATGGATTGTTTCACAGCCCTAAATTTTAGAAATTGTTATAGCATTGGGTTGTGTACAAGCAGTATAGTAATTTCATTCAATTTCATTCTTTCTCTTTTTTCACGTATAGTTTCTTTTTTTCTCTCTGTCTTTCTCTTTCTCATCATTGCCCTCATTTATAGGAAGTAGTTAGCTGCTTGAGTTGATGTGAAGCAGGCCTGCTGGCAGCCCTCCCCCTACTACACACACTTACACTCTCTCTCACACACAGAGCCTACCTGCTTAGAATTGGAGTTACATTTTAACCACCGTGTCTTTCTCTATCACATACACCCTGACACACATTTGACAAACTTACTCTGCAAGAAAAAAATAACCTTAGGGCTTAATTTACTAAGAGCACCATTAAGGGCCTCTAATGTACTGATGCAGAAAAATAAATGCGTGAGCAATTTGTTTCCACACAGCCAGCACATTCAGGGACATGGTGAGAGGTGACAGTGTGCTCCAACACCCCTGAGTAGAGCAGGTGTCCCACTGATCAAATACACATACTTACACACAGCAAGTAAAGTAGCAGAAAAACTGTCAAATAAAGCTCAGCCAGATTGCTTTAATGCACTGTTCTGCTTGAAAGAGCTATTTTCATTTGTGTATGTATTTGTAAAACTACAAGGTCATGAACTGTAGTTGTAGAGCATATTGGTATGAACAGCAAAGATGACCAGTATAAAGATGGAAAATATGACTATTTTTAATAATTGTCGTTCTGGATCCTCTTACTTTTTTAAATATTTTTTGCAAATGTTGAATTGTACATTTTCCATAGTCTTATTTAAAAATGTGTTGTTACTTTTTTACTATGTGCACATACGTGAGAAAAACAAATTATTGCAGTGCATGTTGTGCATTATTGTTTTACTTTTTTGTATTATTGTTTTATTTTTTTTTTTACTTTCTCTTCTTAGCTATCGCAGACTCACCCGCTCCAACAGTGTCACCACAGCCGTGCAGGCTGACCTGGACCTTTCAGAGGGTTTGAAGAGTGACCTAGCCAATTACACACCAGTTTCCAGCCACGGCTCCACCGTACGGCAGTTGTCCAGGGATGCGGCCACTTCCACAGTCAGTATCCAAGGCTCAGGGAACCACTATCATGCCTGTGCCCAGGATGACTATGCAGAGGTGGGCTTTGACCCGTCCATCCTGCCCCCACCAGACCCATGGATGGACGCAAGTATGGATGAGGAGAGCAGCGGAGGTGGGGCTGGCTCTGTGTGTCCACGCGATGGACATTGGTTCCTCAAGCTACTGCAGGCTGAAGTGGAGAGGATGAAGGGATGGTGCCGGCAGATGGAGCGTGATGAGCATGAGAATGAGCTGCCGGATGAGGGTGAGTCACATTGGTGATAATGGTTAGCCATTTTAGTTCAGCCAAAATCTACTTTAAACATTTTTTCCTTTATACTAAATGTAGACAAGTTTGATATCTTATGGTTGCTTCTTTAATTTTGCACTTAAGCTACAAGGCTAGAGTAGATAACATGTAATGGAAGCTTATACTTCACCAGATAGCATCATGCAGTCTGTGTGTTTCAGTCATGACACATTTGCTTCAAGCTAGGTCAAGTTTTAAGTAATCTCAAACACACTTGCTTATTTTGCTTGTGACACTATAACATACTGAACTCAATAAGAATGGACAAACATATTGATAAAATTCAGACTTCAAGATGTTTGCTGTGAGTTTGTATGGTTTGATATGCTTTTGTCCATATTTATAGATAACAGTCACACAGTGTCAGAAATAACATAAGCAAGTCTCTTTGAGACTACTTTACGTTTAGCTTGGTTTGAGGCAAGTGTGTGTTGATTTAGGCATGCAATTTGCAAAATAGTATTTAGGGATGTTCAAGGGCTGTTGAGAGCTCAGTTATCCGTTCTGTGAAACTGATTTTATGTTTTAACAAAACTGTAAAATGTGGTGAATTTACTTGTCTACTTGTATAGTATGAAGTAGAAACTATTTATATTAGAACTAAATTTTGCTATTCTGAATCAGGAGAACTTAAACGTAAGCATGCTACCGAATGCCTAGAAAGGTAAGGCTACAGGCCTACGTTCATTTCAATCAAAGTGCGTTCTTTTTCCATCCCCGCAGTTAACCGTTCATTAACACTTGCTGCGGGTACTCAAATATCACAATTAGTCAGGATGCACATCCCAAATAAAAATCAGTGCACATTCTATTACTTGTTAGCTACACAAGTTAGCTAACTTCACACCCAAACATGTCTTGTCTCATCCATTACATTTAGAGTAAGGGGACAGTTTCATAAATTTGTATAAAAATTTTTGCCCAAACTGTAATTTTAATAGAACCGTGTATCTAAGCTGAATTACCATATTAAAGAAGGTACAACAAAAATAAGAGCAGTCAAGATGATGGTGAAATAATTGCATTACACTAGGCCTATTGGATCATATTATAAAATGCAGACCCGATAAAAAATGTGCACAGTAATGGTTGTGTTGGCCTGAGCAATGGAATGGAAATGCTATTATTACTGTAGATTCAGTGCCAAGAGGCTGTATCCTCTGAGCAGCCCTCATGAAAACTGTGACTGTTTGGAGCCTAATCTCTTCTCACTACAAGTCTGTCTGTACACAAGGCCAAGCTTGTTCTGCACCAGTACTGTTTATTTCTAGCACAGCGACTCCGTCTATCCTTTCCCTCTCTATTCCCCTCCTTTTTCCCCACCTCAAACAAGCTCGCACAATCTCAAACACACACACAGACTGCTCAGGAGTGCCTGTGTTCACAGTGGCTGATCACAAAGCCTGCTTGTTCATATCCTTTCCGTCTCTCACACACATACCAGACATTTTTACCACCAGGAAGCCCCTCTGTCTCTTTCGTTTCTTTTATTTTTTCTTTCTTCCATCACTCCCTAGCTCTACTTTCATGATTTACAAAATATAAAATATAAAAATAATTGAAACTAAAAAAAACAAAAAAACCAAATAAACAATAAGTAATAATAATAATTAATTATAATTAATACTTGCTTGCCCAAATTCGATCCTAAAAGAAAGTTTTTCCATATAAAATGTAAAAATTTTGAATATCAATTTTGTTGTAACTAGATGAATGCACAAAATAAGCTTCTTCAGAATGTATTTGATACTTTCAAATATTCAGTAACGTTATTTTTATTATATGGCTTCACATTAACTTGAAAGTAACTCACAAAATTTTGATTTTTCACATTTGTGCATAGGTGAATTATGCTATACTTTGAGTGCCTGAATGTGAGTGCATTGCCAAGGGCGCATTGTTAAGGACATGGCTGAGAAGGCAGACATAGTGCAGCTGTATCATTAATCAGGAGAATTACTGTAGCTGATGTTATTGTCAGAGAAAAATAATATAGAAACATGTTGGCACTGAGGAGAAAATGCCTTGTGTAAAAGTTCATTAGCTTATCTAAAGTGGCAGCCTCCATTATTCATCACACAAAACCTAATGCTGTCACTTATAAAGGTAAGCCTACAGCTCTACGTTGTTTTCGGCAACTCCTTCTCCGAATACATACTTTCCATTTACCATCACTGATGTCTAGTGAGAGCATTTAAAGGCTGTATTTGAATAAGAGGACTACAGCCACAGAGTCGTAGCCACAGTACATGAAAAGAAATTCCTAACAGCCTGTAGTCAACTGGACTTCAGGGTGGAACTGCTACGGATGGATTAAAGGGTCACTCAAGGAAAATGTGTTAACTGCATTAAAACTTTAGTGTTTTCATTAGCGTTTAAGTTATCAAATTTGACTTGTTATTATAGAATTCAATTTAAACAGTATAGAGAAACAATTTTAATAACTCAATTTGTAAGGGTTAATCACTGTTTTAGTTATTAGTGTATGAAGCATATGGTCCTTAACACCTCCATGCTAGCCAGTATTTCACCCCGTATTCATTAATTTGGAGGAGAGCACCCTATAGCATCCTGAAACAGCTCTCTGCATTCCCACTGTAGTGGTTCCTTTCTGTAGCTAATTAAGAATCAGCTCTTCCAAAAGCCCTAACCAACTGTAAACAATGAACAAACCTCAGAAAAAGACCTGGACAGTGCCAGACTTTGGCTCTTTATCTGCATCTTTCACCCGTATTAGTAATCTGATATTCTGTTTGTGTTTTAGTTGTTACTCTGTCTCTCTGACCCTGCACATCAACCATTTGTGTTTCTCAGCTTGTTGGGTCTCGCTAGATGTTTGTTTGGTGTACAGAATAAACATTCACCTACATTTACATTCCCAACCCTAAGATATTTATGACACCTCACTTCAAAGGCACAGCAGTAAAGTCTTAACAGTGTGATTTTGAAGTTCAAACATACATAGACATATACTTGAAGGCGTGAAGGTGTGTATTCTTTACAGGGAGTTCATTTTGCAGGCTATAGCACAAATATATATTTTAATGACCCAACACCAAAGTACAAGCAGGTTGCTGTGCATGTGTTATTGTCTATAGATTAGCCCCTGTTCTCTGTGTGTCTTTGTAGTACTGGAAAAGATTCGGAGTGCAGTAGGTAGCGCTCAGCTGCTGATGTCGCAGAAGTTCCAGCAGTTCCGGGAGCTATGTGAGGAGAACCTGGTATGTGCACAACAAACCAGCCAATTACAGTCCAGTATGCCTTGAAAACATTTTAATATGTACATTTTTTAAAGTAGTCTATTTAATATCAACTTGTGATCCTATTTGATTGAAAGCTCTAAAGATTTTGCTTACCAGTTACTTCTGGTGATATATGCTTAGTGGTGTGCACTCTGAATTGATATATTTTGTGTTTTGGGCTACTTATGTAAAAAAAAAGCCATTTTATAGTGTCATGAATACGCTATCATTTCAGATAGTCTGAAGTTGCAAGTTGCAATGAAAATAGAAAAGCAGTGTAGAGACATTCTACATTTGTAAAAATTTTCTTGTTTAACTGCCATTAGCAGTAACAGCACTGATGACATGCTTCTGCTGGCATACTGCTTGTCAGCTTCTGAAAACATGTCCCACCATTGCATAAATAGAGCACAAAAAACCATATCAGAGGATCGGAATGAAATCTGGATTAGTATAGCTGATATCCGATCTGTTCAAATATTCCTGGAATCGTATCTACCTGGATGATAGGATTCACTGCCTTGATGTCATACAATAATGTCCCAGTATTGCACTTCAAATCAGTTTAATTCTATACAACAGCCGAAATAGAAGATAGTTTCTTAAGTATTTTTTACATTTATTTGAGAACTGAAATGTGTATTAACATTTTTCTCCTCCCTTTAGAACCCCAATGCCCACCCACGACCTGTGTCACAGGACCTTGCAGGATTCTGGGATATGTTGCAGTTGTCTATTGAAAACATCAGTTTGAAGTTTGATGAATTGCACCAACTCAAAGCCAACAACTGGAAATGCTTGGAACCATCTGAGCAAAAGGTAAAATACTGATTTTTTTTTTCTTTCAAAAAATCTATCCAAAATGCTTAGATGTTCTTGTAAGTCATTATAAAACATTCTAAAAGAGTTTCTTGCTGTTCTTTGTTCTTTGTTGCTGCATGATTGATGACCGTGTCCCAAACATGAGTGTTGCATGTATGTCATTTTCTTGTTTCCTGTCTGATGTTATTTTATTTTTGTTTGTTTGTTTTGTTGTTGACAGTGATCTGGTTTTGAGATGCCGCTCCCTCACTGCACGCAGTATGTTGTTCGCTAAGCAAAGGGCCCTGCTTCCTTCATGCAGAATTGGCCAATGGGTTTTATTTATTTTGAGTTCCTCACATGCAATGTAACTTCATTCAACAGTGATGCCACAAATATGGCCACTAAATGCCATTCTCTCCATTTCACGCATGCATGCGCTAGTTGTGGTATTTAGCAGCGGGGCTAACTGGTTTATCATTGCTGTCCAGGAGAGGCGAGTACCTCCACCAGTGCCGAAGAAGCCAGGAAAAGGTGTAGCACTGCTGGTGAGGGATCGCTCTTTGGAGGGCTCACAGAGACTAGAGGCACGAAAACGACTGCAAGCAGCTAAACGTGCTGCTGCTACACTACGCCAGAGCTCTGCCACAGAGTGTGCAGACAGTATCGAAATCTATATACCAGAAGCCCAGACACGATTATAAACACATATACGGATGCAAACCCCACATACGCAGTTGAAGCCTATAGAAGTAAAGATAACTTACATACTACACACTTCAGGCAATTCAGAGACTTGTAGATGGCCATGTAGCTTCCACACACACAACCTCACCACACACAAATGGTCTGAATGACAATGACTTAGGCAGGGTAGTTGTAATATAATCACTGCTTCATTTTTCCTCTATAAAAGTGCTTAAAAGTATATATATGCTAAGAGGTTATAGACAGTGGAAATCTTTGAGTTTCTGACTTTTTTTATTTCCTTCTTTTTTATCTTCCAGATTTAGCCAGTTTAGATGTAGCTTCATTGTTATCCTCCCAAAGATTGTTTTAAAAAATTAATAGCAGCCATTCTCTTTACTATTAAATTTTATAAGGCTATATAATTGTATCCTAAAACATAACCCAAGTTTCACTGTTATCACAGTGTTTAAAGAGCAGTACTCAAAGGCTTCATCACATTAGTGTAGCACTCAAATGGCTGTGTGTGCTCTCATGTGTCATCTTGTCCCCTGGGACTGGGTGAAACTGTTTTTGTGTCATTATCAAGGGAACAAGTGGAAGAACCACATGCCCCTTCAGCTTCTCATTTGTGCTCGTCTCGTTTTCTTTCTTTCTAAGCTTCCTTTCTTTCACAAGATTCCCTTCTAGTGAAATATGTGTGGTGTGTTTTCTCTATCTAGCACCTGTGCAACTTTACATACAGTGTAGCTGCTGTTGCTAGGTTGGACAAGTTTTACAGAAAGTTAGCAGAAATCTCATTCAAGCTGGTCTGAAATTGTAGGACACTTTATTTGGGTTCACACACAATGTTCACTTTCCACTTTAAAATGGTACACTAATCACATTGTAAGCATAGGTTTAGTTCCTTGTTAATCAAGCCAAACACCTGTAGTTGGTGTTAGTGTGGTGGCAAATTTGTCATTGTTGTTTTCAAACTGCCTAGTTTAGTTTAGCTACAATTACAGACCAGTTCACTGTAGCATTTTAAACTGTAAACTCAACATTTTGTTACAACACTAAATTAAGTGCAATACACTTTTGCTCTAGGTTGAACTGTTTTTTGTTTTTTTTTGCCAAAGTGTTGTAAAGCTTGGCCAACCATCCAAAAGTTGCTATGGAAAAACATTTGTGAGTGGAGAATGGATGTCTGTTCTATTCTCCTCTTTGGCCGAGCCTGAACTACAGCCTAGCTGACATGAACATGACACACATGCACTTATAAGGCCTATATCAACCATGAGTGTTTTGGTCTGGGATAGTATTTTTACTTGAAAATGCATCAAAATGCACCATCTCACCATTATTGCATTCATTGCATCTCATTTATGAAATAACACAGTCAGTATTCAATGCATCATTAAACTTTAAAGGTTATTTTAACTTCACTCTTACAATATTGAACTCAGATTGCTAACAAAACCTGTCACTTTAAGCCTACATATCTTTATATAATAGACCAAATCTATAATATAAATTTGTTTTATTGTAAGAGGTTTGATGAAAATCTGTTCAGGTCTCTGACTCACAAGGTTGCAGAAGGAGAAATCAAGAAATTTAACTAAGAAGAATCCCTTGTTAACATTTTTTAGTTTTCTTTGTTTTTAAAAAGTAAACAAATTATTCTGATTCAGTAAGAAGAAAATTGTATTTAAGATGACAATGTTTGAAGTCACAGATGTTGTGACTTACTAGTTTGTGTATAGCTGCCTTTTATAGTAGCTATATCTACATATACAGTTGAAGTCATATATTTACATACACCTTAGCCCCATTTATTTAAATTCAAATGTTTTTCACAATTCCTGGATTTAATCCTAGTACACATTCAATCTTTTATGTTAGTGTCACTACTATATTTTAAGAATGTGCCGTGTCAGATGAATACTAGACACGATTTTTTCAGCTTTTATTTCTTTCATGATATTCTTAGTGGCTCAGAAATTTACATACACGTGGTATTTGGTAGCATTGCCTTTAAATTGTTTTGAGTTAATTGTTTCAGGTACCCTTCCACAAGCTGCTCACAATAAGTTGCTGAAATAGTTATTCATTCCTCCTGACAAAACTGGTGTAACTGATCAGGTTAGTAGGCCTCCTTGCACCTTGCATGTGCTTTTTCAGTTCTTCCCATAAACTGAGCTCAGGGCTTTGTGATGGCCACTGTATTACTTTGACTTTGTTGTCCTTAAGCCATTTTGCCACAACTTTGGAAGTATGCTTAGGGCCTTTGTCTATATAGAAGTCTATATACCCATTTTGCACAATCTTTAACTTTGTGTCTGATGTCTGGAGGTGTTTCAATATCTCTATATAATTGTCTTTCCTCATAATGCCAACTATTTTGTGAAGTGCCCCGGTCCCTCCTACAGCAAAGCACCCTCACAAAATGGTGCTGCCACCCGTATGTTTCACAGTTAGGATAGTGTTCTTTGGCTTGCAAGCCTCCCCCTTTTTCCTCCACACATAGGGATGGTCAATATGGCCAAATATTTTTGTTTCATCAGACCAGAGAACCTTTCTCCAAATAGTACGATCTTTGTTCCCATGTACAGTTGCAAACTTTTTTATGGTGGTTTTAGAGGATTGGCTCTTTCCTTGCTGAGTGTCCTTTCAGGTCATGTCAATACTTGACACGTTTTACTGTTGATGTAGATACTTTTGTACCTGTTTCCTCCAGCATCTTTACAAGGTTGTTTGCTATTCTTGGATTAATATGCATTTTTCTCACAAAAGTACATTCATTTGTAGGAAATAGAATGCGTCTCCTTCCTAAATAGTATGATGACTGTGTGGTCCCATGGTGTTTAAAATAGCATTTCATCGTTTCGACAGATGAACATGGTACCTTTGAAAATTTTGGAAAGTTTGGAACTTCCAAGGATGTACTAGACTTGTGAATGTCCACAATTCTTTCTTTGATGACTTGGCTGATCTCCTTTTTCCCTATGATGTCAAGCAAAGAGACAAATAGGTCTTGAAGGTAGGCCTTAAAATACTGCCACACCTCTCAAACTAACTTAAAATTATGTCAGTTAGCTTATCAGAAGCTACTAAAACCATGGCGTTGTTTTCTGGACTTTTACAAGCTGTTTAAAGGTACAGTCAACTTGGTGTGTGTAAACCTGTGACTCACTGGAATTTTCATGTATTGAACTATAAGTGAAACATCTGTTGTTAAATTGAGTTTTAATGACTTTAACCTAAGTGTGTACAAATTTATGACTTCAGCTGCAGAGCAATTTTATGTTATTCAGGCTTAATATTGTGATCATTAGGGTGCTGAAAAATCAAAATGTTATTGTGGCATCTTTGGCCCACTGAGGCCATCTGTGTGAGTGAATGTGTGCGTGTGTGCTATCAACACATTTAAGTGCATATTTCAAAGTGCTTCCTAATTTTTGTTTTTTCTTATCCAAAGGGTTTCACTTTTTGACTGAAATGTAGCACAGCTCACTGTAACATATACAAGCCTCCCAGGCGATATGTATCTGTTTGTAATATGACATTAGTAAAAATAATTTTCAAAGCGTGTCTAGAAAGTTCATGTAGATGCATCTATGTAGGGCAAATACCATAAATATTTTTCTATTTCTAGAAAACTCATTATAATAAAACTGTTGAATTCCTGTTTGGTAGATAGTGCTGCTCTTATGATTTACAAAACTGATAACTGTCATATGTGCACTTAAGTACCTGAATACTCCAGTACATATTCTGATGAATTTTCTATTACTTATCAAAACATTACTTTGCACTTAAACTATGAAAAATACAGAGCTACTACTTTCTTGAAATAATATTTGAAATGCTTCACTGTGTAGTTGTTTGAAAATAAATCTATTTATATTATCCACCCAGTAGCTAACGTGCAGCCACTTTGTTTTGTTTTTTGTTTTGTTTTGTTTTGTTTGCTCCTCTTGTACAGTTTGACCATAGTAGTATTTTCAGTATGTCTCTTGTATTTATTGCTACAAAAAGACTGTTTTGGTTATTGTTATTATGCACTATAAAATGCCCTTTTTTACTGTGGTTAGTAGTTGTTTTAAATATGGTTGATGTTTAAATTCTCAGCCTTAATTTATGAAATTATGATAGTCATGCACAACATAGCCTCAGGGGAGACTATATAGTGTGTATGTATGTGGACGTGTGTTTCTGTGTGGGAACAGGTCTCATCTCCTTATAGTCGTCTCTTGGTTAAGAAATGTTTTTGTTCTCAGACGTTGCCATGAAGATTTTTATGTAGTCATGTTGTCCTTACAACTATTATGGAATCTTCTGTATCTGCCCCTATTGAACGTTAGCATGAGTAGTTTCTCTAAAGGGCTCCACCAAAACTATTGAGTAAATGTAAGGTTTTAATTTTGAGGACAATCACTAGATGACTAGATATCACAAAATACTAGATATTCCTGATTACTGCAAGACTAAAGGTGAGTGCCACTCTCAGTTCTTTTTAGCTAGTATGAAATTTATTTAATGTTTGTATTTTGGGGGGGGGTTCTTTGGGGTTTTTCTTTTTTTCCAAGGTGAAAACTATAAAAATGACATGTTCGGATTGTGGATATTTGCCAAATGAATGAGTGAGCACCAGCCTCAAAGCTTTCTGGAAAGTGTAGAAAGGTTAATGATGATAGTGTTGAAGCATAAAAATTATTCAAACAACTGTTTGTAAATACATGAATGTTCTCTTTAATGTAAATGTATACAACTTACATCTAAAAACATGTTAACCAAACAGATCATTTGTAATTAATGTTATTACTCACTTGATGTAATGGCACGTGTCTGAAATTTTGGTCATTAAAATACTAAGTTGCCATTCTCAGCAGTTTATATTGTGCATTTGTGTGTGTGTGCGCGTGTGTGTGCGCACGTGTGTATGTGTGTGTACATGGGAGTGTGTTTTGAAACATATTTTGGAAATCTAGCATTTTAATTTCCTCAGAAGGCAATTATATATTTTTAATATGACCGCTTTTATTTATTTTATTATAATAGACCACTCCTCCACACAGAATCTATAGGGTTTAGATCACAGGTCACGGCAAAATCTTGATTCTGTGGGTGGTAAAACATTTTTGTGTTGCCTCTGGGATGTGCTTTTGATTAATTTCCCTCTGGAAGATCCCACCACAGCCCAGTACTTGGAATCCATCATTTGAACAAGTTGTACAGGGCCTTTGGAATAAAAACAGCTCTACAACATAACCATCCACCATACATCACAGTGGTTCAGAATGAGACACTTTTCTGCATGACCATCTTTGTGCCAACCCACCTCTGGTGTTTGTCAAAAACTGTATCTTTACAGCACAGCACATGGTCCCACTGAAGGTTCCAGTAAGGTCTAGCAAACTGTAGGTCCTTGAATTTCCTCTAGCAACTCTCCCAAACAATATGCAGATATGTAGTTGGTGTCTGATTGTAGTTTGGAAGTTGTTCAGACCCCAAGTCCTAAGGAATGTTTGCAATTTCCCAACTGTGACTCTTTGGAAACATGAACCATCCTCTGAACTGTGTGTGGGGTTAATGTAGACGTCCTCTTCTTGGCTGATTTTTACCATCTCCCATTGCCAGTGTTATTGCAAATATGTTTTCAGAATACAAAACCTCTGTATTCAGTCCAAGTTACATTTGTAAAGGCAGAATTCAGTTACATTTTTTATATTTTAGGAGAATATTTTTAGAAGACATACCTACAAAATAAATACTATCTTCGAAAGAAACTCTCAAACATGCTTGTTAGACAAATTCTAAAGAAAAAGACATGGGAAGTACATGCAAATTCCACACAGATAGGACCCTGATCACCCAGCCAGGGAATTGAACTTAAGCCTTTCTTGCTGTGAGGCGACAGCACTACTCAAGTGCACCATTGTATATTTACTATGGGTACAAACTATTGGGACACCTACACATTACACCCACTGGAGCTTTTATGACATCCCATTCTAAATCCATAAACAATAATATGGAGTTGGTCCCCTATTTGCAGCCATAACACCTTCCACTCTTCTGGGAAGCTTTCTACAAGATTTTGGAGTGTGGTGATTATTGCCCATTCACCCAGAAGAGTGTTTGTGAGTTCAGATACTGATGGGTTGATGGGGTTGTGATCAGGGCTGTATGCAGGGCAGTCAAGTTCTTTCACACCAAACTCACCCAGCCACGTCTTTATGGACTTTGCTTTGTGCACTGGGGCACAGTCTTGCTGGAACAGAAAATGACCTTTCCCAAACTGTTCCCACAAAGTTGGAAAAAAAGAATTGTCCAAACTGTCTTGGTCTACTGAAGCATTAAGATTTCCCTTCACTGGAACTAAAGGCCTGAGTCCAGTCCCTGAAAAAACACCTCATAGCATTATCCCTCCTTCACCAAACTTTACACTTGGCACAATGCAGTCAGACAAGTAACGTTCTCCAGGCATTCGCCAAACCCAGACTCATTCATCAGACTGCCAGATGGATAAGCGTGATTCATCACTCCACAGTGCAAAGGAAATTTTTTTTCCAAAAACTATGAAAAAAAATAAATAAAGAAGTTGTACTCTAATGCAGGTGACCGGGGTCCTCTCTGTGTGGACTTTGCATGTTCTCCCCTTATCTGCATGGGTTTGGCCCTGTATGACCATAAACTCCTTCAACCGAACAAGACCCCCATAACGGCATTACTTTTAAGATATAGTCTTTGCTTTGCTAGCTTTCTACGTTTCTCAAAAACAAATTGATATTCTAGATTTCATTTGAAGAGGTGTGCTGGACTTGTTCATTTGAATTCCCACCTTGTTTTTTCTTGTGTGGCTGTGAAATTCTACTGAAACTGCAGTAACCATCAAATGTGTCAAGATTAAGATTAGGTTTAGGGTTAGATTTGGGTTTTAGGTTGACATTAAGGACAGGGTTATGTTTAGGTTTAGGGATTAATTTAGTAGAATCTGTATCTACAGTGTTATTGTGATGTGCTACAGAAAAGAACAACAGATATCCTTCCACAGTAGTGATATTATGAATTGAAATTCAAGGTTAGTAATTGCAGAAACAGAAATACCGAAATAAAAGAATGGAGAAACATAAAACAGCAAAAGATGCTTTAAGACAGGTATACTACATGAAACAATTTGAATCAAGATGGCAATAGAAAACATAGACGTAATTTTGGATGAGGGTTAGTTATTGGGGCACAGAAGGCAGGAGCCTCAGTAAGACTGCTCAAGTGACTATAGGAACTGGGACTAAAGTGATATCTTTTCTATATACCTAAATGGAGATATTAGCAAATAACATAGAAAAGTTGTGTGAAAGTGCACATTCAATGATTGTGATGCTCATGCATTATGTGATATGTAAAGAAGAGCTACTGTTCCTCAAGTGACTGAACATGCAAGAACAGTCTGTCCACAACTGCATAGAGATAGATATAATAGCAGGCTTGCAGCACATAAACCCCTCATTACAAAGACAAATGCACATTTGGGAGTTCAGTGGTGTAAAACCCATAGGCACTTGTCTACAGAGATGTAGAAAAATGTGATATGGCCAGAGGAATCATCCTTCACCATGTTTTCCACAAGTGGGCGAGTGCATGTGTGACATACAACACTGAATGCTTGACCTCTACAGTGAGGGGTCCAATGACGCTGTTATGCTGTGGGGGTCATGATGATGATTTGGGTCCAATTGTTCCCAGGAAAGGGACACAACAAATCAATACAAAGTTACTCTAACTGATGGTCTTTGATTAAATACTTCTCTCCTGATGGGAGTGGCTGAATGGGCCTCTGCCCATCCACAGGGGAGGAAGGTTCAGGAGTGTTAGCGGAGTATAAAAATGATCATAACATGTCATTGCTGTGCAAAAAAAAAGATATGCAAAATGCTAACGTTTTGGGAGAAGGCAAAAATGTTACTTATTCCAGTTTTGGACCATTACTGTTGGTCATGACATATATACACATATATACATATACATATATATAAAATGTGTGTGTGTGTCTACAAAAAAACTCATTCAAGATCTGTTTCAGGCAGGCAGTCCACTGGAAAGAACAGTTGCCTAATAGAATGTGAATTGAGTATCCAGGGCAAACGTGTCCCTACTAATCTGTTGGTATTGTATGTGGAGGCACACAGCCATCATTGATGTCTGGTGCGAGCTACTGCTAATTAAATGCAGGATTATGCTAATTAGTGCTCTTGTGAGGCTTGTGCATAGACACACACACTATGGGAAGAATGTCAGTATGGTTTAGTGATAACCTGCAGTAACATGCCATAATGAAAAGGGTCATATTTGATGTGTGAGATGTTAAGACAGGCCGGTAGTGTACTGTTATAAATCACATCTTCCTTAGCAACTGCTCCAGGTAGCTTCTCCTTCATAAAAGGATGTTTTCTCTCCAGTCTGTCTAGCCACACACATTTTTGCTTGATTTTTAAACACTACTGGAAGTTTGCATGAGTGACTGAATGGATCTACATCTGTTGTGGCTGAACAATATATTGTTTGATAATTGCTATCATGCAGAAGACGGCAATATGTGGAAGCACCTTCTTATAAATCAGTTTTTGATTTTGACCCATCACAGTTCCAGATGAATGTTTCTGTGGTTGTTTTGATTGTAATCTAACAAAAGTAAATAATTTTGCTGAAATAATGCAGGCTAATCACGTCATATATATTGTAACATATTATAAAGCGTGTTGCAATCGCAATATGTATGAATTAACATTTTTTCCATACCATGATGCCTATATTTAACACAAACTTCATACATAGGTTCCAGAAATGAGGATTGAGTAGAACATGTTTTAGAAAACAAAACTTTATTTCAAGACTATGTGACCCCTATTTTGCCACAAACATTGCACAGTATGAAAGAGGACTCACATCATTGGGCATCACGTCACATTGACTAAGAAGCATGCATCTAAGGTCCCAAACCTTTTGGAACTCTGTCTTCCTCTGTTCTTCGGTGACGTAAAACCGTTTTTTTCATCCATGGGAAGTGGTCTCTTTAACATGATAAAAACAACAAAACATGGCACACTCCATACATATTACCTTTGTAGTGTTCATTCCTCAAACATAAGTATCTGAGTTGTGTATGTATGTGGAGGGTGGGAAGCTTTTGTGAAATAAGATTTCTTTAAGGGACGGTTGGTATTTGTATGGGTATGTATGTGTGCGTGAGGTGGGGGGCACATTCACTGGCCATTTCTAAACTGAGTGTTTCTGAGGAAATCTCAGACTATAGTTAAATTTGCTACATCTGAATATCCCTCAAGACAAATGGAAAAAAGCAACAACATACTAAACATATAGCATCCAAAAATAAGTTTCCTTTACATTATCAAACAATACAAAAAACATAACTACTACGAAACACAGTATGACCTGGAACAGTAGTGATTAAAGTTCATCTGAGGAAAAAGAGTGGAAGAAACAGAGAGAGACAGAAGAGAGAATAAGATACTTGAGATGACCTGCCATATTGTGCAAAAAGAATGAGGCAGAATTAACAACTGCAGAGCCGTTCTCTAAAAACGAGGCAGAACCAAATGATCGCAGAGCTAAACCTCTGTGCAACTAGAAAGAAAAACTGGAACTGAAGAGAAGACATCATCCTCTCCTTTCAAAAATAGGAAAGACTTAAGACATCTTTTGTCTATACATTTTTGGTCCCCTGTGTGCAAAAAAGAAGACAGACATTTTTATACACATAAATGAAGTACAAAAAAATTAAGTGAATGCCAAGGCACCTTGAAATGGTTTTACACAACAAATCCACATTGGTGTGATTTACATTTTTACCAAAAATAGAAATGATCAGGCCTTTACGACAATTATTTGTTTTGTTTTTCTCCAAGTTTCGCTGCTTGCTTTCTGTTGCTCAGTCATTTGTCTGAACTTCCCCACAGAGTTTTGCACAGAGGGGCAGGGGGCCAAAGAACAAAACTGTCTGAAACTTGTCCATCCATCCTTTGTGCCTTATCCCCTCTGTAGGTCTGTCCAAGTCTTCAGGCTAGAACTTGCTTGGCCTGCAGCTCCATTTCAGCAGCCCTTTTCAAGGCCACATCCACAAGCAGTTGAAATCCGCTGAAGTCTTGGGTGAGGTCAGGCGGGGTAGGAGGTGGGGTGTTAAAGAGGCCACTCTGGGGGCTAACATTACCCCCCCTGCACCCAAAAAGGTCACCTGCCACCAGCTCTGTTACCCCTTCCACTTTTTGGTTGCCCTGCGTGGCTGTGGTGACTGTGGTAACTGTGGTGTGGCAGATGACGGAGGGGCGGGGTAAGGCAGGGGAGGTGGACGTTTTAGGGGACAGGGCCTTTTTGGGGTAACCGCTAGAGACGGGGATGGAAGCGGGACCATGCGGGGAGTCGGCTTCATAGCCGTCTCCATGATGCAGCAGGCCATGCTTGGGTGACTGTGAGCCATCGCTAAGACCCTCTGCCCCCTTGCTGCCCCGTCGAGAGATGGTGAACTGATTGGGGTCCTTGCCATCTTTCCGGAGCATCTCTGGAAGGAGCCGCCGCCGAGCATTTATGAACCAGTTGCACACCTGAGTAGAGTGAGAGAGAGATTATGTCAGGTTATCACTGTCAGATTACACCAACAAAAAAAGGTCTGAAGTTAAACTAGACACTTAAGGTTTTGATTTCTCTGAAAAGATCAACTGCAGATAACTAAAACATATATGCAACTACTCTCATCTTTAAATTAGGGATGAACAGTAAGATCTTTCTGTTGTAATAATAAATAAAAAACTAAATAAATAATTAAATAAATAAAAAAGTTATTTATAGGTCAAATGTAAAGCATAAGGTCCAAAACATAGCTGAATCACAGTAGCCCAGGTTTTTGTAAGAATTTAAACTTCCTTGTCTTAGTGTGTTTTAGTTTCATTCCAGGAAAGAAATAAACTTGTGACCAAGTTACTATTTTCATCTTCCAAAAACAGCTGAGCTGGCATACCATATCCAGCGTGTCAGTGGAGGGATTCTTTTGACGTTTTTCAAATAACCTTAGTGGTTCAGCACTATGTGTGTGCCTTCTCTCTGTTGGTCCTGAAGAGTGAGGTTTTAATAACGGTAATGATTAAACACTCTTCACTATGCGAGAGTCTATAGAGACTTGAAAGCAAATGACACTTCAGGCAACAGAAGTAGAGAGCTGAAACAAAAAAGTTCTCAAACAATATGGTTACTGGTGACATTTGTTGCTGTGGCCTTAATCATTTCTCCATTTTGAAAGGCTGTGAGGTTTTGACACTTCAAAGCTAGTGACTTTTTTTTTTTTAATGGACATGCTCTTACCATGTCAACAGCAATGAAATACAAACATTTCTTTCTGTCAGCCTGTGATATGACCATTCACACCTGCAGAGCCTTAAATGGAGAAGCTAACTTGAGCACCTCTATGGCAACAGGCTAGTATAGTTGTGTCTGAAGCCTCTCAGATAGTCTTCACTATGTTAATGTGTGTATTGTGTCTCCCATTGTTTGGCAGACAGCTGGCTGAGTGGAGGGGAATTCCTGACTGTTAAAGTCTCTCTGTCTTTCTCTCTCTCTTGCTCTCTGTATGGCCATGTCTCAGATGACTCAGAACAACTCTCCACTTGACTTATCCACAGGAATTCACTCCATTGACTGAAAGCAAAGGAAGTGTACTTTATATGGGAAAGGGAGGGGGATCCAACTAGGGTCTTAAGCTTTAGCACAATTTCAAATAGCTGTCTCTCTCTGTCTCTCTCTGTCTCTGGTTTCCTGGTAGTAATGACACTGAGCCTTTCAGTTTCGCCTCACTACACACATCGGCTGAATGAAAACATGCCACTTATGACAGTTAGCCTGTGAGGCATGCGACATTTTACTGATCAACAAAGCCGAAACCTCAAAATTTCCCCTAATGCAGTCACTTACTGAAATGACAAATTTAGTTTTTTTCTATTTTAAACTTAAGTGAAACTGCAGCAATGGAAATAAAGCACTTTCTTAGTTTGATTGGAGAGTGATTGCAAAAGGTATGACTCTCCCAGTCAAAAAAAAAAAAAAAAAAAAAAAACTGGCGCAACTGCCACTCTACTGTCTGTAGAGTTGCAGTACAAGATGAGAGATATCGGAAAAAAATCTCATCCAATAAAGTGCCTAAAACCTACTTAACTGTGGAAAAATCACAGTGCTTAGGCACAGCCTCTTATGCAAATCACACACATGGCCCCTTGTGGCTTATAGTGACAAAATATTTGATTTATTTGACAAAATATTCTTGATTAAAGAATATTTGATTAAATAAGTTCCATACATTTTCATTAGTAATAGTCATAATAAACAGTTCTTCTGTCAAGCAATATAATTCATTAGAATGTGGTTATGGTTGCTAAGCAAGGTTTAAAGGTTTTTAATAACTTGGGAGACCAATACAGAATTAACTTATATATGCATGTATATCATCAATCTAAAAATGGCTCAGTCGATAAGCTTTTGGAACAAAAAAAGTAAAAAGTGCATTTAGCTGCAATTCACAACTATCCCAGCTACTTACAACTGAATCATATGCTACCTCTCTGACACACACAGCTGTGTACCTGTAGTGTGGAGAGGTGAGTCTGTTTGGACAGTAGGGCTTTCTCCTGTTCTGAAGGGTAGGCGTTGTAGCGGTGTTCATAAAGCCAGTCTCTGAGAATCTGTACAGATTCTTTCGGCAGGTTGCCTCTTCTCTTCCTCTTGGCTGCAGTTCCACGGCTGGACGACAGGTCCAGGGGTACGTCCATGCTGTCTTCATCTTCTGTTTCACTGCCAGACACAGCCAGCATACCTGCACAACAACAGTGAGACAAAACGGCATCAATTTATGCACTAAAAAAGAAAACTAATTTCATTTCATCACTTTTTTTATGCCACACATTTACAAAGTATCAGACTATGGAGACTTTAACTCAACATAAAATACAACTGTTGAATAAGCAAAACAAACATTCCAGTCCTGTTTATTTGGCTTTTATTGAATAAAACACCAAGTCTAGCTTTATTTGGACAAAATTAAATACATTTCATTCATTTAAATACAAAATGATATATGGACAACACAAAAGCATTAATCATTTACTTTAACAAAACACATTTGTTTAAAATCTGACACAAATTCGGTTTGTAAGGCTTTGAGCGTAGTTGCAATTTAAAAAAAGTAGAGAACAATGGAAAACTTCTGACAATATTTCAGCTCTTTACGCTGCGTCAGATGTACTTGAGTAAGAGTTTAATGTACAAGTCAGTGTGGCTGCCTGAATGTTCACACGAGTTGGTGCTTGAGGAATGTGTATTTATAAGAGTGAGCTAATGTGTTTTGTGTGGAAAGGAATGAGTAAGTATGGAATTTGAAACTCTGCCCTGTGTCTTTATGTGCCTGTGTGAGAGTCTGAGCTGGACAAAGGACTGCCAGTCGTCAACCCCCCCCCCCATACACACCATGTTATAGCTCACCCCTCCCCCGTCCATTTACACACTCAGTCTCTCCCTCCAAAATGCCAAATTCTCAACAGCACCACACACAATGACCTAGAAATCTGCATGTTTATGAATGTGTGTGTGTGTGTAGCAGCTGATGTGTCAGATCCTTGCTGTCACGTCCGGCCATGTGATGAAGGAAATGATTATAAAGACTTTCAGTATAACGTCAGTGCTCCAACGTGTCTTAACAAAAACTTGTGTCGTGCTTTAAGAACACAATCACTAAGGGAATATCATCAGCACAGTCTTAAAACGTTTTTGTTTTAAAAAACGAATTGTACAGTCTGGCTGGTATTCCCCCACACACGTTGATCTCAAGTACATTCTACTCTCAGACATGCTGGTCTCAGCTTAACAAAAAAGAAAGAAAAAAAAATATCAACTGCAAAATTATTAACTGGTGGTTTTCAGATGTTAATATGCAAATTAGAAAGTCCAATGCTGAATGTAATAGTAACTTATCAGTTTTTGACCCGCTGGTATGAGTTTACTACAAAGTAGCTGTGCTTTTGAACAAGGCTAGCCTAATTATGGAGAAGGGGGAGGAGGGACCTGTTGAAAAGGTCTCCGTCTCAAGGCTGAACAAAAGAATGTGTCTCTCCAGGCACTTTAAACTGTGTTTTCGACACTTTTTAAACCTCACAGGAGTCTAAAGAACTTTTCCAGTTCGCTACATCAGCTTTTCGCTAAACTTAGCATACTCTGCGGCCGAAATGATGTTATGAAGCAAGCTGAGAAAGGGCTCTATTGTGCGTGCTCGCTAACACGAGGTTGGAGAATGTGCGCAAAGCCAAACTTCACAAAGGAGATCACGATTCAAAAGCAACTGTGCCCCTCCTTTTCACATAAATTTGCAATGTTCTTTTAATCACCCCTCGAAAATGTTACCAAACCAATATGCTAAGTGAAGCTACAAGGCCAGCTTTTGAACTTTCCCCCAAATTCCACACAGAGAAAAACTTGAGGAAGAAACAATGTTCCCCAGTAGCTCAAACTCAAGGAGCCTCTCATTCTCCACACAGACGGAGCGCGTGGTCAAATACAAAACTCGACGTAACAAAAGTACGGTGCGAAATTTCTAATAGCCTCTTTTCCAGTTTAAACAAAGTGATATTGAAGAATATAAAACAT
Organism: Pygocentrus nattereri; assembly: GCF_015220715.1. NCBI lineage: Eukaryota > Metazoa > Chordata > Actinopteri > Characiformes > Serrasalmidae > Pygocentrus > Pygocentrus nattereri. The sequence goes on along the minus strand of NC_051213.1, from coordinate 40,274,414 downwards.
GTCTACAGGCTACGTTTCAAATGCACATAATTTCTGAGCAAACTTACAGAAGTCAACAAAGCGACGATAACGGTTCATTTTTTTTCCCAAACGTGATTTCCCCCAAAATAATAACGGCGAGCAAAAGGAGCGAAACTGATTGTTCTGACAAGCCGCCAACACATGGTGAGAAAAAGCTTGTTTTGTCTGGAATGGAAACAATAGCAGACACAGGACGAGGAGACAAGGTTTTTTTTCTAGCCTCATGCTGCCACCATGGCCAACTTTAATGAACACCTTAAGGCTACACAGCGACACGTAAACGTTAGCTTTTGGTAGCTAAGCTCACATTAAGACAACGAACAAAGAGTACTTACCTCTTTTAGTCTTCATGTCCGTGCTTAAAAATTCCCTTTTTATCACGTTGATTATGACGAGCGCAGCGTTTTGTCGAATGTATTCCCCTCTAAAAAGTGGCGAATCTCTTCAGTGCTAAATCATCAAACCGTACACTCCAAACAGTCCAAAACGTCAGACAGGAAAAGAAAGAAAGGTAGATTCTCCGCTGAGCACTCGTTAGGCGACGCGTTCATGTGTTGGAGACGCAACACATTGTACCTGAAACTAGCTGCCTTGCTCTCTCATTCAGTGTGTGTGTGTGTGTGTGTGTGTGTGTTTGATCATGAAACTGGGTGACAGCTCTCTTTGACAGCTGCGTGACTCACCGCGCTAAGATCCTCCCCCTCAGAGGGGAAAGAGGGAAAAATCTGACATCAGCGCGGAAAAAGAGCCAGCAGCAAGACAAGACAAAAAAAAAGAAAAAAGAAAACAAGCTTATGACAAAACGAGCATTTGACAAACCGCTTGCAGTGTTCAACACGTGTAAACGCCGGTTGAACGTCTTTGAATGTACGCTAGTTATCAGTGCTAAACGTTAGCACATTCCCTCATTTTGTTTGTTTTTATTTTTAACGACAAGAAGAGCGTGAGAACATGAATTTAGGTTATCTGCAGTGTGGAGAGGCAAATCTAAGGGAAGCTGAGCAGTGTGTGTTTTTATTACCCGGCGTTGTTAAAGGAAAATCACTTCTGTTTAGTCCGAAATTATGATGTGAAGTGTCATTTGAGATTGGTACAGATTCAGGTGTTTTGTGTCATCAGCTATATGCTATATGGGCTGTCACTTCTTTTTATAATTCAGTTTTGAGATACTCAATTAGCCTATTTACAGTATTTATGTACACTAGTATGTCTAACTTAAACTGGAATAAAAAGTTTTTTTTTTTTTTATAGCCTGAATCCAACCGGAATCCAGACTGATATGATTTACTGTTTCGGCTGTTAGTGACATCATGACGACGACGACGATGATGATGATGCTCACTCTGGAGGAAATAGGAGGGAGGGAAAAAGCTCAATTTGTAACCCTGACATGAGGCTTTCCTGGCTGTTGTGAGATTCACCGTTCGGATTAGAGGCCTTTGCCGGGATGGGAGGATTAGTGACTGAGAGGGCTGTGCATTTGGTCTAGAGGTTGGAGGGGGGTTCATTTGGGTTACAGGCTGAAGGGAGGGTTAATTTGAGTCCCTCGCTTCTTCATCTGCCTGCATGACGCCCAGCAGCTTTAAATTTCAGTCTGATGTGTAGTGGCCACAATCTGCTCTCGGTACCCATTTACCTGCTGGAGTCCTCTGTTCACTGCCTGTTTACAAAAACCTAAATTATTAGAGTTTGGGATATGATTACTTTTTTAGCATTAGCTTAGCCGTATTGTAAGCCGCTTGTAGTGTAGTGGTTTGATGTTTGTGTGGCGGTGTTTGGCACCGTGAGAACGAAATGTAGGTCAGATCGTTGACTTTTCCATGCGTCATGTATGTCTGGCCCTAATTCCCAATCTGGAGCTGCTGATAAGAGTTACAGTGGCAGACTGCATGAGCAGGACATACAGAAGCGGATATGTGCTTCTAAAGTGACTATAAACTTCACAAAACAGACACACGACCGCGGAACCTCCTGTCAAGTAGATTCGGTAGAAAGAACTGAGAAGAAAATCGAGAAATATTTCGCTGCCTCAAGACGTTATTGGGGTGGTTGGGGTACGTCATTTTAAAACATATTCTTTAAAGTAAGACACGTAGGTGTGTGCTTCATAAAAAGATTATTAAGCATTTGAGGTAGCAAACCGCTGAGTCTCACTGTTCTGCGATCTGTAGGGTCTGTTGCGACCTCGGGTGGCAGTTTGAGGAATAGTGTGGCGCATCGAGCGAACGTGACGGCAATTTGGGAGAGTGTTAGGCTGCCACCGTCTGGTAAAAAACTGCAATCCTCAGTTCACCAATGAAATAAATTGTAATGAATACGAGAGAGGAAAAATAAAGCTTAAATTAACAACTTTTCTGCTCAATAATATTATAATAATAATAATAATCTAATAATAACATTCACTCTACCAAAATGCACCACAGAGCGCCACAGGAAGTCATTCTTACCTGTGGCCATCAAACTCTATAACTCATCCCTCAGTGTGTGATTCACAAAACTCAATACGAAACTGTTCATATGTGCAATAATAACAGTTGTGTGTGCAATAACTCAGAGGGACACTAACTTAAATAATTTAAATAATTGTAATTGCTTTATACCTGATGTTTCACATTACTATATTCTTAAGTACTTAAATCTGGTGTACATACTGTAAATTCTCTATATTGTCTTAAATTATTAGTAAAGTGTTTATTTTTACATAAATGGCTGCAACTGTAACAACTGCAATTTCCCCCTGGGATCAATAAAGGAATCTGAATCTGAATCTGAATAAGCTTTATTTTTCCTTTCTCTCTAGTGGTAGTAGTAATTATAGTGATAAAGTTTTTATGTAAGCTAAATATGTAAGTTTTTGTAGTTCTGTACTCATCCTAGGGAGCAATTGTACTTTTGCATCTATAGGAAGTAAATGGGAGGACGTACATTAGTTAACAGACATGTAATGTTAGTCAGGTGAAATTTTGAGCACTCTGTGAAGGTCTTTGTCAACTATTCAGAGAGCTATTTAAAACTGTGTGCTGTCTTCTTTAATCATCAGACTGTCCAGTGATGTCACATACTCTGTCGGCATAGAGTATTAATCAAATCAAATCATATAGCGCTTTTTACAACAGATGTTGTCACAAAGCAGCTTCACAGAATTCACAGAAAAGAAAGTTTTAACAAGAATGTAAAAAATGTAAAGACCCCCTGGCGGGCAAGCCATGGGCAACAGTGGCAAGGAAAAACTCTATCAGAACTGAGGAAGAAACCTTGGGAGGAACCAGGCTCACCAGGGGGGACCCATCCTCCTCTGGTCAAACTACCTACAAGTGATTATACTACTAAAATTAATAGCAGTAGTATTGGTAGTAGGAATAGCTAGGAGTCTATGAGAACATCAGTGTAGGGTGGACAGCTAGTCCAAGGCAGGTGGTGGTAGCTGGGGCGTGGGCAGCTGGTCTGAAGTGGGTAGCAGGAGGGCTCAACAGTCCTTCAGTGTCCAGCCGGACATGTGGGCGATTGTATACTAGGAAAAAAAGCAGGGAGAGGGAATTAGTTTTATTCTGTCTGTTTGTACGTAAAAAAGGGGATGTAAACATTTACAGAGTGTGGCTAATGACTCTGGCACATTAGTGATACTTTAAAAAAAAAAATTTTTTTTACAACCACATTATATATATATTATATTACATTACACATTCAACCACACAAATTATAATAAACATCATATATTCTGAAATTCTGGGCTATCCCAGCAGTCTATGGGCGGAAGGCAGGATACACCCTGGACAGGTCGCCAGTCCAATATTCTGAAATAATAATATTATAAAGTATAAACAAATTATAATATTGAAAACAAATAGAATTCAGCAAATACAACAAATAGTAGCAGTAGTAGCTTAATATTTTGATAATATTTAATCAGTCCATTAAAATGTGTTTATAAACCACGTATTGTTTATTACACGTTGCCTTTTACATACCTATTTTCTTAACTGAAATAAAATAAATATGCTGTTGATAAAGATCAAAATGAGCATGTATGATCTAGTGAATCACCAATGATGGACGCTCAGTGAGTGTAGAAACTCTTTCTAGAACGTGACGTAATGAGAAATGTATCCTGTACATGGTGTCTCTGTGGATTAAGGCATAGTGACAGCTCGTTGTATCTGAATATAAATGTATGATAAATTTCAATATTTTTTCCATTTTTTCCCCGAGGTACTAGATAAGTCATATTCCATATAAGGTGAATGGAACGAGCTCCGTGATGCGTAGAGTGACGTAATGCAAAAGGAGGGCAGCATGTCTTGGGGGAGCGGCGGGGGGGAGCGGGGTTGCAAACAACGCTCTGGCTTCCCGTTTCAATGTCTAGCGTCAGATGCCCTGGAAGATCAGTTCGTTCCGATGAAGAGGGCGTTTGTGTGTGTTTGAGAGAGAGAGACACAGAGGCGGGACTTCCTCGTGGGCGTGGTGTGCTCGTGTCTCGCCGCATTCCATCCTCGCTCAGCAGTGTAAACACGAGCCGGAGAGAAATGGAAATAGACTCTGGCACAGAGAGATACTCTGTGTGTTATAGAGAAAGAGGAGCTCAGTGACACATCAGATCCTTCAGATTCTTGCGACACCGTCAGCAGCCATAGCGGGGCCATCGCTTTTGAGCGGGCGGGGCTGGACGCAGAGCGGACGAAGTGTCCGACTACTTTTACCCCTGTCTAAAATTAAAGGGGTGATGTAGCGGGAGGGGGGTTTCTGACGCTAAAGCCCAGAAATGGCTCCTGAGTGACATCGGTAAGAACGAAGAAGCCCCCACGGCTTCATGACGGGGAGTATTTTCGGCCAGTGTTGTCATCTTTGAGACGGCGTGTATAAAGAGGAGGCAGAGGAAAAATGCAGCTGTACAGCAGCGCCCTCACACACTATCCTGCTTCCGCCCGAAAAGTTTCGATAACCGTGACCACTAACAGTGGCAACAAACCGTCGACAGAGGACTCGAGCTGTGCTAATACTGCTAACGCTGTTAACGCTGAGGAACCGGCTAAAAACATGCCTGCCTTCGTCTGTTACGAGGCTGCTACCTCCATGAGGCCGCATTTTTACACGTCCACAGCCGAAATCGTCATCACACGACCGGACGGTGTAGAGAAGTCCGTCCCCATCCACGTTCTAAAGCAGCGTCGTCTAGAGACAGTTGGATCTCCTACTGAGAGTCAGTTGGACGAAAGATCAGGATTGATTAATGATCTTTTTGACCGTACCAACTGCAGATTGGACATTTATGAGGAAAACGATGACATAAGTGAGAATGGATCAATGTTTGAGAACTTGTCAAGAAGAAATGGTTGTAGAGCATTTGAGCAAGAGGAGAAACCAGTGTGTATCATGAATGATGCTACAACTCAGCAAAGTTCTTCTCAAAGAGTTGTGTCAAGGTGCAGTGGAGAAAGCCTGCCTGAAGCCGTTCTGCCGTTCAAAGGGCAAGTTCAGCTGGAAAGTCAGCTGACACAAGAAGAAGAAGAGTGTGAGGTCGCAGAGGAGCCAGTTTTTGAATTGCAGATACTTCAGGAACCAGCTAAAGCAAACAATAAGAGCGGCCTCAATGAGAAGGTTAGCCAGTACCTGGCAGAGGTAGAAAGGCAGAATAAGTACCTCCAGGACAAGAGGAAATACCGCTTTCACATCATCCCAGATGGGAACTGCCTTTATCGGGCTGTGTCTAAGGCTGCGTATGGAGACCAGTCAATGCACAAGGACCTCAGAGAGCAAACAGTGCATCACATTGCTGACCACCTGGATGAATTCAGCCCCATCATTGAAGGCGATGTTGGTGAGTTTTTGATCAATGCAGCGCAGGATGGTGCCTGGGCTGGGTATCCAGAGCTCCTTGCCATGAGTCAAATGCTAAATGTCAATATCTACCTGACAACTGGAGGCAGTCTGGAAAGCCCTACAGTGTCAACTATGATGCACTACTTGGGAGAGGAGGACTTGACGAAACCAGCCATTTGGCTGAGTTGGCTGAGCAATGGCCATTATGATGTGCTGTTGGACTGCTGCCTGCCCAACCCAGAATATGATGACTGGTGCCATCACACACAGGTTCAGCGCAAACGGGACGAAGAACTGGCCAAATCCATGGCAGCGTCCCTGTCCAGAATGTACATTGAGCAGAATGGCCATTAAAACAAACTGACCAGAGACACTGTTTTGAGAATAGCCTCTACCATGGAATACTGTATTGCTGTCTTATCCTTATACTGTACATTTTTCTAAATGGATTACACTTCTGTTTCCTTGTGTGTTTAAAAAGATGCCTTAATTTATTCGAGCTTTGTGTGTTTTTCTATCAGTGTATTTCAGTGCAGTGCACGCACAATAAGAAGCCACATTAATTGTTTGTGTGAATGTCTGAAGTGGCCTTTGTATATATACCTACACATTTTTAAATTCCTGCATATTTTTATAAGCTTATTTCTTTAAGAACAGTGTTTTTATTACTTCCTTATTGGAGTGTGTAGGACATATAGTACATGTACATTATCACTGGTCTTCTTTAATGGCCTACACTCATGGCCACTTTATTAGGTTCAGTTGCTTGTTAACACATATATTCAGCCAATCACATGGCCGCAACTCAATGCATTTAGGCATGTAGAGCTGGTCAAGACAACTTGCTAAAGTGCAGGCGGAGCATCAGAATGGGGAAGAAAGGGGATTTAAAAGACTTTGAACGTGGCATGTTGTTGGTGCCAGACGGGCTGGTCTGAGTATTTCAGAAACTGCTGATCTACTGGGATTTTCACGCGCAACCATCTCTAGGGTTTACATAGAATGGTCTGAAAAAGAGAAAATATCCAGTGAGTGGCAGTTGTGTGGACGAAAATGCCTTGTTGATGTGAGAGGTCAGAGGAGAAAGGGCAGGCTGGTTCCAGGTGGTAGAAAGGCAACAGTAACTCAAATAAATAAACAAAATCTCTGAGGAATGTTTCCAACACCTTGTTGAAAGTATGGCACGAAGAATTAAGGCAGTTTGAAGGCAAATGGGGTCTGACCTTTTACTAGCAAGGTTTATTTAATAAAGTGGCTTGTGAGTGTATTTTTATGGGTGTTTTTTTTTTCTCAGTAGCCTGTAATTTGTACTGCTAATGATAAGGTAAAAGTGCCTGATAATTTTGCCTTTGAAAATAAATTCTGTAATTTTTTACAGTGATTCTACTCTCTGGTCTTAACGGTATAGGGCCTGTTCCATGTGTACCAGTCAGATTAATAGGTTCTTTATAGTTTAATAGATTAATGTCAGTATAGATCAGTATGACTTTGGAAATGGATGGTATGTAAATTTCATATAAAAAAAAAAGGAGATTGCATATGAGTTCTGGACCTGTAATCATGAATCTTCTCAAATACTGATTGAGGATCAGGTTCTTCTCATATTAACTATGACCTTACGAACATATCCTAGATCAGCATTCCTACTCTGAGAAGCTTTTTAAACAGGGAACATGTTTATGAGAATTGTCTAAAATGAACTCAAATGAAGAAATTTACATGATTGTGACATACACTACTATATGGCCAAAAGTATGTGGCCACCTGACCATCACTTCTATATGAACTTCTTAGACATCCCATAGGCATTAATATGCATATATTAGAGCAATAGATAGAGACTATATAGGTCATGACCAAATACAACTTTTACATATATAGCAATAGAACATTTAAATAAAGATATATATTGTCCATTCATTCATTTATTTACAGCTAAACAGCTATTTGGGTTCTAGCTCATAACACAGAAAAAACAGTTGCTATTGTTATGAAATGAAATTAATATAACAGCTACTACAGGGGACTGTGATAATAATAGAGTGTAGATTACATTTAATGTAATAGAGTTTTCCTACCAGTTTACATTATACTGTAAATGTACTTTGTGTGAACATGTTATGTTCATAAGAGCTCAACTATAATCTGAAAGGAGACATCTGGTTCGAGGATTACACCAGTGCACCAGAGGGCTTAATACTAAAAAGAAATGCCAGCAACACAACTGATTATCAAACTTCAATTAAAAAAAAAATGAAAACAGTATAATGCAAATAAAAACAGCAGTGATCTGTAAATCTACTTTCAATGAATACAATTCAAAGATAAATTTGTTTAGTAAACATATACTCATTTTGAAATTGAGGCAACACATCCTAAAAAAGTTAGGATGGGGCACTTTAAGGCTAGGAATGTTCAAAAAACATCTTCAACAGGTGATGCAGTCATGTTTAGATATAAAAGGAGGGTCCAGGACAGGTCTAGTTACAACCCCAATTCCAATTAAGTTGGGACGTTGTGTAAAACATAAATAAAAACAGAATACAATGATTTGCAAATCCTTTTCAACCTATATTTAATTGAATACACTACAAAGACAAGATATTTAATGTTCAAATGGATGGAATTGGGGTTGTATTTAAGATAAGCTGCATATGACTTTTTTCTAGGAAAGAAAACAAAGATACTGTTATACTTTTCATTCATTGATCTGAAGCAGGATATGTTAGCTAGCCAAATAATTCAAGCTAAAAGTCAAAGTGTTCATTAGGTGAAAAGGTAAAGGACACTGATAGTAAAAGACAATTCTAGGGTACTTTACAATATGGTGTAGATTTAGAGAGAAAAAGATTGACTATAACTCTATTCAAACTGTAGCTAACAATTATTGGATTCAGATTATTAAATCCAAATTCTTGGTATAAGATATATCCTTCATGAGAAAAAATGTTCTATGGACATGGTAGCTTTCCCATAAACTACTTTGCTTGTAAATAAGTTATACTTACCAATCTGGAAAAAAATATTATTATAGTAAATTGTGCATAGAAGATTTCCCCAGAAACTTTTATTTTTCTTGGTCTGGAACGCTACACCTGAAGGTTACTTATAATGACTATTACCTGGCTGCAAAGTTTGGCTTTTAATAACTACTGTCACTTCTGTGCTGAATAAATGAGCTGAAACAATTTTTCTCACCAAACATGTCATTATTTTTTATAGATGATTTTTTTTACATACAGTGCTGTTCACTGTTGTATATATACAGTACTGTGCAAATCAGGGACCAACCTTCATTAACTTAATTTCTAGCCACAACAGACATTATGTGCAATTTATCTTTTTCACTGTCAGGAAAAAAGCAGAAAACATATATAACCCCATTTCTAAAAAAGTCAGCACACTGTGCAAAATGTAAATGAAAACAAAATGATTATGCAAATTTACATATGCAAATTGTTTAAACCCTATATTTATTTGACAATAGTACAAAGCATTTAACAAATGCTAAAACTGAGAAATTTAATTTTTTTGAAAAATATATCCCCCTTTTGAATTTGATGGCAGCAACGCGTTTCAAAAAATTGGGACAGGATCATGTTTACCACTGTGTTATACCACCTCTTCTTTTAACAACACTCTGTAGGTGTTCAAGAACTGAGGAGAGCAATTGCCATAGTTTTGAGAGTGAAATGTCTTCCCATTTTTTTGATGTAAGATTTCACTCATTTTGTCATATTTCTCATTTCATAAAGTGCCATATGTTTTGGGTAGGTGACAGGTCTGATCTGCAGTCCAGTTCAGCACCCAAACGTTTTTACTAAAGAGCTGTTGTAATATGTGCAGAATGTAGTTTTACATTGTCTTGCTGAAATAAGCATGGCCTTCACTGAAAAAGACGTTGTCTGAATGGCAATGTATGCTTGTGTATATCAAAACTTGTATATAAGGTTCAGCATTGCCCTCAAGGGGCATTCACCTTTGCCATGAAGGGGTGTGCCCGGTTCACAAAGATATTTGGGCAAGTGGCATGCCTCAAACTGACAGCAACACGAATGCCTCAATCCAAGGTTTCCCAGCAGAACATTGCACAGATCATCATACTCCCTCTACCGACTTGCTGGTACCGTTACTCCCCCAGGTAAACTGCAGATATGTACCTGGCCATCCAGGTGATGTAAAAGAAAATGGAACTCACTGGACAAGGCATCCTACAAAGCCTTGCCTTTTTGAAGATGCACCTTAACAGTCATGTGGCCATAACAATATGGCCCTTGTCACTCAGTCTTCATGCCTGAACATTTCTCCTGCATACAACACACTGACCACAAGAACTGACAGTTCGCTTTCCAACTAATATATCCCAGACTTTGACATGCACTGTTGTTATGAAATAATTCATGTTATTCACTTCATTCCTTTTGCCATCTTGATCCAAAATCAAGGTCAACTGGGTCTGTTCAGCATGTGTTTACATACCACAGATCATGTTAGGATGTGAACTGCTTATTGTATCATTCAGTACACCTGTTTGAAAATATCTGGGTGTTTCTTCACATTTATTTAGGTTTTTCCTTTAATTTATCACTTGCACATACTTTATATAAATTTTAAGTGTGTCCATAATGATCATCAGAGAGATAATTCTGAAATGACTGAGAATAAAGAATGAAGTTATAAAATAGCCCTGAGGAAAAAAATGGACATGAGAATAAAAACTGTATGTCATTATTGGAAAAAACCAAATTAGGTGCTGTTAAGTGAATAAAAACAATAACAAAAACATCACAACCTTATGAGCTGGTTGGACAGCCGTTCATATGGTGTTTTCAAGAAAAATTAAAGAGACCTACAGAGAATTTATTACAGAGGTGGGGCTGTCAGAGTCATTTTATTAAACGTGATTACTCAATTTAAAAAATTGTCTATGAAAATATACATTTTTGCTGAATCAGCAGTGACTACTTAGCATAATGGTGCATATTTTAAGCTCAACTATTGCTCTGTCCGAAAGAGATGGACAGACCCAACGCATTTTTGTTATGATTCTTATTGATATATAGTTGTATTTATAAGTTTGGCAGCATTTTGCCAAATGACCTTATCTTATGAATTTGTGAAAATAACATATCCTCTACAGATAATTAATTTTTGCACATTTTAAGGCACAATTACTGTTCATTTGTCTGAATTTAACATATTGGAATAAAAGCTAAAGCAATGAAACGTGCAAAAATGATCACAGAGTTAAAGCTATTGTACAAAAAATGTACACAATTTTACCTTAATCTCAAAAACAGTTATCTAAGACGTGTTTGGTGTATGAAGTTTGTTTGTTTTGTCCTGGAGCTGCAAAACTATGACATCTAACTAACAAGTAATTCAAGTTTATTCCAAACCACTATATAAACTCAAAGTCTACATTCATATATGGCATGGATATCTACAGTATCTACAAAATCTAAATAATAAAAATTGACAAATGTTTGGACAAAATTCAGACTTTAGAATGCCTGCTGTACATTTGAGTTAATTAACACTTATGTCCATTTTTAGAGATAACATTTTAGAGTATGTTTTGCAGTATCAGAAACCCCATCAGCAAGTCCATTTTACATTAATTACTGTCATGATTGGCCCCACCCAGTCCGGTCCATGTGCTTTTTGTTTACTTTTTCATCCATGGGCATTTGTTTTGGTTCAGTCCAGCCCCCTTGTTGTCTGACTCCACCCCTGATTGTTACCACCTGTTTCCCACCTGTCCCTCGTTTTGCCTCTGTTATATAAGCCCTGTGTTTGCCCTGGTCTGTGTTGGTCTTTGTTTGTTTGTTGTTTGGGATATTGTTTGATGTTTGTTTGTCATGTCTGCCCCCTGATCAATCTGTGTTGGCTCAATGACCCTGGAGCATTTCAACCATGACTCTGGATTTGTCCTTAATAAAAGTTGCTTATCTCAGCACATGCGTCTGCCTCCTCGCTCCCCACCGTTACAATTAGCAACTCAAGATAACTGTATGATTATTTCCACATGCAGTTCACACAGTGCTAATTGATGGAGTGTAAGTTTCTATGAAGGAAGTTAAAGTTTATCCATGCTCTTCCTTTTAAAGGCCTTCCATGAGTTTACAATGTGTATGACAAAGCAGTGGGAAAATGTCTGTTAAATACTTTGTGTTCATGCCACTAGCATTCTTACTTAACTGGCAATAGCATACACTTCATACAACATGCTTTTGATGATGGTAATGTAGTTCAGACTAATGACACTGTGTTACTCTTCATGGTGGGGTGTACAAGAACATCCTCATGTTACAGTGTGGCTATGAGATTTTAACCATCAGTATACCTGGTGGTATAATTTATTTAGCTAGCTCAGGTCCTGCTAATTGCTGCTAATTCCCCCTAATTCTGCAACTGAATCTTCTACTAGCAAATGGAATTGACAGACTGGTCTGTGGGCCAAATTAATGAGGAAAGTGCCTAACTAAGGCCCTGAGGAGGTCAGAATGACTTGATACATAAAGTATAGAAAATTATATAAAAATATATCTTAAGAGTAGTGGGAAATAAGGTTTTTCAAGAGACTTGGTAAACCAGGATGTAATGTGAACCAAAAGGTGATTCAGGGACAGTTAAAAAGGGAGGGGTGAAGAGCTCACCCCGAAATGGGTTATAAGAAGGGTCTGCTTTGTAATGATCTTTGCATTGTGGTTGTCCGGGAAGCTCAATAAATAAAGGACCTTTTCCTTCCTTCTGAAAAGACCTCATTGACTGAAGTTTGTTTTTATTTTCTCTTTTACTTTTGCAAAATGCATTTTAATTTTATGACCCTTTTTACATAAGAGAGCAGAATAAATTTAGAACAAAAACCTAACTTAGAACTAATTAGTTGTAACATAGCATACGTTCTGACTTGGGATGGAGGCCGGATTGCTCTTAGTCCCGACACCATTTTGGGAGCCATGACATTTTATATCCATTTTTCTGTCTTGGCTGTAAGTATATCTCAGTATGCGCTGATAGTTCAGGCCAAAAAGTTTAATAATCACAAACCCATACTTACCCTGCTCTACTTTAACCTTTAGGTCAGCTGTAGCCACTTTTCTCGCATCATAGGAAACTTGTCCGCGAGTTTCTTGTAAAATGTCTCTCAATGTTTGACCTTTTACGAAGCTGAAGTCGCTTCTCATGTCCTGTTCCACCTTAAATGGTGACTGAGGCACCAGACTGTACATCATGAAGTCCATTAATTTCCAAATTATTAACGTTCATCTTTGTCTCTATTTCACGTTTCGTTATCTGCATTGCTGTGTGTCCAACAGTCTGCAAGTCAGTCTTAAGCGTTAAAGGGTGAATTAGCTGTTCTACACTAACTCCAGTTTTTAAAACCATTTATTGTGAAAACTGTGTTAGAATTGTGTGTTATAATGATTTTACAGCAAAGGAGGATTATGACATTATTTTACCTAAAAATCTAGTTCTGCTGTGGAGCTGCAGCAGCTCTACAGCAGTGGAGAGATTATTCAGGCCTGATTCTCACCCGAAACAGAACCAGGGTCACTGATGAGGACTGTTTGCGCTTTCAGTTGGGCTTGTTTGGCGTGTCAGGCGGAGATTCACAATAGGGTCACAGAAACTTCCAGTTTTGTGTCCCTAGCATTTAAAAAAACATTAGGCTTACAATTTATTTATATTTTAAAATAAAACAGTAACTTATTTGATCAATTACACCTTTTTGAGCATCAATTTAGCAATATTGGTTTTTAACTCAATTATCTAGAATTCCAAGCACCACAGAAATGCTTGTCCCTATAATCATGTGTAAATGGTGAGGGCCATATTTTGAAGAAAAAAAAAACAAAACATGTTTTTCTGCTATTTTAACTACAATAAGATATATATGACTATGGAATATATAAATAATTAAATGACAAAGAAAACAAATGCCAAATAAATATTATAAAATTTATAATGAAAGTTGCTGTCCTCAAGAGTTGTGCCACTCTCTTATTTTGAAATAAAAATCACACTGATGACATCACTTGACTTCTTTTACCTATTTTCTGAGGATTTATGAAGAAAAGCACATGGTGAGTCCACTGTGTGTTTTCAGTTACCAGATATGTTGTCATTTAGCTCATGATTTCATATAAAGCTTTTAGATGATGTCACTGGTGTGACCTACTTTATTCTTAGATAATTGTGAAAAAATAGAATTCACATGATTAAATTACATATTTTAGTGGATATTCCATGATTGACAACATGTGGTTTGAGGCTCTGTAGCAACCGTTTTGTAAAATGCATTTTTTATTGCATTAAAAATGTCTCTGGTGTTACCTTTCTCATGTGTAACAACAATGAGAACTAGTAACATCAGTGGCACCTATGGAGAGATATATGATAATATTCTGACAATAATGCTTTGAAAGTAGCTAAAAGTAGTGCAGTACTTCTCAAAAAGTAGCTAAAAGTAGGCATTACTTTTTCTGGAAAAGTAGCTAAATTGTAGCTAGCTACACATTTTGGGTAGCTACAACGTAGCTATCCCAACCCCACAGCTACCATACAGACGCTGTGCAATTCATAACCATCCCTATACCTCGTCCATCAATGGAAAGGGACATTCTTAGACCTGGCAGGATAGTGTTTGTGGCAATAATACAAGTCTATCAGGCAAAGTTGTATTGCTTGAATTTTTAAACACAGTGTTCACATCCAGGCTGCTTCATCAGAAACATCTACCTTGCTGGTCTAAGACACTATAGCTCATCTTTTTCTGTACACAGTTTGTATGTTAATCATATTCTATTTCTTCATCAGTTGTCTGACTAAAGGACCACTGATGCTGGACATTCATGGCTGGTGGACTTCTAGTAGTAATGCAACACCTGATCTGCCACTACAATGTCAGTGTCACTGCTTTACCTGAAAGTGGTCTATCACCCAAATAATATCTGGCAAGTTGTGGTCCTGTGGTGTCCCCTTTCCATTGATAGACTGGATGGGGGGGGGGGGGGGGTAACATAGTTGTAACTAGCATGAGAACACTGATGTCCAGACCTTGGTAGCTTTGAAGGTTCTATTTCATGTAATATTTCATGATAGTAGCCTACTATGCAGAAAAGCTTTCATCCAAAGACTGACCAATCAGACCTGATTGGATCTTAGCTGACCTCAGAACAGCTGCCATACCCTCTATGTTTAGCTAGGAAATATCTACAATTTCACTTCTTGAGATGTACAGGTATGCAACACACATACTACAGTCTAAAATATGTCACAGCTATTAGTAAACAAATGGTAGAGATGAGTTTATCAACAGTGTACTTGTAGAACGCAAAACACTTTTTTTATTTAGATCACTTGTAATGTTACTAATGAGCATGCTATAGCCTTCTTACAGTAGCTGTTCAGTTTAGACTACAAGCTCTGTATTTAGCTATAGTAGTGATCAAATAAACCCTTCAGGAGTTAACCAATCATATTGTATTGTGTAGTCTACTCATAACTCACAAGCACAGGAAAGTTAGCATGTTAATGGCATAGTAGAATGTAGCATAAGAAATCAACACCCAGTTTGAGTAGCCTTAATTTCTTCCAGTCCTTTTCCAAAGGAAAAGTAAGACCTATTCCAGCAACTCTCGCAGTACCTCCGAATCTCCGAATGCCCTCTTGCTATCTATCGGACCCCCCAGACAAACGGCCACGAAGGACGCTGATAGGCGAAAAGCGCTTGGCTCTGATAGGTTAGAAACATCTCGAATGCAGCGCCTGAACAGTTTCAGAATAAGAGACTTGTATATTTTCATCCTCTACAACTCAAACCTCCTTGCAAGGTTGTCAGGAACACATATTGCCACATGTGTCATCACAGCAGAGATCCCAGCAAACACACAGCATTGTCACAATATCATCTACTGTCTTACAAAGTTGCTACAAAGTTGTTAATAGGTGGACTGTTTACATTGTCTGAACAAGTTTGCTGACAAAGTTGTGGGCACCAAAAACTGGGGAAAAAATTCTTAACAGGAGGCACGTGAACACAGTGCAAATTTTGATGTTGGATAGATCCAACTTCCCCATACATCACAAACTGGTTGACTTGGGGAGTTGACCGCAACACCATTTTCATCATGACCATGGACAGAACTGTAAATTCAACTGAAATAAATAAAATAACACTGTATAAATATAATAAAATGGCAACTGTAAAGTAACTTTTAGACACGAACAATTAACATATACTTTAATATTTCTGCTTTGTTTGTGTTGTAGAACGTTTGTGAAATAGGCCAAAAACAATGTATATCTCTTAGCAAATGAACTACTGTTCCATATCCTCCATGTTTTGTTTATCTCCTATACAAACATGTGGAATGAACCAGTCTTCAGAGAGGATTACCTCCCAACAAGTGCTTGAAAGCGGCACTAAACTAGCAAAACTTTAGAGTCTTGTTACAGTGTTTTACAAAATTTGTGGCTTGTGTGTTTTCAATTCAATTCAATTCAAGTTTATTTGTATAGCACTTTTTACAATAATATTGTCACAAAGCAGCTTTACAGAAGTTTGAAAACATACAGTTCCAACATATATCCTCCCATAAGCAAGCCAGAGGCGACTCCCTCAGACTGGAGGAAGAAACCTTTGGAGCAACCACAAGGGGAGACCCATCCTCCTCTAGTCAAACAGTATTTACAATTTAATAAGCTATAAACCAAATAAAAGCAAATAAAAGAGGATATCTGCTTTTAGTCTGTATGGTAAAGCTTTAGAAACTGCACTGGTAGAGGCAGTCTTTGACTGAGTCTTTATGAAAAGTGGGAGTGAGCTGAAACAGTCTCATCCTATCTCAATGCTGGTACATCTGGATGGCACAGTGATGTAATTGAGGGTGTTGCAGTTGGCACAAATAAACAGGAGAGTGGGTTGGTGATAGGTGAGAGGAGGCCCTGATGGTCTGTCTTCCAACAGCGTTCAGCAAGGCGGGAGGGCAGTCGTTATCTTAGGAAGAGTAAAGAGACAAAATAGTTTTTTTCCCTGAATTGTTGTGATGCAGCATAACAAATAACCGAATAGTGATTTCAGCATTCGATTACTTTGAAGACCAAAGTCAAACCACGAAAAGATGTAAAGATATGCAGACGCTTTAGATGCAGTTGCCAAACGCTAAAAGAAGAAGAGCAGCTAGGCTGGTCCCATATCCATATATATCTTATAAAATATACTTTTTCCCTATTTGTGTGTTTTTTTATGTCTGTCTAAGGTATCTAGTATGTCTGTGTGCAGTTGCCTTTATGTTATATTTATGTATGTGATGTTGCACATCACAGTTGGAGAAACGCAGTCTCGTTCAGCTGTGCACTTCTTGTTGTATAGTCTGAATGACAAAGTTCACTTAGACTTATTTTTCACCAGCTTCTCTCAATTTTCCGTTCCACCTTAAATGGAGTGCTGCAGTTACTCTGAGGTGCCGTGCACGTAAAATGAATTGATTATATGAAATATGACGACTACGCAGCTAAGACCAACTTACCTTAATAAATGCATTGATTTCAATCAATAAATAAGATAACCTTAAACATTTGTTTGGAGATTAATGAGCATCTAATGAGCAGCTCAAAGCAGAACCGGCTGATCTAACACCGTGTCCCAAACCACACACTTCCGTACTTCACCTACTACACTAATGACTGCATATGCGCTATTTTAAGAGTGCTAGTATGCGATTTGGAACGAGGCACTCGTCAAATATGTAAGTTTAAAAAAAAACATTTAAAAAAGTGAACCAAAAACGCCTTTTTACCGCCTTCTGGTTTAGTAATGGAATTATCTCATTACAAACCGCCACAGAGCTGCTGTATGTGCGTAAGGTAATTTGAAAGTAGCATTTGCCAGCCTTACTCTGTGGCATTGGCGCCAATGGCCAACACAAGAGCAGAGCGTTTAGGGAAAGCTCTGTGTGCATCTGCTGTACAGACTAACCAACAATCCCACTCGTGTGCTTTAAGGGGGGCGGGACGCAGTTTACTGAAGTTCACACACACACACTTCGGAGAGTTGAGCCGCGAAGCCCTGCAGTCTCTCTCCGGCTGCAGAGCAGTGGAGAAACGATGGCGGGACACAGGGTTCAGTTTGCGGATCTGCCTCAAACCAGTCACCGCCAAGGGAGCCCCAAAACTCACAGTAAGAATCTGCTTTTGCTTCTCCCCTAAAATGTCGCATTTTTTTCTTATGACCTTGTCCATGTACGCGCTCAACGCCGGTCATGTTCTCGTAATAACGCGTTTAGTCAATGCCATATTGTTGCCTTTGGTAATTTCTCCTCCGGTATTTTTAATGAGGCAGTGCAGCTGTGCATTTTAGGGGGCTTTCAAGATGTGGAAAGAAAGAGGAAGCTTCAAATGTTGTCCAAGGAGCATTAAAAACTCTTCAGTAAAGTGAACGGTGTCTCTTAAAGCTAAATGTGTCAGATTATTGATCAGGTGCTGTAGGTCTGCAAAAAGGTCTGATTGTCAAGAGACTGATTCCCTTGAATGTTTTAGGCTATGCATCAGATTCAGAAACTGTAGTCTAGATATGTATATATGATAAGTGGTTATCTACTTGCAAATGTTTTTTTGTCCATTTGTGGGATTATTATTATTATTTTTATTTAAAGAGTGTGAACTGCCGAATAAATAACCAATTTAACTTAACATTCTTCCTATACATTTATTTAGAAATTAATCTTGATGTTTATTTGCAAAAAACAACTGACCAGTTTGAATTACCAATATGATGTCTATACTGGGGTTGAATGTCTGTGAAAAAATTAATTATCAAATAAAAGTTGATTCAAAGGTAGGTCAGTAGAGCTAGTTTTGTGCTCATGTTCCGTATGTCACAGTGTTTCACTGTTTGGACCACGGCCGTTGATACATGAACCAAAAAGACAAACCAAAGTATTGTAGAAGCACAGTAGCCCCAGTGGAATTGCTAATCAAAGGCTTTGTACACCAAGATTTGGAAGAAGCTTGAGAGTAAGACTGGTGATGCCGCAATACACATGAGATTCCATATCACCAGTACTGTTGAATATTATGTTGTAATGGCCTGAGCTGCATGTATTTTTTGTCTTTATTGCTTTATGTTCTATGCTCAATAAGTTTTATAGGCACACATTAGAAATAGAGAATTCAGCTACTTTAAGGTAAACACATTGCAAATGTGTGCACACAGCTTGTATAATTTAAATAGAAATGCATGACCAAAAGAATGGGACACTCTGGAGCAGGCACACACGAGGCTAAGCTCACCATGCCCAATGTCAAGTGCTGGCTGGAGGGGTATAAAGATCCCCAGCATTGGACTTTGGTCTGAAACCTCTTTCCCTGTATTGATGAAACATCATTCAGTGCATTTGTGAAGAGTAGGGACAAATTATGAATTTTGGGGAAAAACAAATATAAAACATGGTACGTGCCACAAATTAGGCCACATTTTATGTAATGTTTCCCAATATATTAAATTCAGCAAATAAACATATAAACAAATGAATAAATTGTACAGAAGTGTGTTCTCTGTAGAGGATATGCACTTATTTCCACTTAGAAAATCAAAAAAACTAGTCATTTAACCAAGAGTGCCCAAACTTTTTTTAATCCAACAAAAGTAAATTATTTTGATCAAAATAATGCAATCTGATCTTTAATCATTTCACATTACTGATTTACAAGTTCATTTTTAACAAACAGCAAAGCATGATTACAATACTTTATCCATGTTGAGGTGGCATGGTGGGTAGCACTGTGGGTTCTCCTGGGTTCAGTTCCCTGGCTGGGTGACCAAGGTCCTTTCTGTGTGGAGCTTGCTTGTTCTCCCCCTGTCTGTGTGTATATCCAAATCGAACCGTATAAGTTTTGTCCATACTGAGCTACTTATTAAATTACTTTGCATATCTGCTATTTATCCACAATGAACAACAATATGAACCAGTATTACAATGAATAATGAGTTTAACTTAAAATTCCTTCATATACCTAGATCTATACAAAAGTCACATTTGAAGAATCTACTGCCTGTAGTAAACACCCAGCAGTGGACTATTGTGAAATGCCTAGGTAAAGTTCTTTTACTGGAGCCCACAAATGCAAAGACATTTCAAGACATGGTGGTACAAGCCTAAATGCATTGTTGCTAGTCAGGTTTCTACTTGTCATTTTGTTCATAGTTATAGAGTCTTACTAACTGATAAATACTCCGACAACCAGTGAATGCTTCTTTTTGTTTTCTCTGGTTGGGACATGGTGTGCATTACTTATGCTGAAGAATCCTTGCCCTCAATCTGCTTTTGAAAGGGCTGGTAGCTTTTCCCAAAAGCTAAAGACTGTGAGATTGTGTGAGTCAGATTATACGGTATAAAGAAGGCCAGAGTGTTTATTACATCTTTACTTGGGGAAAAAGCAAATTTTGGACACAAATAATTTCAAAGATTCAGGTCTTTGAGGTATATATTTTTCTTTCTTACAAACAAGCTTCTGTTAAAGTGATAGTTTGGCATAAAATCATCACACCTTTGCCTTAAATGTTATTGTGCTGTTAAGGTGTTAGATGCTGGTCATAAATTGGATTGGTTGATTTTTCTGCCATCACAAAATAAAAGCACAGTTGCAATTAGAAGATTTTAAACTAATTATTATCTTTTTAAAATTACAGTCAATTTGACCAAATCTCAGCAATTCTGGAAAAGCATTACATCTTTTTTGGCAATAAGGATGCCACAGAGTGTCCACCCTTTCCAAAAAGGTTCAAACTGACAGTGACCATGAAGATCTCTAGTTCTGGTATAAAACTTTTAAGCTTGTAGACACAAATGAATAAGCAGGATCTGACGACCCAGATCAATTGTTTTTAAAGCTAGCTGCTGATGATACTGCAGCACCTTTAACTTATACTTTTAATCTTTCGTTAAATTGTGTTGCTCCCCTATTGCAATGAGAAGATGCTGCACACACACACACACACACACACACACACACACATCTAAGCCACTTTTCCCACAGGGTCGCGGGGGTGCTGGAGCCTATCCCAGTGGTGATTGAGTGGAAGGCAGGATACACCCTGGACAGGTCGCCAGTCCATCGCAGGGCAGGAGATGCTGCAGTGTTAAACAAATATAGGCCCATTTCTATCAGTTTTAGCAAAGTCTGTTTGTAGTCCTAATTAGTGTTCTCTGAATGTTTTTTGAATGAGGTATAGTACAGGACAGCCAATCAGAACAGAACTTATTCATCTTAAATCAGTCTTAAAGGCACTGTAACAAAAGTCCGGAAGTTGGAGCAGTAGTAGCAGAACGTGGTTGGAACCAGACTCTGCAGGAAGGTCTCCAGGACCAGGACTGGTGAACACTACTCTAAAGAAGAAAAAGTAGTTGGAAAGAAAAGGGCAGGTAAAAGTGAATTGTGACCATTTGGTACATAAAAACACACAAATATAATCAGCAGACCTCAAGCGGAAAAATAAATACAAGAAATGTGTAGAATATGGGCCCTTTAACAACTCCACACAATTGAGGTAAATTTGTGTTAATTTAGTCATTTTGCTAAACAGTCGCTTTAAATTTTTATCACTTGTTATCTACAACCCCAATTCCAATGAAGTTTGGACGTTGTGTACAACATAAATAAAAACTGAATACGATGATTTGCAAATCCTTTTCAACCTACATTCAATTGCACACTCTACAAAGACAAGATATTTAATGTTTAAATGGATAAACTTTATGGTTTTTTGCAAATATTCACTCATTTTGAATTTGATGCCTGCAAGATGTTCCAAAGAAGTTGGGACAGGGGCGTGTTTACCACTGTGTTACATCCCCTTTCCTTTTAACAACACTCAATAAGCGTTTGGGAACTGAGGACACTAATTGTTGAAGCTTTGTAGGTGGAATTCTTTCCCATTCTTGCTTGATGTACAACTTCAGTTGCTCAAAGGTCCGGGGTCTCCGTTGTCATATTTTGTGCTTCATAATGCGCCACACGTTTCAATGGGAGACAGGTCTGGACTGCAGGCAGGCCAGTCTAGTCCCCATACTCTTTTATTACGAAGACACGCTGTTGTAACACGTGCAGAATGTGGCTTGGCATTGTCTTGCTAAAATAAGCAGGGACGTCCCTGAAAAATATGTTGCTCCAAAACCTGTATGTACCTTTCAGCATTAATGGTGCCTTCACAGATGTGCAAGTTACCCATGCCATGGGCACTAACACACCCCCAAACCATCAGAGATGTTGGTTTTTGAACTTTGCACTGATAACAATCCGGATAGTCCTTTTCCTCTTTGGCCCAGAGAACACGACGTCCATGATTTCCAAAAACAATTTGAAATGTGGACTCGTCAGACCACAGGGCACTTTTCCACTTTGTGTCAGTCCAGCTCAGATGAGCTTGGGCCCAGAGAAGCCGGTGGTGTTTCTGGGTGTTGTTGATATATGGCTTTCGCTTTGCATCGCAGAGATTTAACTTGCACTTGTAGATGGAGCGATGAACTGTGTTCACTGTCAATGGTTTTCTGAAGTGTTCCTGAGCCCATGTGGTAATATCCATCACAGAAAGATCAGAAAGACGTCGGTTTTTAATGTAGTGCCGCCTGAGGGATCGAAGGTCACAGACATTCAATGTTGGTTTTCTGTCTTGCCGCTTACTTGCAGAAATTTCTCCAGATTCTCTGAATCTTTTGATGATATAATGGACTGTAGATAATGAAATCCCTAAATTCCTTGCAATTGCATGTTGCAGAAACGTTCTTAAACTGTTGTTCACAAAGTGGTGAACCTCGCCCCATCCTTGCTTGTGAACGACTGAGCCTTTCAGGGATGCTCCCTTTATACCCAGTCACGACCAATTAACCTGTTCACATGTAGAATGTTCCAAACAGGTGTTTTTTGAGCATTCCTCAACTTTCCCAGTCTTTTGTTGCCCTGTCCCAACTTCTTTGGAACGTATTGTAGGCATCAAATTCAAAATGAGTGAATATTTGCAAAAAACAATAAAGTTTATCCGCTTGAACATTAAATATCTTGTCTTTGTAGTGTATTCAACTGAATATAGGTTTTGCAATTCATCCTATTCTGTTTTTATTTATGTTTTACACAATGTCCCAACTTCATTGGAATTAGGGTTGTACATTTCATCACCTTGTTGCTTTTTGGCTGAACAAATGACACATTTCCCCTAAGCTAGTGTACATGGAAAATAAAAACAACGGTCAAAAAATGAAAACGGCACCTATGGCACCAGGGGGCACCAACAGCTCACAAAAGCTATTGATGCATCATGTATAATGAAATAGTCTGATTGAGATTACCATTGTTATTAGGCAATTTAGATTACACAGGGACCTATAAACCTTTTTTTTTAACACCTCTGAAGCAAAAGACAGAGGCTAGTTTCTGTTACTGTTATTATATTATAATTGTGTCATCAATTTAAGTAATCAAAGACTCCTGGCAACCATATGGATAGTGTTTCTCCATAATATGTCTTCTGTTTGGGTCTTCTGAATTCTGAATGTCTTGTTCATGATTCCTCTGAGTGTATCCATCTATAGTTGCTGGTCCTTCTCTTCCTCTTTTACCTTCAACACTTCCAAGCATAATAATCTTTTCCAATGAAATGGTTCTTCTCAGAATATGTCCAAAATAAGATAACCAAACTGAAGTTATCTGGCCTTTGTGAGAGGTGAGGCTTAATTTGTTTAAGGATCTTTTTGTTTGTTTTCTCTGCTATTGTTTGGTTTTTCAAGTCCATAAAGGACCACAGAGAAGACCTTAGCTCCTAATCTTTCTTTGTAGAGACAAATCATTGCATTTGAATATCTTTTCAAGCTCCTTCATTGTCTGTGTCGTATTTCCTAAGTGTTGGATCTACTGTTGTTAATTGACTTAAGTAGGCAGAAGCTGTCCACGATTTCCACATCTTCTCTATCACTGGACAAGTTAGCAGTGTTTCTTGATGTCATAAGCTTAGTCTTCTTCATATTGAGCACAAGTCCCATCTTTTCACTCTGTTCTTTAACCTTCCTTATAAGGTCCTTTGGGTCTTCCAGATTTTACACTGTGAGTGTTGCATCATCCGCATATTGAAGGTTATTGAAACAGTATGGTGATGGTATGCAGCGCTGTCCAACTCCTTTTCCCATGTGGAACCTTTCTGTTAGTCCATTTTCTGTCCTGACGATGGCTGTTTGCTCAATGCAGAGATTCCTCATGGTATTCCTATTTTCCTGAGGACATTCCATGATTTTACATGGTCAGCACAGTTGAAGGCTTTGCTGTAGGCTTGAACTCTTAGTCTTGAAGTCTTCTTGAACTCTTTGGCTTTTTCATAATAATGTCTCTTGTTCATTTGCCTGTCCTGAATCCTGCTTGTATAGCTGGAAGTTCTCTTTTGGTGTTATGCTCTAGTCTGTGTTGAATGATCTTATGCATAATTTTATGTGTGTTTAATCATGTGATATTAAAGATCAATTTAATCATGTGATATTAAAGAAATTGTTTGATAGTTTGCATACTCTTTGTCTAATTTTTCGGTATTAGTATTTGGCGCACTGACATCATCCAGTCTGCTGACCATTGAGCTGTTTTCCAGATATATTGGCATAATTTGGTTGGTACTTTAACCAAATGAGGGGGGCTTTTCCAGCTTGTGGCTTTACTAGCAAGCCGATTGGCTCTATTGGTTCTCCCCGTGTCTGTGTGTGTTTCCTCCCACAGTCCCAGTCAGGCTAATTGGACAAATTGTGCTAAATTGTGTGTGTGTAAATGTATATGTCTGTCTGTCTGTCCCGCGATGGACTGGTGTCCTGCCCAGGGTGTATCCTGTCTTCCACCCAATGACTGCTGGCTCCAGCTCCTCCTGGGTCACAGGGGGAGCTGGAGCCAGCAGTCATTGGGTGGACAAGTTAGGAGTGTACAAAAAATAGCACGCTACTTAGATACTCCCCCACACATAATGGTTTCTCTTTGGGCTATTTGAATATTATTCATAAATAAAGTGTTCGTTTAAGACTGCTGCTTTCTCTGACATCAGTGATCATCCAGTATGCTAAGAAAAAAATGTTACCTGCAGCACAATTGCTGTGTTTACAGCGATCACACAAACATTTCAGACTTCATTAGAAGCATAAGTGCTATGTAGGTTAATTAGAGATATACTATAGTGCCAGAGCATACATGTATATCTCTTTATTTATGAATAATATTCAAATAACCCAAAGAGAAACCATTATGTGTGGGGGAGTATGTAAGTAGCGTGCTACTTTTTGTAGCTAACTACACATTTTTGTAGCTAATAGCTGTACTGCTACAATTTTTTTTGTGTAGCTATAGCGTTAATTTTCACTACAATTTCACTACAGGCTTCAGGCAATCCGTGCAAAATTCTAACCACAGAATGCGGTCGTAACCTGGACTAGTGGTGATTGTGCAATCCTGACTCTGCTGCGGACAGTTCAAGCAAACGATCATGGCCTGGCCCCACATGCCGATCACCCCTTACTAGTAGGCTTAGCTCAGGGCTCAGCAAATGAAAAGTTAAGAGCTTTTCTGTCCTTTAAACAAAAAAAAGCCACAACATTTTATGTCCATTTTACCATCATGGCTGTATGTCTGTCTCAGTGTGTGCTAATGTACTAGTACAGGCTAAAAATATAAACAAAAAACACAGACTTACTTTGCTCTGCTAGGTCAGCTATATAACCTTTCCGCAAAAAAAGCTGAATGTACTGCTGCGCCATTTAAGGTGGAATGGGACAGTTCGAGTGAGAAGCTGGTGAATGAAAAACTCACAGCTTTGCAATTTTAGTGTTTTAGATTAAACGTATCAGGAAACCAGCTGGAGTGATTATAAATGCAAATAAGTCCATTCATCACCAAATTATGATGTTCATCTTAAATCGAGCTAGGTGAGACTGTTATTATTTGTGTTGCCGTGTGACCAGCAGTCTGCAGGCTGATCTTCAGGGTTACAGTGTTAACTAGAAGTTTCATATCAACTCCAGCATTTAAGACCATTTACTGTTAAAACTGTTAGAACTGCAGAGCTTTATTTTACTGCAAAGGAGAATTATGTTATTTTACCTAAAAATCTAGTTCTGCTATGGAGCCGCGTGTTCCCGACCCCTGGCTTAGCTAAAGTGGAAAAAACGTAACAGATGAATAATAATAATAGACTGTTACTAATAGTACTGTGCTGAAGTTTCACAAACAACTCTGAATGTCATGTCTGTACATATATTTCTGAAATGTTTAAATTGGAGCAGTTTAATTTCCTCTGTTGGAATTTAATGCCTTTGCACAAAATTGTTTGGTTTTTATACAGTTATTTTGTTGATTTTTGTTAGGAAAAACCTGGAATGATTGAATATGCCTTTACTTAGTCAAAGGTTTTGTTGGATATTATGCTTTTGGTTGTGTAAATTTGATTGTTGGTTATACCTGAACTTATGTTTTGATGATCTTTTTGTAAATTTGCAGCTTTTCAATTGTATGTTTCTTTCTGGCACATTATAAAATGCTGTATCTTGTTCACACTTTTAGTTGGGTGTGTTTGGTGTGTCAGGTGGAGATTCACAAACATTCTGACATCGCACACTTAAAGTAGCTAAAAAGTAGTGCACTACTTTTTCTGAAAAATACACTACACATTTTGGGAAAGTACAGCTACAAATATAGCTACCAATTTTTCAGTAGCTATCCCAACCCTGGAAACCATACTATTAAATTGTCAATCATGCAAAGCATCACTTTATGTATTTATTTATTTTATTATTTATTTAGTGTGCTTATGGTAATCATTATAATTGTAAAATTGTTATTATCGTATTGGAGAACTTCTATTTGTATGAGCCAAACCAAACTAATAAATAATAAGAATTTAATTTAATCTTTCAATACATGTTGAAATTGTTATTGTTATACACTTATTTCATTATATTTTTAAATAAGCATAGACTTTTTCACAAGAAGCATTAAAAATATCAATACAATAAGTAGTGATTTTATTTATGTGTTCATTTAACCAATCCAGTATTATTTATAGTTCTATAAATATTATTATAGAACTATAAATGTTATTTATCATCTAACATTCAGTTTGGCTAGTCAGTGCTTCATTGTGTTAAATGTGCTGTAGCTGGAATTTAAGAAATCCTTGTAATGTCTGGGAGCATCCAGGAGAATTTTGGAACCAAACTTCTTCTAAGCGTTCTTCAGAATAGTTCACAAGGCATGAATTACTTTTTCAAAAAAAAAAAAGTCTTATAATTTTTGTATTGTGCATTCACGTTTAATTGTTTAAAACCATTTATCTTGGCTATAAATGTGATTTTGCTTATTTTTGTGAAAATTAGAATAGGAACAATGTGCTTATGTGCCTGTGGTTGTAGAAACGGTTGGTCACGATTGGCTGTGGGGATATTTGACGTCCGTGCTGCTTAGAGATGGCTCTGGCTTTAATAATAAATGGTGATGACAGGGTTTAAATTTGAGACTCCTCAGTTAAACTTAGCCCAGCAACAGGAAGATGGATCTGGTTGGTGTGTGTGTGTGTGTGTGTGTGTGTGTGTGTGTGTGTGTAGAGAGAGAGAGCCTGCTTAGGTAGACTCACATCGCTTTGGGCTGGGACAGAAAAATGCTGAGCTCATCTCCATGGTGACAGGGTGATTGGCAGGCCATGCGAAGGCAAACACAATGGAGCACTGCCTTCTCTGCAAATCTCATCAAGCGTAGTACAGTGTGTATGTGGATACAGCACTGGGTAGAACATAATACAGTGCAGTCCAGCTTTGTCATCATTATGAATGTGCGTACAGAAAGTGAAGAGTCCCTCAGCCAAAGTGTGTCTGCAATCTATCTGCTGTTGGAGGAGTGTTATGCAATTTGTCATGTAACCCCATACTTTTTCACTTCTATAGGTGAGCCTAGTAAGAGGTGGCATAGCAGTGTATCGGTTGAAATCCTCCCTCTGGTGTGAGCTTCATCTGAACAGTTTATTATGGTATACCACAAATAAGCGCAGATAATATGACATACAAACGTACAAAACATACTATATTTTTATCTCCTTTGGCTGAATGGCTGATCGAGGAATGTTTGTCATGTTTCATGAGTGATTGATAGTTTCTTTGTCGCATTGTACTACCTGAGAAGCGATAGGAGTTCCTAAAAGTAACTGCAGCTCTATTTATGGTAGGAAGTACAATAAAACAAAGGCTGCCAAATCAGCCCGCTTTAGATTAAGATGTGAAACATTTGACACCATTTCAGCCAAGCCTACAGGTCTGTAGAAGATGCATTAATTATTTTCACTTAGAAAACCAACAAAATATGTCATTTGATCAGGGATGCCCAAACTTTTGCATTCAATTGTAGGTTCATCTATATATTCTTCAGTTTTTTTTTTCTTTTTTGCACAATAGACCAAATTTATGTTTGTAAAGGTTGGTAATACTTCTGGGTGGAGAACACTTGTCCAGTTATCATGGAAGCAACTCAATTTATTGCATACTTTTGATCCTCTTCTGTCTCTTTGAGCAGCAGCCTCTGTAGCACAGCAAGAATCACATCCAAAGTTAATTCAAGTATGTTGAGCTTTATGTCTTGTTGGCAGGTTGGCTGGTTGAGCAGTAGTTGAATATCTTCTAAAGGCAGACATACCCTATAGACATTCCCTATCCAGCTCTGATACCCATCTAGCCTTAGTTGAAACGTAAAGATCAGAAAAAAGCATAATGATGTCGTAATTAGCTGAAATACCTCCTTTAAAGTTTGGTGATGAAAATAAGAGTCTCAGAAATTATAAGGGGGATAAAAGGCTCCAATCACATAGATTACACCTTAACTAAGAGATTGTTTGTTGCAGAGAAAACTGATTGGACACTAAGAATTGAAAGAGGTTGGTCACCTGAGTAAGGGTGGATCGAAGATGACTATCCAAGGATTCATTAAACGTATCTAAAAGAAGATGGGCCAGCTTATCACTGAATTTCTTATAAATCTCTATCCCAAATCCACTTGGCCCGGGAGTCAGCTGAGTTGTCCAATTGTTTCTGCCATGCCTTTTTTTTCACAAGCTACATAAGAGATTATGTCTCCCTGAAGGACAGTATTGACTGATTCCTATAGCATATATGGAGAAATATGGATAGTTCCATTACTGTCCAAAAATTTGTTGAATTACAAATCATTACCCGAGCCTATCCCAGCAATTATTGGTCAGAAGGCAGGAAATACTATGGACGGGCCGCCAGTCAATCACAGGACAGACACAAAGACAAACATTCACACACACATAGGGGCAATTCACTCGACAGGTTGTCTTTGGATTGTGGGAGAAACCCACACAGACATGAGGAGAACATGCAAATCCACACAGAAAAGACCCTGGCTAGGAATTCAAACCCAGACCATTCTTGCTGTGAGGCAAGTTGTGAGTTTAAAAGTTCCCCCTCGATAAACAAAATAAATAAATTCAGGAGTATGAAAGGCAGGTAAGTAATGTTCCCCCTTTGATAAAGGCAGCCGATCCAGGGGTCCATGGACACAGGGAATTATAGTAAACTGAGATGCTGGTGCTGTCGTCCCGCCGCTCACATGCGGTCACTCAGGTTCGTGGAAAATGGAGCGGAGGGATGCCAAACTGTTTCAGAGTGCTCTCATGGCTGTCTCCTTCTGGTTCTCTCCTTTTAGTTAAACTGTCATAGTCAGATCTGCTGGAGTCATTAGCCACACTCTGTAAATGTTCACATTCCCTGCTTTACGTACAAACAGACAGACTAAAAATAATTCCCTCTCCCTGCCTTTTTTTCGGGTATACAGCCGCCCACATGTCCAGCTGGACACTGAAGGATATTGACTGTCCTTGTCACTCCCAACGAAAATCTCAGCATCTTCATCTCCGCCACCTCCAGCTCTGCCTCCTGTCTTTTAGACAGAGCCACAGTCTCCAAACCATACATCATAGCAGGACACACTACTGTCTTGTAAACCTTCCCTTTCAGCTCTTGCTGCTATCCTTCTGTCACACATCAGCCCTGACATCCGTCTCCACCCACTCCATCCTGCCTGCATCCTCTTCTTCACCTCTTTTTTGCACTGTCCATTGCTCTGGATGGTTGACCCAAGATATTTGAAGTCATCCACCTTTATGACCTCTACTTCTTGCATCTTCACCTTTCCACCTGCCTCCTTCTCATTCACACACATGTATTCCGTCTTATCTCTACTGACCTTCATTCCTCTCCTCTCCAGTGCAAACTTCCACCTGCTCTCTACTCTCACCACAGCTTACAATGTCATCTGCAAACATCATGGTCCATGGAGCCTCCTGCCTGACCTCATCTGTCAACCTTTCCATCACCATTGCAAACAAGAAGGGGCTCAAAGCTGATCCCTGATGTAACCCTACCTTCACCTTGAAACCATTTGTCACTCCAACTGCACACCTCACCACTGTCTCACTATCCTCATACATGTCCTGCACCACCCTAACATACTTTTCAGCTACACCTGACTTCCTCATACAGTACCACAGTTCCTGTCTTGGCACCCTATCATATGCCTTCTCTAGATCCACAAAGACACAATGTAGCTCCTTCTGACCTTCTCTGTACTTCTCTACCAACACTCTCAATGCAAAAATTGCATCTGTGGTACTCTTTCTGGGCATGAAACCAAACTGCTGCTCACTGATCTGAACCTCTCGCCTTAGCCTTGCTTCAACAACTCTTTCCCATACCTTCATGGTGTGGCTCATCAACTTTATACCTCTGTAGTTACTGCAGCTGTGCACATCACCCTTGTTCTTAAAAATGGGGACCAGTACACTGCTTCTCCACTCATCAGGCATCCTCTGACTCTCCAGGATTTTGTTAAACAACCTGGTTAAAAAGTCCACTGCCTTCTGTCCTAAACATCTCCATACGTCCACAGGTATGTCATCTGGACCAACTGCCTTTCCATTCTTCATCCTTTTTAAAGCTGCCCTCACTTCCACCTTACTAATTCTCTGCATTTCCTGATCCACTATCTCTCCCCCGTTGTCCTCTCTTTCTCGTTTTCCTCATTCATTAGTTCTTCAAAATACTCCTTCCATCTACTCAACACTCTCTGTTCACTCACTAGTACATTTCCCTCTCTATCTTTTATCAGCCTAACCTGCTGTACATCCTTTCCAGCTCTATCTCTCTGTTTAGCCAAACGATACAAACGAAGTCCTTTACTCCTTCTTTACTGTCCAGTCCTCTCATCAGTTCATCATAGGCCTGAGCCTTTGCCTTTGCCACCATTCCTTCATCTCTCTGGTTATCCCACTTTTTCTTAGCTGCCTTCTTCTTCTGAATACTCTCCTGGACTTCCTCATTCCACCACCAACTTTCCTTGTCTTCTTTCCTCTGACCAGACGAAACACCCAACACATTCTTGCCAGTTTCTCTCACCACCTTAGCTGTAGTTTCCCAGTCCTCAGGTAGCTCCTCACTGCCCCCAAGGGTCTGTTGCAATTTTTCCCTGAACTGCCTGCAACCATCCTCCTCCTTCAGCTTCCACCATCTAATCTTTGGCTCTGTCTTCACTCTCACCCTCTTCTTTGTTTCTGATCTCATTCTACAGACAACCACCCTATGCTGCCTTGCTACGCTTTCCCCTGGCACCACTTTACAATCTCCAATCTCCTTTAGGTGGCATCTCCTGCTAAGGATATAATCCACCTGTGTGCACCTCCCTCCACTCTTGTATGTCACCCTTTGTTCTTTCATCTTTTGAAAATACATGTTCACCACAGCCATTTCCATTTCTTTGCAAAATCTACAACCATCTGACCTTCCGCATTTCTGTCTTTCACACCATACATACCCAGCACCTCTTCATCCCCTCTGTTCCCTTCACCAACATGTCCAACATGTCCATTGAAGTCTGAAGAAATTATTTCTGAGGGCGATTCCGCTTATTACTAATTAAAATGAAATGGCAGTGTCCCTGACTCTATATTGTAATTAGATTGTAATATATAATTTTGAATGTTCGAATTTGAACAGTGCGGTTTCCTGGAAAAAAAAAAACATGTCCACATTTAGCTTTTAAGATGAAAGAAGACCTTTACCTACAGTGCCTGCTTCAAGAAAGAGCTGAATTCAGTGGCCATAGAAAGACAGTGCCTCAATTTAAGGACATTATTTCAGTAAAAGTACAACCCCAATTCCAATGAGGTTGGGACGTTGTGTAAAGCATAAATAAAAACAGAATAAAACGGGTGTTTTTTGAGCATTCCTCAACTTTCCCAGTCTTTTGTTGCCCCTGTCCCAACTTCTTTGGAACGTGTTGCAGACATCAATTTCAAAATGAGTGAATATTTGCAGAAAACAATGCAGTTTATCCATTTGAACATTAAATATCTTGTCTTTGTAGTGTATTCAGTTGAATATAGGTTGAAAGGGATTTGCAAATCATCGTATTCTGTTTTTATTTATGTTTTACACAATGTCCCAACTTCATTGGAGTTGGGGTTGTAAAAGAGGATAATAAAATCTCAGGGTTTAGGATCAAAATTTCCATCAGCATGTGATTGACCCAGTCTGAGAGCTCTCTCCAGAATGGGCCGGTACTGGAACGTTTTTTAGAACCAAAAGTTTCTGTGAGCAACTTGGTTATGAAACCTACTGGGCTGCTTCCTGTACTTTTCTTCTGGGATTCCAATAACATGCAAGTTCACCCTTCTATAACTTTTCAATGAGTGCCAATTTAGCTTTAACAGAACTGCAGTCTTTTTCCAAATGACGGATCCTATCACTGTGGTCAGAGGTAGCAGTCTCCAGAGCCTTGATGCTACTGTATGTTGATGTGTTGCTATTTTTAGAATTATCACTTTGTAGAGAGTTTCACCTAGTTAAGAAACTAATGCTTTTAGCATTTATGCTAGCAGCCACAGAACAAGTGTTGTTGCTCATATTTTCACATGCTATGACAACGGTAATTTGTCCTATAAAATATTTCAGGTTTATTTTTGTTGTTAGAAGTGGTTCTTATTAAAAGGGATGAATTCCATGATAATAATTTATTGTTTATCAACAAAAATAGGTTTACCTAAACATCTAAAATTTTTTTATTTGAAAATGCATATACCATGATTGCATCAAAACCATCATAAATTTTAATCATTCTTTAATCAACAGTAGCCATACTGCCCACTGTTAGGTGATAATATCGGGATTTTTTTTGCCACAGGTGCACCAAAGAATTTTGGCCACCAAAAGTTTAGCAAAAAGAAAAAAAGAGAGAAAATCAAAATTAAAAATGGCAACAGTAAAGTGTAAAAATATTTACACATAATTATGTCTTTTGAATAATTTTAATCATACTGAAAAACATAAAATTGCTTCAGTTTCCTGCCCTGGTCAGCACAGACATGTGCACTCAGTTTGAAATGTCAATATAATTCTAATTTGTAATTATTTATTTTATAATTATTGTGATGTGCTAATAATTGAAGTACAATACTATGCCAAAGTCTTAGGCTTCTGAGAAAGTTATATGTAAAGCTGTTTATCTGGGAACCATTTATTTGTAAAACACTAACATTTACAACAAATGCAAATAAACACAGTATACTGTAATTTTAGGGTGTGTTTGAGTGTTAGCGTAATCATTTACAAAGATCCTTAGAAAATGCTTCAGTTGCTAGGTGGGTTTGTGTAGGGGTGATAAAATGACATCAGCAACCCACCAGACACCCCACCCTGTACATACACACTCACATTCTCTCTCTGCCTATTGTTACAGTTCAGATTTTTCTAATTACATTCCATATCTGTCTGAATTTTGATCTGCAAATTCAGGAAACTCATTTTAATTTAATTGAGTAACCACTTCCCTAAAATACATAAATCGCTAAGATTGGCTGAAACAGCAGCACTGCTTCCTTAAGACTGGTGCAGAGTTAACTTACAGGGAACATGGTAAATGCACATATTAGGTTTTAGTGGTGGCACTCTTATGCTTAGGAAAACTAAAACTGGTCTTAACAACTGTGATTTTAAAGATCCACTGCATAATGGCTTTGTATGTTGCTTATTTTACTTCTGTGGTCAGGTGACTAGCCACATGACTCACAACATTGGAATGTGAACAAGAGACCACCCTTTATTTACTTAATTTCCAGTTAAAACAGCCATTAAGTTATTTATTTTAAGCATCAAGGGGAAAAAAAAATTTAATACAACAAAATACAACATCAGAATTTTCACTATTATGCGTGTTCATACTCTGCCTTCATTTCTAGCCTTCTTTCTTTTCCAGGAGACATGCTGTGATTTTTTTCAAAGAAATCTGCAGGGATATTTTTCCACACCCTCAAAGCTGAGTCTTATAAATTTGAAGCATTTTCTGCTCCAAGTAATCCAAGACACATTCGCTGTTGTCTGGGCTCTGGCGTTGCCAGAGGACACTAGCAGCTTCTTTGTTTGATTTGAAAATTGTCTTCTTGTTGTCAGTTTTCCTTTTTCAGTTTCAGCTTCCTGACAGCTGCACATTCTTTCAGAGCCATTACGTTGAATTGTCTTCTCACAATGAAAGAATGGACAAGAAACACTAGATTTTTCTCCTATTGAAAAATGATGGGTTAAAGTAATATTTATCTGGTGGTGACATGGTTTGGTGGTCTACCAGGTCTTGCACACTTGTTAGTGGTCTGGTGTGCTGGTTGTAGAATTTAACAAATATATGCTACAGCTGAGATCATCAGAGTAAAATCAGGAACCTAACATTTTTCTTCTGAGTAGCTCAGGGCTAGATTCACAACCCTAGTGCCAAATATTAGGCCAAAGAGACAAGGTGGCGGACACTAAGCTAAAGTTTCAGACTGATGTAGTTCAAACACAGCTGTGTATATTTATGTGTTTGCTAGTGTGTATTGTCAACTTCAACATTCCAAGGCTAATAGACACACTGAAGTTACATGGTACATTAGAAGTCTGTTTCCAAAAACATATTGTTTGTAAACAGAACAGATTGTTAACAGATTATTGCTAATGTACTCCATATTGAAATTTGTATTGCATATTGAAGCCTAACCTGAGCCATACCTGTGACCAGGCCTGGCTAGTACAGCTGAACTTGAAACTTGAAGTCAACCTCAGCCCTCTAGCACAGCTGTGGAACGACTTCAGTGCGTTGAAAAAGAGATAATGGGTCAGTTCTCTTTCCATCACAGCGAAAAACACTAACACAAGCTTTACACCAAGGCTGTCCAATCTTATCTGCAAAGGGCTATTGAGGCTGCAGGTTTTCATTCCAAACAAACTGGAGCACACATGATTCTACTTGTTAATCAGCAGTGTTGATGTGTGCTCTTGCATTCTTGGAATGAAAGCCTCTTAAGCATTAGGTCAGGCTTCATTGTACATATAGACTATACCTTCCTTCAAGTAAAAACAGTAGTCTGCTACATATATACACTGCTAAAAAAATAAAGGGAACACTTAAACAACACAATATAACTCCAAGTAAATCAAACTTCTGTGAAATCAAACTGTCCACTTAGGAAGCAACACTGATTGATAATCAATATCACATGCTGTTGTGCAAATGGAATAGACAACAGGTGGAAATTATTGGCAATTATCAAGATACACTCAATAAAGGAGTGGTTCTGCAGGTGGGGACCACAGACCACTTATCAGTACCTATGCTTTCTGTCTGATGTTTTGGTCACTTTTGAATGTTGGTGGTGCTTTCACACTCGTGGTAGCATGAGACGGACTCTACAACCCACACAAGTGGCTCAGGTAGTGCAGCTCATCCAGGATGGCACATCAATGTGAGCTGTGGCAAGAAGGTTTGCGGTGTCTGTCACCGTAGCGTCCAGAGGCTGGAGGCGCTACCAGGAGACAGGCCAGTACAGGAGACATGGAGGAGGCCGTAGGAGGGCAACAACCCAACAGGACCGCTACCTCCGCCTTTGTGCAAGGGGAACAGGAGGAGCACTGCCAGAGCCCTGGAAAATGACCTCCGGCAGGCCACAAATGTGCATGTGTCTGCACAAATGGTTAGAAACCGACTCCATGAAGATGGTATGAGGGCCCGACGTCCACAGATGGGGTTGTGCTCACAGCTCAACACCGTGCAGGACGCTTGGCATTTGCCAGAGATCACCAGGATTGGCAAATTCGCCACTGGCGCCCTGTGCTCTTCACAGATGAAAGCAGGTTCACACTGAGCACATGTGACAGACGTGACAGAGTCTGGAGACACCGTGGAGAGCGATCTGCTGCCTGCAACATCCTTCAGCATGACCAGTTTGGCAGTGGGTCAGTAATGGTGTGGGGTGGCATTTCTTTGGAGGGTCGCACAGCCCTCCATGTGCTCGCTAGAGGTAGCCTGACTGCCATTAGGTACCGAGATGAGATCCTCAGACCCCTTGTGAAATATGCTGGTGCAGTTGGCCCTGGGTTCCTCCTAATGCAGGACAATGCTAGACCTCATGTGTCAGCAGTTCCTGCAAGATGAAGACATTGAAGCTATGGACTGGCCCGCCTGTTCCCCAGACCTGAATCTGATTGAGCACATCTGTGACATCATGTCTCGCTCCATCCACCCACGCCATGTTGCACCACAGACTGTCCAGGAGTTGGCGGATGCTTTAGTCCAGGTCTGGGAGGACATCCCTCAGGAGACCATCCGCCACCTCATCAGGAGCATGCCCAGGCGTTGTAGGGAGGTCATACAGGCACATGGAGGCCACACACAATACTGAGCCTCAATTTGACTTGTTTTAAGGACATTACATCAAAGTTGGATCAGCCTGTAGTGTGTTTTTCCACTTTAATTTTGTGTGTGACTCCAAATCCAGGCCTCCATTGGTTAATAAATTTCCATTGATGATTTTTGTGTGATTTTGTTGTCAGCACATTCAACTTTGTACAGAACAAAGTATTCAATGAGAATATTTCATTCATTCAGATCTAGGATGTGTTATTTGAGTGTTCCCTTTATTTATTTTGAGCAGTGTAGTTTGAAAGCAAAACTGATCTGAAGTTGTATGTGAAAAAAGGGGGGGGTTGCTCGTTCTAAGCCCATGCTGAGTTTAATTAATTCTGTTATTTACTCTTTTTCATTTGGATGAGTTTGCAAAACAATCAGAGGTGCACCACTGACGCTGAGGTCAAGCCAGGTTAATACATGCGTGCACACACACACTCACACACACTCAAGTAATGTAGGTGGGGAACAGGTTGACATGAATTAGTTACACAAATTTGGTTTAAGTGTTAGCTTGAATGTGTGTGTGTGTGTGTGTGTGTGTGTGTGTGTGTGTGTGTGTGTGTGTCACCAGGAGAATGGAATCTCCTCTTAGTCAATAACCACAAGCCTGTCCTGACAGCATGACTGATTTAAGGTTTGGAAAATGGGGCAGACAGTGGGAGGACGCCTTTGGAACAGATTCTGCTGATTGGCTTGGGCAAATTGGAGCATCTGCAGAATATTATAGGTCAAAGGGAAATGTCTGGAGAAAACAGAGTGTAATGCATTTTAGCACTTAAGATGGCCAGAAACCAGCTAATATGACAGGAATGACAGGAATGACTGTCATAATAACCAACCACAGACCACTGTGTTAGCGTGATATATAGGTGCAGGCAATTTTTCATAACAGAACCAATTTGAATAATGTTAATGTTATGTCAGCTTTAATTTAATTATTCATTTTCTTAACTCTTTATAACCCATGCGAATTCTACAACATTCTTGGGTAAGTGGTATTTACTCAGTAATGGATGTGGTGTTAGCCAAAAAAGTCATACCCATGTAATCCTAGCTAATAGCTAAACACAGTCACACTTCACTCACCCTACAATTTCAAAATTCACCTCGTTGAACAACTGAAGGAGGATAAGTTTGTGGAAGACAAATAAGTGGCATACATTAATATACATTAATATGCTTAGCTGTAGTTTTTACTGTTGACAGACATTCAGGTAAAGTGGTTGATACAGTGGTTTCTTCTATCCAAACATGCTTAAAGAAATTGGCTTTTCTATTTCTGACAGAAACTTGGAATATGGAATTTAATGGACTGTGCTCTATGAATTGTACATTTATTGGGACTCCACATCTGTCAGGCTACAGTGGAGGTCTTGCTGTAGTCTGGAAAAAAAACATTTTTGCCAGTTAGTGGGCATGGAATCTTTTGTTGGTCGGCTAAAGCCGTATTACTGTGTTTTGATATTTCAACCGCCTGGTTCAGCTGATCACTTTTCATCTTTTTTTATTGACTTTCTGACTTCTGTTAAGCTGGACAGTGATAGTGACAGTGATATTAGTGGGAACATTTTAACTTGCATATCAATGATGCCACCAATTGCATAGCCACTGAATTTCTTGATATTACATAATCTTTTAATTTCAACAACTCGTTTCACACCGGTCATACTTTGGACTTTGTTTCTTCTCTGGGACTAGATATTGATCATAACTGTTGTGAGGACTGATCCTTTTTTATCTCTCTGAAAATGCTGATGCTTTATGTGTGAAAAGAATGTTGTGTTCTCTTGTGTTCTTTATTACTTAGAGCACGGTTGATCAGTTCTTAGCGTATTTTTGCGGTGATCTAAATACACATCTTGATGATGTCAAGTTCTTAATTCAGTCTGTTAAAGAGCATTGCTCTGTGCTCCTGGACACCTTTACAGGCCAGGACTAGGGCTATCTGATGGGTGCCGTCCACTGCCTAAGACAGTGTTGCAAGACTGAATCACTATGGAAAGCCACTGGGGTAGAAGTGCATAAACTATATTTTAAAGATCTCCAATATTAATTTATTGTAGTAGTAAAGCAAGCCCAGTCAGCTTGCTTTGCGACCATAATTTCTTTTTCAAAAAGAAAAAGATTTTTTTAACACTGTTAATAAAAATCTTTCACTGCCTTTTTCTACTTGCCATGTTTTTGTCAATGATTGTAATAAGTTGCTTACTTTCTTTGTTGATATGATAATGGCTATTAGGTCCACAATTCATCCTGGGATTTGCCTGTTCAACAAGCCTCTGGATGCAGTATCATCTTTCCTTGTCCTTATATTTTTGCCACGAAATATTAGCTCTTACTAATTCTTCATTTTCTACAGGATGTGTCCTTACCTACTTGAAGCACGCAACTATCCAGCCCATAGTAAAGAAACCTGTTGTGCTCAAGAAATATAGGCCTATATCTAAACTCCTATTTTTGTCAAAAACTTAAGAGAAGGTTGCTGCCACTGCTGCATCGGAGAGGTACCATATCTATGATAAGTTATAGTCTGTGTTTTGGAAATGGCGCTCTACGGAAACTACTGTGTTGAGAGTTTCAAATGATGCTCTCTGATGCAGGTGATTGTTCTGTGATTGTACTACTCGACCTCAGCTCTGTGTTTGATACAGTTGACCATCATATCTTTTATTAAGAGATTGAGACTGGGTGGTCTTATCAGGCACAGTGTTGTAAAAATTAACATACATTTATAGTTAATTACAAAATGCAGATGTTGTTTTTAAAAGTTAGTAATAAGAATCTCATTTGATAACTTGTTTGGAACCACCAACAAACATTAAACACCTGTAAAATGTAGTTTGGACCAGGCCTCTAAACAAGTTTGATGTTGTGAACATAACTTTTTTTGTCTTTTGCCTTTTTGTGAATCACATTTTCCCCCCATCATATGCATTTGAGAGAAGGCCACAGAAAACATCATGAGGATCATTAGGAAGTGGGTGGCATTGAAAGTGTGGCTGATTACATATTCAGTGTGATTAACTAAAATTTAAGCTCTCATGGCAGCTGCCTCCACCTAAATTTGCATTTGGGTTGTTGAGAGCCTTACTTGAACAATGGCAACAGATGCAGCAGTCAAACTAAGGGTGCACAACTCCGGGCCTGGAGGATTGGTGTCTAGCACAGTTTGGTGATTTCCCTGCTCAAACACTCTTGAATCTACTCATATTAATTACCAGGTTTAGTATCCGTGTGTGAGTAGGGAAACTACAAACTGTGCTGGACACTGACTGTCCAGGACCACAGTTATTCACCCCTGGGTTAGATGGATGCATAAGTCTCAAACATAAGCTAAAAACTCTGGGCATGGAGAGTAACCGCTCTAGTGGAGTTTTCACATGAACACTGTTCAACATGGAATGCTTGCTCAGCATGAGTTTTCTCAACGCAATTAGCTTACCGTGCTCCGTGCACCATAGAACCGTTTGGTGGGACGATGCAATAATGTAAAGATTTATTAATTGATCTTACATCAGTATTGTGTGAGCACATCTTGCCATCTTGCGCCATGTAAAGACGTGTTCGAGGCGAGCTCCTCTGAGGAACTACAAATTTCAAACTTTAAGATTCAGTACCAGCATAATACTTAGTAAAATATACTAAAAAGCGTCTCTGTGCAGAGTGAAAGGTTTGGTAGACAGAAAAGATGCCCCAAGCACGCGGAAAAAAAGACACAGAAGCCGAAGCTAGCGCGGTTCCTCGGTCAACTACGAAGAAGGCCATGGCGGCCGTTAGCGAACAACAGGCGGTTTTGCAAGCGATCAACGCACTGAAGGTCGACTTGCTGGCCAAGATTGACGAGAAGGCCTCAGCACAAGCCGCAGAGCTCCGAGACCAGATCGGAAAATTACAAGCTGAGCTAGGCAACGCGCTGGAGCAAGTGAAAACCAGGGTGGAGGCTACTGAAACTCGCATGGTGGAGCTGGAGGCCTCGGTGAGTGGACACTCAGACTTCATTGTTAGTAGCAAAAGCAAGCAAGCAAAATTTATTTATATAGCGCTTTTTTAACAACAGGTGTTGTCACAAAGCAGCTTTACAGAACAATCAGTATTACAGAGAGAAGAGAAAAGAAGAAAGAAAATCCGGGTCCGAGCCCCCATGAGCAAGCCAGCGGCGACGGTGGCAAGGAAAAACTCCCTAAAAGAGGAAGAAACCTTGAGAGGAACCAAGACTCAGAAGGGGGACCCATCCTCCTATGGTCGACACCGGACAGCAAACATTATTAGTATGAAGTATTATAGTAAAGTGGGAAAAGAAAGAGAAGATCTGAGGGTGAGGACTGCACAGCGCTGTACAGCAAGAAGCTCAGTGGTGGTCAAACCGGTCCAGAAGGCTGGTGAGCAGCGGCACCAATCAAGGCAGTAGAGGCAACAGCATCAGGCGCACAGGATGGGCAGCTGATCAGCTCGGCAGAGAAAGGAGGAGAAAAAACAGAGTTAGTACTGTAAAGAGTGGCTGACCACAGATTACAGTAAAACAGAGCGTAGAGTGTAGACTCCAGCAGGTCTAGACCTGACAGGGAAGACTAGTCACCAAATGCTTGACTGTACAAATAAATTTTTAGCCTAGACTTAAAGATTGGGGCTGTGTCTGATTCCCGAACATTGGCAGGAAGATTATTCCAGAGCTGGGGGGCTTTGTATGAGAAAGCTCTCCCCCCTGATGTAGCTTTATTTATTCTAGGTACCAGTAGTAAGCCAGCACCTTGTGATCTAAGTAGGCGTGATGGTTCATAGTAGGAGAGGAGCTCACTCAGGTACTGAGGGGCGAGCCCGTTTAGAGCTTTATAAGTCAGTAATAGAATTTTATAATCAATGCGAAATTTAACTGGTAACCAGTGCAGGGCTGATAAAACTGGACTAATATGGTCAAACTTCCTAGTTCTTGTGAGGACTCTGGCTGCAGCGTTCTGGACTAGCTGAAGCTTGTTAAGGCTTTTGCTGTGACATCCAGACAGCAGGGCATTACAATAATCTAGCCTTGAAGTGATAAATGCATGAACTAGCTTTTCTGCATCCTGTAGAGATAATGAATTTCTTAATTTAGTGCGGAAAAGAACATGCTAACCCTGAGAAAAGAGCTGGCTACACTAAAAGACCGATGTGAGGACCTAGAGGCAAGATCACGTCGCTCCAATCTGAGAATTGTGGGGGTGAAAGAAGGCCGAGAAGGGGGCAAGAAGCTAACCCAGTTCGTAGCAAATCTCCTAAAAGACGTTCTTAACCTCGAGATGCCCCCACTCCTGGACCGAGCACATCGCTCTCTCCGAAGTAAACCGACGGAGGAAAATCAGCCACCACGAGCATTAGTGGTAAAGTGTCACTATTTCTCTGAAAAAGAGGCGATTTTGCGGAAGGCGGTTGAAAAGAGGCTCATGACAACAGCTGACGGCGACAGGATCCGCGTCCTCCCGGACTTCACTTTGACCGTGAGTAGACGGCGTGCGGCATTTAATGAGATCAGGAGCCTGCTCCGGGGCTGCGAAGGGGTCCTGTACGGGCTGATGTATCCGGCAACGCTGAGAATCACCACATCGGAGGGTACAGAGGTCCGCTTTGAAGACCCAGAAAAGGCGAGGGCGTTCATCAGGAGCAACATGGCAAGTTCGACCCAAATGCCACTAGCTGATGTGCCAGGTAGCTCCAGGGATATCCAGTCTGTGGTGGAGCACTGAAGGTCTTTCGACTGGCTAACTCAGTCCCGGACTGATGGACATCAACCGTATTTTAGGTGGAGATGGACCATACCGTCATATCACGGAGAAGGGCCGTGAATCAAACCTAGTAAGTCAGTCCTTACATGGACAAGAGGCTTAATTTAGTACAGCGTTATTGTGAACAACTGATTTAGGGACGATATTGTAGTTCCTGAGGAGGATGGCCTACATGGTAAGCTTTCAGTACAAGAAAATCTGCTGGAAGAGATTTGTGTTTGACTGTTCAGCAGTTGGTAGTGTGTAATGGTTATGTTAGTGAGTTCTTTCTTTCCCCAAGCCCCCCAATTTTGCTGTTTTTCTGTCTTTTTATTTCTTTCTTTCTTTAATTTTTGGATGAATATTTGTTGCAAGGTAGGACCTCAAGGATACTTAGATTTTAAGATGCGTTGTATGTCCGCAGTAGTGGAGCCCAAGACACGTTTTTATACTCTGGGATGATGAGTAGTAGCCAGACACAGAAGGCAATCACAAAACTGGTAACCTGGAACGTTCGGGGGTTAAATAATCCGGTAAAGCGCAACAAAATCTTTACACATCTGGAGAAGATGAAGAGTGAAATTGTGTTTATGCAAGAAACCCATATGTTAAATAAAGAATATTTAAAGCTGAAAAGGGGAGGGTTCACATAGGTGTATCACTCAGGGAGTGGGGGTAGGTTCAGAGGAGTGGCCATTCTGTTACATAGGAACATTCAGTTTGTGGAGTCAAAAGCCATCACTGATAAAAATGGAAGATACTTGATCATCCAGGGGAAGCTGTTTAATTTGCCTGTAATTTTAGCTAACATATACACCCATAATTGGGATAACGCTCAGTTCTTTAAGGATGTGTTTTCTCTTCTCCCTCAACTAGATACTCACAGCTTAATTCTAGGAGGTGACTTTAATTGTGTGTTACACCAATCACTCGACCGCTCCAGCCCTAGAACGAACATAGGCAGTAAATCAGCTCAGTGCATTAATTCCTTTCTTTTGGAATATGGAATGATTGACCCTTGGAGATTTAAATATCCAACTCAAACAATTTTCCTTTTTTTCCTCAGTACACCATACATACTCCAGGATTGATTATTTTTTAATAGATAGAAAATTGCTCTCATTGCTGAGTTCAGTAGAATATGAAAGTATAGTTATATCAGACCATAGTCCAGTGGTACTCGAGCTCCGCTTTCCTGAAAACATACCGCCTGTGCAAATTTGGCGCCTGAACCCAAGACTGTTAGCCGATGACCACTTTGTTAAATTCATTAAATCCCAAATAGATTTTTTTCTTGAAACAAATGAATCTCCTGAAATTAGCTATAGGACACTATGGGAAACCCTAAAA
Organism: Pygocentrus nattereri; assembly: GCF_015220715.1. NCBI lineage: Eukaryota > Metazoa > Chordata > Actinopteri > Characiformes > Serrasalmidae > Pygocentrus > Pygocentrus nattereri. The sequence goes on along the minus strand of NC_051213.1, from coordinate 40,230,693 downwards.
GCATTTATAAGTGGGCAAATTATTTCATACACTGCAGGTGAAAACAAAAGGAAAACAAAACGTACTACAGAAATTGCAGACAGAATAAAAATAATTGATCAACTATATTCAGTATCATCAAATGAGGACCTATATAAGGAGAGACTTTTGCTACAGACAGAATTTGACTTATTAACCAATGAGAGGGCGATAGATCTGTACATGAAGTTCTACCGAACATTCTCTACTCAGATAACGCCTCTCCTCTGTCATGTCTTTGAGGAGATATTAGAAAAGGAAGCCCTGCCCTCAACAATGACAGAAGCGGTAATATCAGTTCTTCTTAAAAAGAACAAGGATCCACTTAAATGTGAATCGTATCGTCCAGTCAGTCTTCTTTGCTGCGACTACAAAATTTTAAGTAAGGTGCTGGCAACCAGGCTTGAATCAGTTATGTCTAAAATAATCCACCCAGACCAGACTGGATTCATTGCTGGTAGACATTTATCCAATAATCTTCGTAGGCTATATAATGTGTTATACCTACCTAATAATGAGACTAGTCCAGAAGTTATCCTTTCATTAGATGCGCATAAAGGCGATGGTCCGAACGAACCATATTCTATCCACATCTTTTCGTATTTACAGAGGCACGAGACAAGGCTGTTCTCTGTCTCCATTACTCTTCAATCTAGCTATAGAGCCTCTGGCATTAGCACTGAGAAACAGCATCAGCATGTCCGGAATTTACAGGGAAGGGCAAATTCATAAACTGTCGTTGTATGCCGATGATCTCCTCCTCTTTCTATCAGATTCAAATACATCTATACCCGCAGCTCTGAACATTATTTCTGATTTCGGATGAATTTCTGGATATAAAATTAACTTGACTAAAAGTCTCCTATTTCCCATTAATGAGAGAGCTCATCAGATGTCATTTCAGCACTTCCCATGTTTAGTAACTAAGGATAAGTTCACATACCTAGGGGTAACGGTGACATCTGCTTATAAAGATTTGTTTGATAATAATTATAAACCGGTGCTGGATAAGGCTCGGCAGGACTTTGAACGATGGTCATCCCTTCCTCTTTCTCTTGCGGGTAGGATTAACTCAGTTAAAATGACAGTGATGCCAAGAATTTTATTTTTGTTCCAAACTATTCCGATATTTATTCCTAAGGCCTTCTTTAAAGAGCTAAACAAAATTACATCCACTTTCATCTGGAATAGGTCTCTTCCCCGGATAAGGAGGGAATTCTTAGAAGGACAGAAGGAAGAGGGGGGATTAGCCTTGCCAAATTACATGTACTACTATTGGGCAGCTAATATTCACAAACTAGGTTTTTGGGCCCTAGACCCATTAGATGAAGAACTTCCAGCCTGGGCTCTGATGGAACAACGTTCCTGTAACTCAGTATCACTGCTCTCTCTTATCTGTGCCCCATTACCGCTTAGCAAACGTCTTTCCACCAACAATCCAGTGGTGAGTGGTTCACTGAAGATCTGGACTCAGTTTAGGACTCATTTTAACATGAGACAGGCTCTCCCTTCTGCTCCTATTACAGCAAATGCTCTCTTCACTCCATCACTTATTGACTCTACATTCCAAGTTTGGGCGAGGAAGGGTGTCAGTCGTGTAAAAGACCTGTTCAGAAGTAACAGTTTGATCTCATTCGACCAGTTGAAATCAGACTTTGACATTCCACAATCAATTTTTTTTAGATACCTCCAAGTACGCAGCTTCATTAAAAAATATTTCTCACCATCCTTGACAACACCTGAGAGGAACTGGATTGATGATTGTTTAAGTATTAATCCTTTAGACAGGGGAATGGTATCCATCCTATATGAAAATATTCAAAGAGTCGCCTCCCCTACTCTGAATCATATAAAGGCACAGTGGGAGGAGGAATTAGGAGAGGAAATCTCAGAGGAAGCCTGGCAGAGGGCCGTGCAGTGGGTGCATTCATCTTCAGTGTGTGTAAGACATGGATTACTGCAGTTCAAGGTTCTTCATAGGTTACACTTTTCTAGAAGTAAACTTGCAAAATTATATCCCAATACTGATCCAACATGCCTTAGATGTAAAAAAGATCCAGGCACCCTTAGTCATATGTTTTGGACATGCCCACAACTATTAGACTTTTGGATGGGAATTTTTAATACCTTTTCACATATTTGGAATACAAATTTCAAACCTAACCCCCTATCAGCTTTATTTGGGGTAGTCCCAGTAGACATACTTGTAACTTCAGACCAATCAGAAGTGGTAGCCTTTTCCACGCTACTGGCTAGACGTATGATCCTTCGCAGGTGGAAGAAGGCCGAGCCGCCATCTCACAAAAATTGGGTCAAAGAAGTCATGGCACATCTCAAACTAGAGCATATGAAACACACTACTAGAGGGTCAACTAGGAGGTACTATAAATGCTGGCAACCATTTATGTCACATTTCGCATCCCACTAAATTCAGCAGCCATCTTTTTGTTTTATTTATTTATTTATTTATTTCCCTTCCCTTCTCTGCATCAGTCAGAATTATAAAGTATGCTAGCTAGAATAGCGATGGGGTGGACTCAGGGGCTTAAGAGTGTTTGTTGATGTATCTGTCTTTTGTTCTGTATTTGCGTGTTATTGAAAAACCAATAAAAATACAATAATAATAGTAACTAGGAGAGATCTAGTTAGCATTATCTTAGTTAGCATTTTACCAACTCATCACTGAACAGGTTCAGTTCTCATTAACAGAAGCAATACTGTAAGATGCAAGTTTAGAGTATAAATGACTCAAATCAAAAGTGAAATTGAGCAGCTGTTGTTGGAGGGTAAAAAGCAGAAATATCTGTTCTGTGGTGTATGGCAGCTTGCAAAGTTGCCAAAGGTAGAATAAGGTGAGCTGAGAACTTTGCGCACAACCAGTAGAGTATTTGTGTGTTTGTGTTGAGCATGTGCCAGACTGTTGATTTAACCTAATCTTGTTTAAGCTTGTTTAAGTTTAAACAATAGGCCATTAAATTACTGGCTGGATTACAGGATTGTCGGTGATGAGGTGCGAAGCTCTATCCATAATGGCATTAAGAGATAGTGATGGTATTCTCTATCTATCTATCTATCTATCTATCTATCTATCTATCTATCTATCTATCTATCTATCTATCTATCTATCTTTATGAATTAATATTCTATACATTTTGTTTATTCAAATATTAACACTTTTCTCAGAAAATAAACACATACTACACAAATAAATAGATTTTGAAGATGTCTCTTGGGTGCCTTTCGCAGTACTGTACATAATGTATGACATTCTTTTAAAAATGGATTAGATATTGTGCTGGCCAGCCAAACTATACATAACAGTTTCAAGTTGTTTTGGCTCTTTCCTTTAAACACTGCACTGACTGCTTGTAGCACTTCTTCTGTCTGAAGGATAGTACTGTTTTTTTTCTACAATGAAAGGCTTTTTGTTTGAAGACATGCTAAACCTGACAGGTTTTTAGTTGAGCTTTGCTTTAGTTCAATGCAGTGCAGGTAACTGAGACTAAACTAAAGAGACTACCCTGCTAGAAAGAACAGCATAATTATGTTTTGGATGCTGGTCAGCAGTAAGGGAAGCTATTATGATAATCACCACCAAAAGCAGCATATGTTGTGTTATTGATGCTGGCAGGCTAAATTTCCTTTATTCATGAGTGAGTCTCCATCCATCCATCCATCCCAGCTAAATCAGAACTATATCAGCATAATGAACTTAGAAATTATGCTTTTTTCCCCCAGGAGGGTAGACTTGCCCCCCAGAGACTCGAGACTGGCCTTGGACTTGTATGTAGATCAAATTATGTAGATCAAACTGTTGAGCAACTGAAGTTGTACATCAAGCAAGAATGGGAAAGAATTCCACCTACAAAGCTTCAATAATTAGTGTCCTCAGTTCCCAAATGCTTATTGAGTGTTGTTAAAAGCAAAGGTGGTAAACATGTCCCTGTCCCAACGTCTTTGGAATGTGTTGCAGGCATCAAATTCAAAGTGAGTGAATATTTGTAAGAAACAAAGTTTATCCATTGTCACACTTAAGTGTTTTGGAACATCAAACCAATTTAAACAATAGTCAAGGACAACACAAGTAAACACAAAATGCAATTTGTAAATGAAGGTGTTTATTATTAAAGGAGAAAAAAAATCCAAACCATCATGGCCCTGTGTGAAAAAGTGATTGCCCCCTAAACCTAATAACTGGTTGGGCCACCCTTAGCAGCAACAACTGCAACCAAGCGTTTGCGATAACTTGCAATGAGTCTTTTACAGCGTTCTGGAGGAATTTTGGCCCACTCATCTGTGCAGAATTGTTCTAATTCAGTTACATTAGAGGGTTTTCGAGCATGAACGGCCTTTTTAAGGTCATACCACAACATCTCAATAGGATTCAGGTCAGGACTTTGGCTAGGCCACTCCAAAGTCTTCATTTTGTTTTTCTTCAGCCATTCAGTGGTGGACTTGCCTGGTGTGTTTAAGATCATTGTCCTGCTGCAGAACCCAAGTTGCCCAGTCTTTTTCTGATGGTGGAGGCATGAACGCTGACCTTAACTGAGGCAAGTGAGGCCTGCAGTTCTTTGGACGTTGTTGTGGGGTCTTTTGTGACCTCTTGGATGAGTTGTCGCTGCGCTCTTGGGGTAATTTTGGGCGGCCGGCCACTCCTGGGAAGGTTCACCACTGTTCCATGTCTTCGCCATTTGTGGATAATGGCTCTCACTGTGGTTCGCTGGATTCCCAAAGCTTTGGAAATGGCTTTATAACCCTTTCCAGACTGATAGATCTCAATTACTTTCTTTCTCAATTGTTCCTGAATTTCTTTGGATCTCGGCATGATGTGTAGCTTTTAAGGATCTTTTGGTGGACTTTACTGTGTCAGGCAGCTCCTATTTAAGTGATGTCTTGATTGAGAACAGGTGTGGCAATAATCAGGCCTGGGTGTGGCTAGAGAAATTGAACTCAGGTGTTAAAAACCACAGTTATAGTATGTTTTAACGAGGGGGGCAATCACTTTTTCACACAGGGCCATGATGGTTTGGATTTTTTTTCTCCTTTAATAATAAACACCTTCATTTACAAATTGCATTTTGTGTTTACTTGTGTTGTCCTTGACTATTGTTTAAATTGGTTTGATGTTCTGAAACACTTAAGTGTGACAAACATGCAAAAAAACAGGAAATGAGGAAGGGGGCAAATACTTTTTCACACCACTGTATCTTGTCTTTGTAGTGTATTCAATTGAATATAGGTTGAAAAGGATTTGCAAATCATCGTATTCTGTTTTTATTCATGTTTTACACAACGTCCCAACTTCATTGGAATTGGGGTTGTATATACAAAGGTTTGATTAAAATATTTTAATTACAAATGCTGTTCTAAAATTAATTTTAAATTCATTGTACAAGAAGCTTGTTTATCCCATTTCCATCAATACAGTAATATTTATTTCTGGTCTCTAGGGAATTTCCAGTGTTCTGTTAGTGCTATTGGTGGTTACATTTACATTCCCTCACTGGGTTTAACATTACTTAAGAAAGATCTGCTTTAAATACAGACATTTGATGCTTGTAAGACATTCATGCAACATATACTGTGGCACATTTTGCACATTTAAACCTCAGCTGGATGTTTTAATTTACGGTACAATACAGTTTACAGTAATTGAACAGCAGGACTGAAATAAATCAAGGATTACTGTTAAGCTAAACCTAGAATTAAAATAACGGTTTAAATGTATCCTTTTGCTTTTATTTTAAAATGAAATTTGCAAAGATTAATAGAATAAACTTGTTTTATCCTTGTCTTCAAGCTTAAGTTTAACCTTGGTTTTTGCAACTCAAACTGTGTTTTATATTATTTATGCTGTAATCATAATATGTAGCAATAAAATCACATTTGAATTGCATCCATCCATCATGCAGTCCTTCCTGTATACAGTACATCGTTTCAGATCCTGTGCTTCTTTATCAGCTTGAACATGTTACAAATGACTGCAAGTCTAGCTAATCACCTACAACATAATTACTGTTTGGGACTTTAGGCTCACCTGTTTTCTGAAAGTAACGCAACAGAGGTTTGCCCATTTATTGTTTTCTCTCTGTCTGCTCTTTTCAAACGGCTAAACACTGACTAACGATAGATGTGCACCACAGAGGATCAATTTGCTTTTGCTTTTGAGGTGGGGGGGGATCCAGGAAACAGATGAGCAGAACTTGTCATGGAAGATATACATCATGTATGTTATAACAACAGAGAGCATCAAAATTAGAAATCAAAATCAATTTATTTTGAAGACATTTAGAGGGCCCCCTGTCCAGGGAATGCCTTGGTTAGCCAGGTCCATCGTTACCTATGGTCCGATGCCCCTGCTGACATGCAGTTATGTCTGTATTAATTTCTCCACAAGTTGTCTTTTGTATATGTGTTTCATTGTAGTCTAGCTTACCTTAATGCAAATTTTTAGTTTGAAGCACTGGGCTGTGGCACAAGTTTTCACTCATTCTCTTGTCAGTAGAGAGTACAGGTGCTTTAAGAACAAGATACTCGGGTAAAAAAGAAAGAACTTAATTTAGATCTTTTAGATAATTTACATCTTATTTAGAACACTAATAGAAAAGTTTCTCTTTGTGGTACTTTTCATGACTTTTGGAGGGGTTTTGGTGCATTCCAAGAACCGTCTCTTAGAGCATTCTGTGGACTTTTCTTTCCAGAATTGAACTTGTGAAGTTGAGTGTTTCATTGTCCAGAGGATTGTGCTGAAATATGATAAAGAATGCTAGGTCTTTGATGTAGAATGAAGGAATTTGATGAGGATTAAATGGAGTACTGGTGCTTCCAGAAGAGCCACCATCTCTCATTCTCTCTTGCTCTTCTTTCCCTCTCCCTCTCTAATCCTTCTTTCTGGTCCTCTGAGAGTTCATCAGTTCACTGTGGAGGCTCTGGCCACATGAATAATCATCAGCACACCAGAATCTCTCTCTCTCTCTCTGATGTCTACTGCTTTCATTAGCACCTCTGAGGCATGTATTTGTGAGAGAGTGAAAAGAGTAGGATGAGACCTAATATGAAGGCAGAAACATGTGCACATACATTTCCATGACATAATGTAGACAGAATGTTAGACTTTGTGTGAGTGCACTGAGGGGGAAGTCGTAGAGAAGATATAGACAGTTGCACATACTACCAGTCAAACGTGTAAGACATCAAACTATGATATAATGCTTATAGTTTTGCGACCATAAAAATGATATTCTATTTTAGATTAAATTATTAAATTCTTGCCTTGATGCAGCTTTACACAGCCATTTCTTTCACTAAAGCTGCTTCATGAAGCTTCACCTGGAATGCTTTTTACATTTAAGCAGGAGTCTCAGAACTTTTGGTTGGTAGTGTACCTCTCTTCATGAAAGAATTAAATAAAAATGAACCACTTTCAAACTGTAGCTGTAGGTATTATAGGTTAAATTTCTCCACTTAAAACTAAGACAGCATTATTGTTAATGTAGGCTATAATAAAAATGACACCTCTTTCAATTTGAAAAGAACATTGTAATTTTGATGATTACGATTTTTACAGACACCCTGCATTTCCCCTACTATAAACACCTGCACCCAAAGACATGATGCTTTGGTACAGCCCAGCATGTGGGAGGAAAGAACAAGCAGGACACACAAGCAGTCACAAATTTTATTTCACAAATGTTAAACAGAGCAAAAACTTTAGCAAATATACTCTACTTATGAATGCAGCATAACATTCATAACAAACGGTTCTGGAGATGCTAACTGGCGACTAGTTCAGTACAGTAGTTAGGCTTTATAAAGAAATGTTTAATATATAAAACATTAAAAATATTCACTGTAAAGTTGTTACGAAGCTAATACAAAGTGGAAAAAAATGTTGTTTTTAGAGTGCAGTATATTATCTGGGGGAAATTCCAAAGGCATTTATAGCTGTGTTCCAGAGCACCTCTGAAACTCCTTGACCTCTACTAGTCTGAGGCTCTCCAGCAGAGGGCGCTAAAAGAATAGAGGTTGTTTTTGTGTTCATCATTTAAAAAGAAGAAAGGGCCATGAATGCGTGTGTTTGCAGTATCGTTGAAAGCAAGAGTTTTTTAAAAAAACTTTAATTTCTGATTTTTATTGTGTTTGTACAACCCAGTTTCGAAAGAGGTCGGGGCAAAATGTTAATAACTTTTTAACATTTAATAACAGAATGCAATTATGTCCAGTCATTTAAACCTTATATTTAATGTAAATATACAATGACAACATATCAAATGTTGAAACTGAGAAATTGTATTATTTTCTGAGATGGTATGGTTGTTCATGGGTGACTTCTGTGAAGGCACTATTAATGCTGAATAATTTATACAGGTTTTGGCAACATATGCTCAGGAAAAAAAATATTTAAGCAAGACATTGCCAAACCACATTCTGCACATATTACAACAGCATGACTTCACAGTAAAAGTTTGGGTGTGTTTGATTTGTTGTTGTTGTTGTTGTTGTACTATTTTCAGTTAGATAAAGGGTTTAGATGATTTGCACATCATTGCATTCTGTTTTTACTTACATTTTGCACAGCATTCCAATTTGTTGGAGATGAGGTTTTAGAAAATGCAAAATAGAAGCATTTTTCCCTAGTCCCTAGACTTTTGGTACCTGTTGTTCTCTCTCTCACACACACACACACACACACACACACACACACACACACACACACACACACACACACACACACACACACCTCGTTTCCCCAAAAATGTTAAGATGCTACATAAACTAAAAAGAAAAATAGAATGCTCATCATTTAAACCTTCTATTTAATTGAAAATACTATAAAGACAATGTGTCAGATATTGAAATTAAAACTTAGTTTTTTGAAAAATATATGCTCATTTTTAATTTTAATACCAACAGTACATTTAAAAAAGCTGGGACAGGGGCACGTTTCCCAATTTGTTGCATCAGCTCTTCTTTTAAGAATACTCTGCAATTGCTGTAGTTTCGAAAATGAAAGGTTTTCCCATTCCTGCCTGATACATGATTTCAGCTGCTCAACAGTTCTTGAATTGTTGCACTATTTGCCTGTGCAAAATAGGGTGGTGAACCCCTCATCATCTTTTGAAAGGCTCTATTTGGGGTGCTCTTTTTATGCCCAGTTATGGTACTGTCCCATTATCAATTAACCATCAGGCAATTTCAATATCTGCATGTCATTGCATTTTTGTTTTTATTTACATTTGGTTATTTGGGCGTGATTCCCTGACTGGGTGACCAGGGTCCTTTTGTGCTTAGAAGATGGAGTTGGGTATGCGTGTCTGTCAGTCTCTTTTTGAGACCAGCAGTTGTTGACATTCTTGTGATTTTAATATCCACTTTTTATAGACTGGAATACCAAAAAGGAACCACTTAGGCAACTCTGCAGTTTTGGAAAGTGTGTGATGATTAATTATGGTCTTTAAGACAGCAATCATATCCTCACAGCCATGTTCCAATATTCCCAGAAATGTAAATGTGTTTACTGCAACAAAGGGACGTCGATATTATTGGCATTCATTTCAGAAGAAACATAGCAGAAGTAGATGTCCACAAACTTTTGGACATATAGTTACATTTGCAGATGAATGAATTAGAATTTTGGTCTATGCCAGCCATTACATAATGAGAATATAGCTGCGATATTTCGTCTTCATTATCTTCAACAGGCCCAGAGATTCCAAATGGCCGCCTAATTACCAGTGACAAATGAAGCTATTCTTAGAGCAAACCTGAATGAAAGGCTGGAAAATGATTATAAGGTCATTAATTAATTAACGTTTCTGTTAGAGTTGCTGACTGGGGAAAGTCACATCTATCTCTGCCTTAGCATGAGTTTGACATGAAAACAACAGATGGAAGGACTATGTTGTGTCCTTGTAATGTATAAATTTTAATTTTATATATATATATATATATATATATATATATAATACTTTAAAGCCTCTATTTTGGGTAGAATAATAGAATGAATGAATAAGCCTAGCATTTTGTATACTTTTGCTTGGCACGAGGACATTTAGTTGCAAGCATATCAAAATCAATCAGTTAGAAGGCCTTTAATGATGTCACATGGATGAACCAAGGGTTAGTCCAAGACTAAATTATGATAAAATCTGAAGCTGCCTGATTATATCTGTACTTTTTTTTTCAATAGTGCAATGATTAAATCAGCACCCTTACATTATACTATAGCAACAAACTTAGCAACAACAGCTGCACTTCTATCTTGAACAATTAACAGGAGCCTGTCAAAAAAATTTTTTTTCAGCCTAGATTTGAAGACTGAATCCTAAACAGAAGGACGGAGCTTATCCTGCATAATCGCTTCAGATAAGGAACAATACGAATAAGAAATATTTTTCTATAATAAGAGAGCTTGACTCCTGCTGTATTTTTCATTATTCTAGGTACTGATTAAGAGCCTAAAGAGGGAAAGATCATAATAGTTGATAAGTAAGGTACTGTGAGGCAAGACCATTTACAGCTTTAAAGGTCAGTATAAATTAACTGGCACTCAATTTAAAGTAGATAAAGTGGTGCTAATATGGTCGATTGTTCTAATTGTAATAAAAAAATCTGCTTTATATTTCAGCCAGTTGAATGTTACAGTACTTAAACCTTGAGGTTATGAAGGCAGAGACTATGTTCGGCATTATGTACCAAGACCATATCCCTAAATTTGCTGATATTTTATAAACCGTTAGGGCCGTTTGAGTATTGCTGTTTAGTCAAGTCAATGGTGAAACAAAAGATTTTCATAGTTGTCAAGTATCTATACTTGATACAATAAAGTATCTATGTTATCTATACCTTAAGAGTCAAGACCCTCATCCCACAGTTCAGACTTTTTTTGGTTTCTTGTATATTTATTGTTATATTTGGAAATATGTTATCAGCATATACATAAGCAAAACCACACATTGCAAATGTGGACTTCATTAAAAAATGGTGTTCTACACCACTCAAACCACTTTCAGTGCTGCCCTCTTTTTGCTTGGAGTTAAGTTTACCGCAGAATAGAGTGCAGTGCCTCAATCTTGGGGCATTATGGCCTTGCACTCAATCAGTGTTCAATCAGTTTTTTTACTTGGATCCGTCTCTGTGTTGTCTTTTCTAACTCAACTGGATACCTGAGGATGTTTATCCCCTTGCTGTTAGGCGTGTAGACATTGGCCCAGGTCATATCTCAGTTTTGGGTTATGTAAAAGTGATGTCATCCATAGATGAATGAAAGCAATGGGCAGTAGACTGCTGTGTCTATAATCTTACAGGGTCTGTGTGGGTGTGAAAATGAGAGAGCATGATTATTTGTTTAAGCATCTGTACACAATACACAAGAATCAATGAACTCATACATTTCTTGCGCATAATTTCACATATGATATAACTAGAAGCTAAAGGCTTGAAGTTGGTTTCAGAAATCTTATTCAACAGTGATCCTCTCTGAAAATAAACCCCTGTGTAATACGTGAACATTGCTACTTTATGAATGCAGTGCATCCAAGAATTCATTGTACTTTCAAGATAGAAACATCAATGGCTTTGTTTTCTTTTAGCTCAATAATATATTCAGTATTTGACATCAGCACTTCAGCATCATCATTCATTTCACTTTGTGACTGAAAGAAAGCGCAATTATTTTAGACCTATGAAAAGCAACAAGGTGTCCACCCTCTCAGCATATTTGAAAAATACACATTTAACTGCAAATATGTGTGCGAATGGAGTTTAGGAATGAAAAAGATAGATGTGAGGAAGGAGCATTTAACAATATCCACAAATGAGCAGCACACAACTAACAAAACAGTATCTCCCTCAAAAAATAGAAAGGGACATCTCTCAGATAAGGTTTTAAGCTTGGTGTAGAGAGTTGAGAGCAAAGCACCTGCTAACCACAGCTTTAGGCTTCAACATTTGGAAGGTTGATGCACACATAATAGAAAACACCCTCACGTATGTTGCAAAAAAGCTACAGATCCACCAAAATAGCCTTTTCATGGTTTGACCAGCAAAAGAGCATTTTTTCAAATATAATCTGAGTATTATTGGAGAAATCTCTTATGCCTACTAAAGTATATAAATACATTATATTGCCAAAAGTATTCAGTCACCCATCCAAATCATGGAATTCTGGTGTTTTTAAATGTCACTTTTATGGCCACAGGTGTATAAAACCAGGCACCTAGGCATACAGACTGCTTCTATAATTATTTTTGAAAGAATGGGTCACTATCAGGAGCTCAATTAATTACAGCATGCACAGCAACTCAGCCACAAATTGGTAGGCCATGTAAAATGACAGAGCAGGGTCAGCGCATGTTGAGGCGCATAGTGTGCAGGGGTCACCAACTTTCTGCAGAGTCAGTCACTACAGACCTCCAACCTTCATGTGGCCTTCAGATTAGCTCAAGAACAGCGTAGAGAGCTTCATGGAATGGGTTTCCATGGCCAAGCAGCTGCATCCAAGCCTACATTAGCAAGGACAATGCAAACCATCGAATGTAGTGGTGTAAAGGGGCGCCACTGGTCTCTAGAGCAGTGGAGACGTGTTCTCTGGAGTGACGAATCATGCTTATCCATCTGGCAATCTGATGGACGAGTCTGGGTTTAGCAGTTGCTATGAGAACGGTACTTGTCTGACTGCATTGTGCCAAGTGTAAAGTTTGGTGGAAGGGGGATTATGGTGTGGGGTTGATTTTCAGGAGTTGGGCTCAGCCCCTTAGTTCCAATGAAAGGAACTCTTAATGCTTCAGCAGACCAGGAGATTTTGGAGAATTTCATGCTCTCAACTTTGTGGGAACAGTTTGGGGTCAGCCCCTTCCTGTTCCAACATGGCTGTGCATCAGTGCACAAAGCAAAGTCCACAAAGACATGGATGAGCGAGTTTGATGTGGAAGAACTTGACTGGTCTGCACAGAGTCCTGACCTCAACCCAATAGAAGACCTTTGGGATGAATTAGAGCAGAGAGGGCGAGCCAGGCCTTCTTGTCCAACATCAATGTCTGACCTCACAAATGTGCTTCTGGAAGAATGGTCAAAAATTCCCATAAACAAACTCCTAAACCTTGTGGAAAGCCTTCACAGAAGAGTTAAGGCTGTTATAGCTGCAAAGGGTGTGCCGACATCATATGAAGCTCTATGGATTAAGAATGGGATGTCACTCAATTTCGTATGTATGTGAAGGCAGACGACCAAATACTTTTGGAAATGTAGTGATTGTCTACACTTTAAAGTTAGAATTATTTGCTTCTTCAAATAAGGCAGTAGGACTGTAGCTTGATGTTAACAAATCAGTTGTGGCACATGTTCCTGACAGAGAGAGGCTGAAAGACATGAAAGGTTCAATTTGAGAAAGATGAGTCACTTATCTGTCATGGTAACTTCATCTAACATGTTGCCATCTGACTGTGCTTTCTGTTTTAGCCTGCATGCATATGAATCTGCTTTGCATTTATCTTGGATATGCAATGCTTTCAAAGATTTTTGGACCTTTAACTACTATTTTGGCAGGAGTAGGTTTACATGGGGAAGTGTGATATGCAAGTATTGTTAGGCCGTTTGAATACATAATTTTAGCAATTTTTATAGACTATTTTCTTGCATATGTAAGGATTACAAAAGAAAACAAAATGTAGTGCTGCTGCTGAGTGGTGCAGTCATCTAGGTGTAACCCAGGTGTATATTTACTGCCCTTGAAACCTGAAATACAGCTTGGTTAAAGAGAAAAATGTTAACTAACGGCATACTTTAAGGCGCCTTGCCCTTTAAGAAATCGCTCACGAAAATTAGAAGTGCTTTCCGTCTGGTGCGCATGTGCAGAAACACGAGAGAGCGAGAGATGCAGATAGCGAGAGAACTGTTCTGAACCTAGACAGCGCTGAAAATAAAACAGTTAGAAAATAGACTTTATTTTCAACTGAAACCTTGAAACCCTGACACTACCTGGACACTACCAGACAGAATATCTTGAAAACCGAGAAGATTAGTTTTGGTGAGTTAATTACTAAATAAACGTGTATATAATTTAACCTAGCTCCCTAGACCGCCGGTTATGGAGTAAATTGTGAAAAAAGTATGTTAATGCTTTGTTTTGATAAACAAAATGTGATTAATGAGTTTACAACTGTGAGAGTGATGGTAAAATGTTCAAGAAGAAGCATGCTAGTTGGGCAAATTATTAGCCGTGCTGTTAACTGGCGCCATTTCGTTAAGTTGTGCATGACATAGCCAAATGGTGTTGCGCAATGTTATGGTGTGTGAAATGGAAACAGATTATTAATAAGAGTGTTATTCTTTGGTCTGTTATGCAGGCCACGTTTTTTTGAGTGATTATTCAGTTCTACATGGCCTCTGAGTGTGCAGTTAGCGGGATGCAGCTGCACCGTGTGGACCGTGGATGGCGAGCCAACCCAAGAGTGATCATTGAATGCACCATTCTCACATTTCCATTTCTCCAACTCGGTAGGAGAGGGGATTTTTGTTTTTGATGCTGGGACACTAATAGAGATTTCGGGTTAATACAGCGCAAAGGATTGAGTAATTCTAAAGAGGATCTAGTTTTCTATTTTTCTATTTTTGTCAGGATTTTGGAAAGGACAGTTTGTTTTTCCTCCCGGATCCTCCCATTGACTCTTAATACAAGGACTATTAATGTGATCCTCTGATCATTTCAACTGGTTCTTGACAAGTGAAAGAAAAGAGAAATTATTCATGGAAGATTTTGTAAATATTCAAATTGTGATCATCACGTTATATTTTGATGTGATTGAACCCTGAGTAGCCAACCTGTGAGAAAAGAGCTCAGAAACTAGAAAAAGGAAAAAAAAGGAAAGGAAGAAGAGTACTTATCTTGAATTTTGTTTGAAACAAGGGTTGTTATGTAATACTTCTCCAGAATATTTTGTGCATATTTCTTTTAAAGGAAAACTGAAATACGTTGGTTAAAAGCACCTAGAATACAGTTACCCTAAAGAAAACCAAGATACCAAAAACTGATACTTAC
Organism: Pygocentrus nattereri; assembly: GCF_015220715.1. NCBI lineage: Eukaryota > Metazoa > Chordata > Actinopteri > Characiformes > Serrasalmidae > Pygocentrus > Pygocentrus nattereri. The sequence continues at coordinate 40,215,638 of NC_051213.1, read as the reverse complement.
CTGGAAGTAGCTAAATAACACATACCTGTATACAGTAAACCTGTAAAGGAGAGCAAAAATAAGAAACTGCTTAATTAAATCAGTTAACTTAAGCAAACTTTAAGCAAAGACTTTTGTTCAACTAACACAAGGAGAACACTTACCTTAGAATTAGTTGAGGTGACATTAACAAGAAACAATCAAATTGACACTGGAAACAAGAGCAGGTAATGGACAAATCTAATAAAAATTAGATAGAAGTCTAAACTCAAATAGACATTTAAAAAGAAAAGGGGCTTACTCTACAGAAACAAAGCCTAGGTTATTCTATTTTGTTTTTGTTGTTCATTCATCACTGTCAACTTACATTCCCTCTTGAATAAAAATTTGAAGCTCATTTTATTAAAGCCATTCGTTTATTTTCCCTTATCTGTGTTTCTGGTGCTTCTGAGTCCTTCCACTCCTCACGAACCTAGAACTGGTCCTGTAGCTTACTCACCGTTGTGGACCATAGTGCACTGGTCTCACCTCATACCTCACAAATGCTACATGCGTGTCAGCCTTTTTGTCCAAGAGTCCATGACAGCATAATTGTCCTCCCTCTCCCAAGATGCTAGCCGGTGTCTGTTAGCTGATGTAACAGAATTGGCAGTTAGCGTTTTCCTCCAAGCACATTAAGATGTCCAATAACATTGCGTTAACTGTTTAAAAAAACGTGCAGATATCTGGCTTCACTTGTCTTGGAGGAAAAACGTACCTTCATCCTCCTAGCTTTGTAGCATCATGTAATTGGAGAGGCCTAACTAGCTGACTAACCATGACTAAAATGGCTAGGCACACTATACAATATACTCTCTCTCTCTGTATGTGTGTGTGTGTGTGTGTGTGTGTGTGTGTGTGTGTATATATATATATATATATATATATATATATATATATATATATATATATATATATATATATATAGATAGAGAGAGAGAGAGAGAGAGATAGATAATGTATGCAGAAATAACTATTCTGTGGGAATAGAAGCTGTGTGTTGTGTCCTTTTAAGGAAGCATTTAATTATATACTTTGGCCCAAATAAAGTATTTCCCTAAAGTGTAAATCCACATTTAAAGAAGATAATCAAAGGAACTTGTCAGCAGAGGAACAGTTCGGGTATATCAATGATATCAATGCATAAGTCAAGATGCACCTATATATGTGGTATACAGTGGTGTAAGGATTCTTTTTTTTTTTTTGGTTTAACAACAATGCTTTTACACATAGTATGTTATGGTTAGCTAAAAGCACTGCTGCTCGACTATGTTTTGCTTGAACTCATTGTGCTTGTGCCATTACTCACTTGTCAATCTGTTTTCACTTAAACACTATGATAATGTAGAGAATGAAGCAGGAAGGTTCAAACAAAGCTCTTTATTTGGCAAAATACAAAACTGCTCAGGCTATTCTGAGCTTGAAGTTACCAAAGAAAACTATTGGCTGTAGTGCCCCTAGCACAGAGCAGCAGAGGAGGCACCACCACAATATCATTACTGTGAGAGACTACAAAGACTTTATGAAAAATCTTGCAACCCCCCCCCCCCCCCCCAGTTTTTACCCTTGAATCACCAACTAGAGTCACTGTGAGCGTATTGAATCAAATTGTTCTAAATTACCAAAAAAATGTTTGTAATAAAATGTAATTAGTCTCAAAGATAATGTCTGTAAATCCCATCTGAAGTAGGTGACCGCTTTTAATGTGCTTACTTTCATTGTGGCACATTTTATACTGGCACACCTCCATGTTCCAGACCACTTATGCTAAGTTGCTTCATATCTCAAATCATTTTTCTAAAATTTGAGAGTCCTATAACACACTTTACTGCTGAATACCATGTGTGCCTTCTTTCTCCAAGATTGTATTTCAAACTGAAGGCACCTTATCTATATTTATATCTATACCATATCTTGGTAACTAGCAAAGATACTTTCTCTAGATTGACAAAACACTTCTTGTAAGTCACTCTGGATAAGAGCATCTGCTAAATGCTGTAAATGTAAATATATTTATTGCTAACTAGCTTTATTCATTCTGTTCACATCTGCAGGTAATCAGAATAGGTTTGCTGATTGGGAATAAGGTTTACACATACCTGCTGAGATTAGAGTGTGCAGGAATGAATCTGATAATCAGAAACTCTTTGTTAATATGGACCCTGGTGTCAAAAGATAATCCGAAAAGAAATCTTCAAGCAAGACGATTTGCAGAATTATTCTTACAGAAGAACACTCCATTTCACAGCCAAGATCAAAACACTTCTCTTATAACCCCATGTTGCATTTAGTAAGCTCCAATCTGAACCTGTAACTGATTAGTAGTATATTCAGTTTTAATCATTTAATCAGTTAAATCATTTTACTAATAATACTGATTTTATTTAACTTGATTGATTTTATTGATTTTGATATTGATTTTATCCACTTGTCAAAAACAGCACACACCACTGCCCAAGAATCAATCCAGCAGCAGATTGTTTTACTAAGCAGTATACCAGTAATATTTGATCCATATAAACTACCCATCTGTCTTGTTTTTGAAAAGGTTTTTTCTGGCTCTTTGCATCTCCTCCAGGTCTGTGTCAGCTTGGTGGAGAGTGTTGGGTGGAAATCATTAGACCCATAATGGCGCTATCTTTAATTACATCCTCTTTTAGCCTCAGTTCTCCAATTAATCTTGTGCTAGTAGCAAATCCTGCCTTTATGCCACTGCTTTCTCTGGCTCTTACTGTGAGCTGGTGTTCATAGTGATTGTAAAAAAAATTTGAGGAACAGTCATTCATGGTGTTTTGATGTGAAAAGGTTGATTACTGAGAAATTTACTGACTTTTGGAATGGTGATCAAAGGAACCAGGTGCTGTTATGTATATAATGCAAATATAGGCATTTTATTTCCTATTCAAAACCACCAGTGGACAGGATAGGATCCTTCTTTATTTATGTATTCATACTGTATTTTTTCTTTATCTGTTTTTTTCCCAATTTTTACAGCTAGTGATCTGAAAACTTGCTTGTTGGTATCAATAAATTTGGCTTCTCACTACCACGTTTGCTCCACATATTGGTCTATGCTGACTCATCAGAATACCCGATAAATGTGTGCCTCTACGTTTGCTCAACTAAGTAAGTGCATGAACAAAGTCTATATGAACAATTTAATATTGATTAGGTTGTTGAAACAGGCTGACTGAGTTTTTCTATGTTTAGATTTAATTTGGGGCAAAGATACAGTCTCAAAGTTGAATCTGGGTGACGCCTCAAGGTGGTTTGCAGACGATCAGTTTAGCCTGTCTGTCTGCGGCCTGGTCCCGGCTCTAGATTGTCAACAGCTGTTTACACTACTCTGCTGACTAACTAAAAGACTATGTGCTATGCTGCAAGAAAGTAAGGCAGCACCCTCCCGTGTGAGGTAGACACCATCCCTACCTATAAGACCAGGCTTCGAAATGTAACCAGTTATCTATAAAGCCCACTTGAATTTCCGAGCACCACTTGGACATCCAGCAGTTGAATGGTGAAAGTCTGCTGTAGGCTTAAGCACCACGCTGCATTGGGTTGGGACCAGAGCAAATAAAGGCATTGGACATAGTCTGGGCCTGTTTAATCACCTATTTGATATTACCCTTGGTTACCTCAGACTGCTGCAGATGAATATCATTGGCCCCTACATTAATGACTATCCTTGAATATCTCTTATTAGCTAACAGTCTAAGGTTGCCACTAACGTCCGGCGCTCTGGCTCCCAGTAAACAGCTAACTGTTACTGCTGGTAAAGGAGTAGCTAATTTGCTTAGCTGAGCAGGGCAAACCTGTTTGACACGCGAATCGGAGGAACATGGTGTTCTGGATGCGCACCTCTAGCTGGTCCATCTTATCCACCAGAGAGCTAACTCTCTGGCACTTAGCACAAACACTGCCACTGTCATTGCTAGAGGTTGAAAAGGGGATTAAACTAAACATGCCATGCTCTGAGCAGGCAGAAAAAAACAGCAGAAGCCATGATATTGCAGGTATGTACTTGGCTGATTTAGGAACTTACACCAGACATTGTCTCAGTAACGTGTTCTCAGTGCTCAATGATGAAGGCCAGACGGGGGCCCCAGAGACAGGTTTCCAAGAATTAAAGTGGAAAACTTTCACTACTTAAAGTGGAAAACTTTCTCTACTGACCCATTTCAACACCGAGACCCACGTCAAATCTATGTTTAGACTAAGACTTTAGACTAAGGCTGTTCTGCTACATATAACTTACAAAACTAGTATCACATTTCAGATGGGGGCAGTCATGGGCTTTAGGTTAGGGAACCAGCCCTGTAACCGGAAGGTCCCCAGAGCTGACAGCACGTGACTGAGGTGTCTTTGAGCAAAGCACCTAACCCTCAACTGCTCCCTGGGTGCTGCGGATAGGGCTGCCCACTGCTCCAGGCAAGTGTGCTCACCGCCCCCTAGTGTGTGTGCCTAGTGTGTACAGCGATGCTTGAAAGTTTATGAACCCTTTAGAATTTTCTAGATTTCTGCATAAATATGACCTAAAACATCATCAGATTTTCACATAAGTCCTAAAAGTAGAGAAAGAGAACCCAGTTAAACAAATGACACAAAAATATTATCATTTCACAGATGGGTTAAATGCGGAGGTGAAATTGACCTTTGATTGTATTATTCTACATATATGGTTAATTTGTTTTTCTGTTTAGTCGTAACAGGACACACATTACATTCAGCAAAGTTAAAAAAGAGGACCTTTCGGCACAGACTTATAATTTTTCTGAATCCAGCCAGGTTGATGCGCAGATGAGCTCTCAAACCAATCAAAGTGTTTTTTTCTGTGTGCTGTAAGCATTTTGACCAATCATAGCTCAGGCTGAATGTGTGGATGGTTTGATGAATCAAGGAATGAGACTGAATATTTTTAATTAACAATCAATTGTTCCCCCTACAACTCAATTAAGCTTGGAAACTGTTGGCTCTCTGTGCGTGAAATGTGATGTGTGTTGTTTCTGGTGAGTATGAGGGGTGAACAGGGAGGAGTGAGAACCACCTGCTGTGAAAACAATTCTCACCTCAAAATCCATCAATTAGTAGCCAGTGTGAATATTGCTATGTTAGCTGTTAAATTAGGCTACAATAGGTTACACAGTATAGGTAGCTACCTATAGCCTACACAGCCTACATTCCTTCTTACTTTCCAACATAACAGAACATAACAGAAACTGTAGTTTTCTTCAGGAAACATTCAGAAAATCCAAAAGGAGTTAACCATGTCACATGCTCTAAAATTTAGCAAACTGTCTGTTGAAACTTAAGGTTAATTTTCTTAAGGTTAGGGTAAAAGTTTAGCATCAGATTTAATAGAATCTATTCTTTAGTTAAATTTATTAGTTGAATGTTATAAAGCCAAGCTATGCATCTAACAAGCATCTACAGTGACTCTCACAATAAAGTGATATATGCAGTTGTGGAGAAACTACAGGCCAGAGGGAACACCGTTTCAAAGCTAGGGACGCAGATTTAGAATCATAACCTAAGCCCTCTTCTATTTTGTGCACTTGGTGTCCTGTGGTAATTTCTGTGGTCTCTCATTTCACTGTTCATAGAAGTTCTCATGCACTTAATGCAGCCTTTGGTGAGGACTGCCTCCCTGTGGTGTCTTACCCAAACTTCTGTAAGATACATGCTAAGACCCGTCAGAGAAGAACGGTTTGTCTACAGCTGTCTGACCAACATGTGGGGGGGGGGGTTATAGAAGTTATTATTTTAATTTGCCTTTGAGTCTTTGAGCTGCATTAGGTTTAGATGATAAAGTTTAAAATCTGAGTGACAAAAGTCAAAGCAATTGGTGTTCTGGGAGGTTCTGTGGTGTTTGGGACTGTAGCATTTTTTGCTAAGGTAATGATAGCTTGGTTAGCAGGCAAAACAGCTAGACACCACAGCAAAGAATCATAGCATCATTACTCTGGGTCGAATTTCAGCCCTTGCCCCTACCACTTAGCCCTTAGCCCTCTCTTTTGCGCGTTCATGTCTAGGGTAAGGGTGGCCCAGTTTTTGTTGAGATAGCGGGGTGGGGCGAATGCTACGGCTGCATGGCCCTCTAAACAGAGCTTTTTCAGAGGCACACTCCAATTGAGTGTCTTGAGGAAAAAAAAAAAGAAAACCAGGAAAATGGCTGTGTGAGTGACTGAAGAAACCCACAAATGTGAGAATTTTCTCTGTTAAAAAATTACGATAACCATTGTATTATTTTAGTTTAATGTCATTTCAATGTATTATGGTTGTTTTCTTCATAACAAGCACAAAAAAATTGCTAATAGCTTGCTAATGTCTTGGTAGCTAGCTAACTTTCCCATTCCACCATAAATAGTCCGGCAGTATTGATGCCTGAAGCACCAGAATGTAACTGCTGTACCAAGGTGGAAGAGGAAAATCCAAACAAGAAGCTGGCAAATACACTATGTTGCCAAAAGTATTCACTCATCCATCCAAATGATTGAATTCAGGTGTTCCAATCACTTCCATGGCCACAGGTATATAAAACCAAGCTCCTAGTCATACAGACTGCTTCTACAAACATTTATGAAAGAATGGGTCACTCTCAGGAGTGCACATAGTTTTAATGGTTCAGCAGACCAAGAGATTTTGGACAGTTTCATGCTCCCAACTTTGTGGAAACAGTTTGGGAATGGTCCCTTCATCTTCCAACATGACTGCGCACCAGTGCACAAGGCAAGGTCCACAAAGACATGGATAAGCGAGTTTGGTGTGGGAAAACTTGACAGTTCTGACCTCAACCCAATCTCTTAAACCCCCTCATTGAATGCATATGATGCCCTAAATGTCACTAAAGCCCAGCAGCGAGGTTGCTGAACTTTTCCTTTCTCTGCTATCACTGAAGATGGGCAGGGTTGTCTGCAGAGCAGTGCTAGTAGCCAGTTAATGAAGCGTTTTTAAGATTTCAACCACTACCATTAGGATAGCACTCGAAAACAAGAGGTAGGGGTAAAAAGAAGAAATGTGATTGGGCCTTAAACAGTTGCTCCACTCAGGAGCCTTCAAACCTCCCCCCATCGTTGCCTTTTCATAAGCATAGTTTAAACAATAATCAACATAAAGGCAGTAGCTCACAGCTTTTTGTCATTGGACTACCTACATTGGCTACCTGCTAACAAACATGTAGTAGGGCACAGTTTAAGGCTACGCTTGACAGAAGGAAGCTGATGAGTCAGTTGTAACCTACCTTAGATCTGTGTCACGTGGCTAAACATCCTGGTCATTTTTGTTGAGAAATGCCAGCATATCCACATGACCAGTTTTAGATTTTGACATGTCTGGGCAACCATCTTGACTCTTGGCCAATGACTCTGAGTGCGGAAAAGCATAGACTTGTAGCTATGTAAACAAATTGTCAACTGCATTTTAGATGGTTTAATCTCTGCTATATCCTTTTATTAATTGTCTCTGGTGCTATCATTTGAAATTAAATATCAGGAGTCAAGAGTCCAGTAAACCCAGAGTTGTGAATCACTATGTAGGGCTACCAGAAGTTGTGATCTGGCACCACCGTGCATACAATTTAAAAATGGTCCTCAAGTTCAACAGAGACCCACCCACATATCAAATTTCAATTGTTTATCGGAACCTACATTAACTTTTTAAACTAAAGCATTGGTCAAACTTTGTTAGTTATTGGTGAATCATTAACATTCACAAGGAAAACAGTTAGCAGAGCTAGTTATTTTCAGTGTTATGTTGGAGAAAGTTAAATTATGTTCAGTGTAAATAAGCATTCATTCTAGGTACTGTTGTGCCTCATTTTAGAGCGGCCAGAATTTTGCTCTGAAACCAAAAACAGCTTGAGAATTTTAGAATTATCTGTCTGAGCTTGACCCGACCAGAACCACATCATGATGTTCCAAACTGTTCCAATTATAACATAATTCTTTCTGAATCTGACTGTAACTGGCCCATCATTATTCAAAGTGCTGACTTAACCTGACAGGATAGTACCAGTTTACATGTAGTAACAATAATATCTGTTATTAGGGCATGGATACATAAAATATATAAAGCAATATTAAACGACATAATATAATAAAATATTCAGCTGTCAACTTTCTACCCAAGTAAACATGTATGTTGTTATTGGACCAGGATGTTTTCACATTTTTGCAAACATTTTGTTGAGAAATTGAAGAAATTACACATGAGCAGTCATTTGAGAGCAGCTTTGATTTTAATTGTAATAAATAATTTCATAAATTGCTACAGAAGTTTCAAAATAGTTCTCAGAAGACTTGGTAGCACTGAATTGTATATAATAATAATTTTTTTTTATTAAATGCTTAATGGAACAGTCTGTACTGAAAACAGAAACATTGTCCTATTATTCAAGTGTTCCATAACAGCATTATACCAGTCAGCCCCAGAATTTAAGATTTTATTTTACCTTTCATGTTATCATTCATCTATTTTCTTGTAGCATAATACCAACATGCAAATACATCATACAACCACTAGGAATTCTGGTGGTGTCGATCAGTCCTGTCTGCTAGCCTAACCTCTGATCTATAGTCTAATAAATACAACCAAGGTAGCATTAATGTGTTACCTTGATCATTGAAAATCAGTGATTCTATTGTGTTTCACAGACAGTTGCACTGTACAATGAATTTCTTACTCTGCACTACCTCCAAGTAACGACTGTACAAGTTACTATAAAACACTATCAGGATTAAAATCAGGCTAAGATATGGCTAGTGTAGGGACAGCTTTCCTCAAACCATGTTAAAAATGGAAACATTACGAAGGCTGCTGCTATTTTTTTTTGTGCTTCTGCCACTGTCTTTGTACTTTTTTCACTTGTATTAATACCAGTGAGTCAGTTTTAGAAACCACATGAGCAGGTCTATGAGATTATTCAGCATTTAGACACGCTTTGCACTGTAGCTCCAGTGGAAAACTAAAGAAGCAAACTACAGACTGACTACATTTTGGGGTAAGAGGAAAACTGTAACTTTTGATTGTTCACCAAACCATCACTTTATTGTTAGGTTGAAGACTTATTTGACAGCACTGGAATGCTTCTCAGTCTGACTGCTCTATTTTGCAGTGTTTCTTACCTTCATCCTTTTGTGAGGGACATGACCAGACAGCTCTGTGTTACTGAGTCAGTAGGACTGACAGGAAACACTGGGCTTGTGTGTGTGTGTTGGGAGGTGTTGGGGTCTGTGTGTTTATCTATGTATCTGTCTGTGAATGTCTGGTGGGAAACTTTACTATGACTCATGAAAAGTTTGAAGAAAAACTAGCACCTGAGGGCCTCACAGCCGACACAACGGAAAAGGTCCATTTTTCTCTCTCTCTCTCTCTCTCTCTCTCTCTCTCTCTCTCTCTCTCTCTCTCTCTCTCGCTCTCTCTCTCTCTCTCGCTCTCTCTCTCTCTCTCTCTCTCTCTCTCTCTCTCTCTCACTCTCTCTCTCTTTCTCTTTTTCTTTTTTATCAGGGAAAGTGAAAAAAAAATCACAAATAGCACATACAAATAATATTGGCAAACTAACTCCCAAACTAGTACAATGTAAACAATGCAACAGTACCATAATTAAATGATAATACTACATCCACAAAAAAAACAATAACCTCTCTCTCTCTCTGGCAGTAGTATATTCAGAAAAACAAACAAAAAAATGCCTAAAATAGTCAGTTTTAGTTTTCCTCGAGTCTACCATTATACTGTCTGCTTGAGTCATGGCTAAGAAAACAGCAGGTTAATAATGTCTATTAAGGTTTTAATAAGATAAAGGTTTTTTTTTCTTGTTTGTGTTAACATTATGCCTTTTGCTTTGGCTTGGCATTGGACAACAAGCAGTAATGGATCTAAGGCTTCAGGCAGTAGTTATTTGTTGTATAAACAGACCAAACAAAGGCACAGTGCAATATGTCTTCAAATGTAATGTTAATAGTCTTGCCATTTGTTCACATTCCATTGATTGCATCTCCCAGTGTAAAACCCAGTCTCTGAACTAACTGGGATTATTAAACCACATGGATCAATTTTTAGTCTCATGTTTGTGTTTGATAGAGAAAGGTAGATGTATTATTTCCTCCTGCCTGTTATGAGTGTGTTTGCTCTTAAGTATTTGTTCTAATCTTTCAGGGTATTTCTGATAGAGACAATATGAAATGAAACCATCCCATGACTGCTCTGTAATTTAGACAGTGGTGGACGAAGTACACAAACCATGTACTTGAGTTAAAGTAGAGATACCCAAGGTTACTTTTACTCGAGTAATATTTTAAAGTCCTTACTCTAGACCTCAAATTAAGTAAAAGTCCAAAAGTATTTCCCTTCAAATATACTTAAGTATCGAAAGTAAAAGTACTAAATGATTAATTATGGCTCTGATGTCCTGTTATCATTTTTATAACAAGACTCGCTTCATGAACTCATTTTAGGCGAAAATATTCCAGTGTCTCTCTTGGTAAACCAGTCTTTTAATAGAATGTCATTAATTAGTCTGACACTGATTGCTATTAAAATGATGTGATTGTGAGACACAAAACACTGAACGCCAACAGTTTCCATCAGGTAGAACCGAGTGGCTCTGAAATCACTTTTTACAAACAAGTTTCAGTTTAAGATTACTTTGTAACTTAGTTACAAGTTGAATAAAAACTTGCTTTAAACTCAGGTTCACAATTGAGTTTTTCTTTACTAAATTGATCTGTAGGTCTCTGTTCATAAACATAAACTAACCGAAACTTATTTTACTATAAAATGAAATGGTGTTTGCGTACACTTCAGGAAAAAAGAAACATGCCAGTCACGACTGCATATGTGTACATATTTCTGTATTGTTGTCTGTTTACACAAAGTTAGGTTAGTTCCATAATGTAGGTTGACGTTTATATTTTTACGCTGCTGCACTGATGTTGAACCATGTGCTGCACTGGGTCGGTATGACCAACAGGTCAAAACAAGCTCAGAACAAAGTGACCGCTGTGCCTGGAATGGTGTTCTTGCTTTGTGCTGCTTTTGTTTTAACATGTTACGTTTTTATACACACAGAAACCAAAAGGAACGACAGATTTTGAATAATGTAGTGGAGTAAAAAGTAAGATATTTGACTTTGAAATGTAGTGGAGTGAAAGTAAAAAGTCACCCAAAATGTAAATACTTCAGTAAAGTACAGATACACGAAAAAAACTACTTAAGTACAGTAACTAATTACATTTACTTAGTTACTGTCCACCACTGAATTTAGAAAGGGTAAAAATAGGTTTCTGCGGGTAGCGGTTCTGAACGGAGATAGGGGCAGGGTGGGGTATGAAGTATAATTGGGAGACTGTTAGATACTGACTGTCTATTATTGAAAGACTTCAAAAGACATTCATTTAACAACACCCACAAAAACACACAAAAAAAACACATGAGCACATGCTTATGCGTTCATGCACATGAGCACAAAACACTATGTGTCAAGCATAACAGAAAAACAAATCCTGTAAACCTGTGAAAACCAGACACTCAGATTATTTTGCCACTCATTTTACCTAAAAGTGGGTTTCTGTTATATAGTACTCTGTAGAGCAACATACTGTCACTTAGCCTCACTCTGTAATTTTCTGATGGAGTTCACAATTTTGTACCATTTTCATTTATGTTTTCATTGTGTCCAAGAATCCACCCCAATGCAACCCCCACACCCCCCCCCACCCCCCACAATTCTTGAACAATGTAATTTTTCATTCCATTTATTATTTGTCTTCCCTCCACACTTCAAGCATGTAGCAAAATTCATATTTCAGCTTTTTAACAATATTGTAATTATCAAATGGCATTCAGTGGAAAAATGTACAACATAAAGCATACGGAGTTAACCACTGGGTGTGATACTTGCGATTTTCAAAAATATGATGCATTTTTGCCATAGAGAAATCCACCTTACACCTGGAGTTTCTATTATGGGCATGACACTGACTATAGAATTATCACACAACTTCAATGGTCAAATGAATCTAGGGGGTGTTTCACTCTGTTGAGTACTTCACAAGTTATTGGACAGTAAATTACAGATATACTGTGTGATTCTACAGCTTGGGCTAGATGTAAATCAGCCCCATCTTAGCTTAATCATATTTTTCTTACAACTTTTTGGTGCTATTGTTCTTGGATTCACTGGAGTCCAAAATAATCAAGGTCTTTGCATTTGTTAACAACAAAAAAATGTTAACCTTCTTTTGATGCCTTTTTTGAAGGAGAAGGTTTAGCCTTACTAACCCATTTATGCCAGCCACCACAAACAGCTGGATCTAACAGCTTTACAAAAGTATTATTTTTTATATTAAGCCCATGTAAAATAAAAATAATTAACCAGTTTTTCAATTTATTTAGGAACATTTGGGGGGTTGGAATGCAAGAACGCAATTGTTAAAATATGAGTCTTGCCTGGTGAACCAATACTCTTTTTATTCCAGTTCTGAGCCCTAGTTGTGACCTTAACGTGCAGCATTATGTGTACTTCTGTGTGTGTGTGTGTGTGTGTGTGTGTGTGTGTGTGTGTGTGTGTGTGTGTGTGTGTATGTATATATGTGTGTGAGATTGTCTTCTGAATGTAGGTCACTCCAGCAGCTCAATGGCTATCTGTATGTTCACATGATCACAGTTAAAATGATTGAACTATGGTTTGTCCAGATGGCCTAATAATCTAATAGTATAAAGCACTGTCTAAGGGAATGGCCAGGGTTTGTCTAATCCTGTGACAAAGCAGAGTAGTTAAATATTTACTTTCTGCCTATGAGTGTATCTATGACTATTAGGGACGTCTCTGAGCTCACATGTATTCGATTGTGGTCAGTTATGCTTTAGGAAGTGATTTGTGGAACATCAAATTTCACCATGGTTTTATGATTATGACTTATTTTCAGAAATTCACTGAACAAATAAATATGACTTGAGGAACTATTTATCCAGTGGTGGATATATAAGCAATAAAAACATCATTTTGGGGGGGAATTTTATGTTTGTAAATATTATTATAACATAATATCGGACTGCGAGCAACTGAGAGTGCATCACTGCAAGCGACTGAGAGCACGTCACTGCGAGCGACTGAGAGCATGTCACGGCAACGTTTTGTGCTATAACATGTAGAAAGGAGAATCACCACTCTGGAATGCCTTCCGAGTTTCTCAAACACTAGAGCACGCTCCAGAGCGGGTTCAAAATGAATTATATCCTTCTCCTTTCTAAAATTAAAGAAACATTCTGGGAAAGTGACTAGAATCTATTCTAACTTTTTGCTTTTAGCCGTTGAGCTCCATTTAGTCCCATTCATTGAGGACTTGCTTGCGGGTGCCCTCTGCATTTTAGCAGTTCTGTTTTTGATATAACAGGGAAAATAAGAAGTGGTCAGGCTCCTTATAACCTGGCTCTGGTAATTCTGTCGAACTCACTTTGTTTTTCATTAATCTAATCAGACTGCAGGTAGTATGAAGTTTTGGGCAGCATGATGGTGGGCAGCGTGATGGTGCAGTGTGTAATGTTGTTGCCTTACAGCAAGAAGGGGCCTGTGCGGCCATGGTCCTTTCTGTGAGGAGTTTGCATGTTCTCCCTGCATCTGCATGGGTTTCCTCGGTATGCAATCAGGCGAATTGCATATGCTAAATTGCCCCTAGGTGTCTCTGCGTGTATGTATGTATGTGTGTGTGTGAATGTATATGTCTGTTTGTCTGTCCTGTGATAGGCTCCAGCACCCCTGGTGACCCAGGAGGATGAGTGGCATAGATAGTGTGTGTGTGTGTGTGTGTGTGTGTGTGTGTGTGTGTGTGTGTGTGTGTAAAACAATACTTTCTTTACTTTTTTTTGGTTACAGAAAAAGAACTTGTGTATACTATGTATACTAGCTTTTCTGAGACACGCAAAAACATTTTTTACTGCCAAACCTCAAATGCAGACTGTGTTTACAATAATCCCTCTGCCTTCTCTGGCATTGCTGTCTGTAATACTCTGTAAATACCCTAGTGCATGTGTTAGAGAGAGAGAGAGAGAGAGAGACAGACATACCTTTTAGGACAGTGTCCTTACAGCACATCTGAGGAGAGGAACAGAGAGAGATAAAAACAGATGTACTATGTAGGAAGAGAAAGAGTTAAAGAGCAGAAGAGAGAAGGGAAGGAAAAGTAAAGCAAGAGGATAACTAGATAAAGGCTGAAAATGTACAGAAATACAAGGAAAATGTAGAGATGGGGATGAAAAACAGGGAGAGAGAGAAATAAATGTATGTAAAATAGAAGGAGGGGATGCAAAACAGAGTAAAAAACAAAATCATTGAGAGAGTGAGGATAAAAACAAGATTCAGAAATCAGACTGAAATAGTATGAAGGCATATCAGTATCAAAACGAAAGTTCATATGTAAAAGAGAAATGCCAATGTGTTTGCGTGTTTACATTTAAATTTCCTACTCGTTTATATGCACCGAGTTCAAAATGAACATTTAATACTGCAATTTTAATTTGCAATTTCCATTTTGTGCAGATTTCATTTACACAAAGATGTAGATGCTTTACTTAAATTAAAATGCATTTCCCAAACGGCATGCTTATGCCTAATGTTATTATATACTAATTTTATAATGATAATTAAAATGTAAGTTGTCATGAATTTCCACTCTTTAAAACTGCATTAAATTGCATTATCAAAGAAAACACCAAGCTAGAAAGATGTAAAAATTCAATTGTAGGTGAAAAACAGCCTTCTCTTTGCAATTACATTTTCTGCCCTGTTGTGCTGGTTATTTGGCAGAATGCCTTTGTAAATGCATTACAGCAATATATCATTTTGTTTTAATCAGCTGGTCAAAATTGTTGTCTGCATCCGAGCTGGGTTGCGTTAGCCGAGCTGGGTCATGTTAGCCAGCTGGTAAAATCAGCAGATGAGGGCTTTGTTTGGGAATGTAGCTAGCATTATACAATGGTGTTTAGCTACCTTATTTCTGCAGCCTTCCACAGCGCACATAGCTTATTATCATGTGAGCTGATAGCAGAGCTCTGTTGCTGTAGAAGATCTCCCGGTACGGCATCAATTGGAATCTGTGTCCAGCCTCACTTTCAGCCACTGTATGAAACAAAGCTGAAATTAGTTTGTTTTTCAAAATATTCTGTTTCACATCGAAACAGCTGTAATATTTGTGTGCATTGAGGCACCAGAATGTAACTGCCGTACTGTTTAAATGGACCTGAAAATCAGAAAAGAAGCTGGTGAGGAGGAAGCAGAGTTTTGCCTCATTTTTATCCACCAGATTGATGAATCAGAAAACTTGGCCACACGTTCAGTTATTGTGTGTATAAAGACATTTAAGCAATGCATTAAGCAATTTCTTTTCTTCATCTCATCTGCTAAGGCAAGAGTAGCTGTAAACTCTTTACCTGCCATGTTTTTAGATAAAGTCTTTTCCACTGTGAGTGCTGTTGGCCCTTTCAGTTGTCACAAATGGCAATTATTGCATGATCACATTAAGCATGAACATGCAGTTCTGGAAATACATTTTAGTTTAAATAAAGTTACTCATAAAGCATCTCAATGTTTGTGTAAATGAAAAGTCAATACTAGTACACCAAAAGGAAAACAAAACAACAGTATTGAACCAGAATTTTCATTTTGAGCTAAACATTGCATATATGAGTAGTACCTATTACATTTTGATACTGATGTGCTTCCATAAAAGACAAGGTAGAAACAGAGAAATCAGAGAGAAGAAAGGGGTGAAAACAGGGAAAACAGAGAGAGATGATGAGAGGAGACTAAGAGAAATCAGGGAGAGAAAGCCAGAAAACAATGGGGAAAGAGAGAGAGAAAGAGAGAGAGAGAGAGGAAGGGAGAGAGAGGAGGGGAAATCAAAGCAGGAAAAGTATTGAGCGAAATCAGAGAAAGTAAATGAAAACAAAGAAATCAGAGAGAGAAGACTGAAGAGAGTGTGAATGAGAGCGTGTGTGTGTGTGTGTGTGTGTGTGTGTGTGGAGCTGGAGAGACGCTAAGAGGGAAGAGATGAAAAGGGGAGCAAGAGAGAGAGAGGCACACACACCAATGGTTTGCCAGAGAGTAACGAACAGAAGGGTGGGGGGGGGGGGGGGAAGGGAACTGTGCGTGTGCATTAATGTGTGTATGTGTTGGAATGTGCAGACACAGGAGGACCGACTGCTTATCTGCATTTGTCCTCCTGACACTCAGTCGGAGACAGACGCTCACTTCACAGCGCTGGAGGCACCGTTCTGAGAGACGGTGATTAACCCTCCCCACCCCCCTCCACCTTTTCCTACCTGTGCTTGTCTGGACTGGTGTGTGTAGAGAAGAGAGAGTGAGAGAGATTTTCTTCAGTACTTTCGTGTCTGCTGTCTAAAGACCCAGTACGTACAGAGAGAAGGGCAAGCAGCTCATCTGAGGAATTATCTGCTAGTACCTTCTGTGTGTATGTGTGTGTTAGTTTCCATTGCGAGAAGCTGAAGACTCCTATTTTGGGATTACGAGACAGACTTTTGGAGGAAACTGCTTATTTGAAAAGAATTCTGGTGCAGGAATACCAGCTTTGTTCGCATGACACCCAATTCTTGGGTTAGCAAGTGAGTAGAATTTTATTATGTGTGGGTGAGATGTCTAAGGAATTCGAGTGGCCTGCTGATGGAAAACACTAATATTGCAGACGGACACTAAAACTATGTGCCTTTAAGATTCTACTGTAAACTCTGAATTAGGACTAGCATCTTCTGGGGACACAAGCACTACTACCCTGTTATTTGCTGCATGTGTATGTGTGCGAGAGAGTAGTCAAGCATGTCCAAACCATCCCGTCTGGCACGGCCACCCTCGGCGACTCCTGGCTCCAAGCTGCCATCACCTCACCGTGACAGACCGGCAGCCCGTCCCAGAACATCCCAGGAAGAGAAGTTGATGCAGACAGGCAGTGAGGGCAACCTGTCACACCACAGCACAGTGGCCAATGGCGCAACACAAGCACACAAGAAGGGCGAGGAGGAGGCCAGCCAACGTAAGATCAGAGGCAACCCACCCAAAGGGGTCATGGCAACAGTAACTCAACAACCAGGTGCCCATCACAGTGAGTATGAACAGGAAATACACATAAAGGTCAAATAACTTTCACTAGCATTGTTCATTATAAAATCCAAGTGCTGTGTGTATTCACTCAGGTCATTTGTACTCAGTCAGACTGCCCTTTGCAACTGTAATGAATTTTTTTTTATCACTTTTAAGGATGAGTTATCTTGTGCTGACATTCTTTTATATCTTATATGGGTTTAAAGATGAATAACTTTTTTTTCTGTACAAAATTTCTGCAGTTGTTGAGACAAACAAAGTAATTAAGAGTGGTTTGATGTGAAATTGTGCACTGTAGAGAAACATCAACCCAGCTTTCTTCACAATGGGGATAATGGGAAGCAGGGGTTGCTACGTCTACCAGTGTCCTCTGACCTACACGTATGAACAGTTTTAACTCACCAAGGGTCTGTTAAATGGCACATTTCACAACCAATCCCTCTGTCTTTCTTCACATGTTAATTAGTTAATTAGGAAGAAGCTTTGAAAAAATCAGTGAAATTCCTCTTCATGTATTGCATGTTTGTTGTGGTTGTGGGTGTGGAGGGGGTACTGATGCCTGGCTTCACTTGTCACAAATACATTCTTTGGTCCATGTGCACATACCCATCTGGACAAGTGATGGTCACCTCCACCTCCAAACATATAAAATAATATGGGTGGGTGAGGGGGTATATTACATCTTTTGAATAAAGAATAATCCCATTAGTTTTTAAATAATCCATCAGTACAAATCAGAGGTGTACTGTAGATATTACACTGCTATGCATACTATAGATAGATAGATAGATAGATACTTTATTGATCCTGAAGGAAATTTAGCAAGCTACTGGAAAGGCTGCCACTCACAGCTGCACCGGAAAAGAAAAAAAAATATATACAGCATTTAACCTCACTGTGATATCCCATATAAATCAAACTTTTTTTGTATACTGGATTGGTTGTTGAGTAGGCAATGTGAGCTATATGGTGATCGTGAGGTTTAATGTGGATTTATTACATGCATTGTAGATTATCAATGGTGTTCGTCAATCCCTTGTGATTGATTTTGCGAAGCTCTTTGAAAAGAATGTGAACCCTCAGCCAAATTATTTTCCCCATTCTTACGCAGCAGGGTACGGATTAGTGCTCTGTGCAAGCACATGTAGACCTCTTTATTACGTTCCAAACCACTGGTCTCTAATCCTGGGGGCATGGATTTACTGTTTAGTGTCACCCCCAGATAAAAGTTGAAATGTTGATCTGGAAGCAGCATCTCATTGCCTGATGCTGAAATGTCAGCACAGAAAACACATTTCTGTAATTTTTGTTGCATAATTGTTGTTTCTTTGCTGAAAGTAGCACATTGAATGAAAAAAAGATGGAATATTTTTGCATTTTATTTTTCCCCCAATATGTCAAACTCAGCTATGTTACTTGTGGAGGATGTATTAACTTATCTTCACTTTGAAAATCAACAAAACATAATGTAACCATGTATATTCGAACTTTTCACCTTTGTTTGAGGTGAAAAAGATGACAGTGATGGGGTACTTGCAATACTTATAGGGTCCAAAATGTCTGGAATTGTAGGAGGGGATGCATTAAATTCAATGTGGGGCACAAGGAACAAGCATGTCTGTTTTTGTTCAGTTTTTATGATTTATTTTACTGGTATTTTATATATGATAACGATGACAATTTCCAAAACAATGACAGCATCCAATACCTACGGTGTTTGTTTAAATACTACATACCCTCCACAACTCTTTTAAGAATGTAGTTTGACAGATTGAGAGAATTCTCAGTGCCCTGTACTCTCTTTTTGACAGTGCCACAGAAAGAAGAAACTTCAGTTCTGCAACAAAATCTGCATCGTTCCCTTTAAATTTCTATGGCCAGTGATCGCTTGAAAATTTGCCACCACTTGAAAGAACAGTTAAAGTTTGGCCCTCTGTTGTGAAGTATGTGGATTTCCCAAACCAAGGTCATCGTAATATGACACCATTGCTGAGGTCCGTATGGATCTCCTTCTTCTGGCCGTTCCATTTTTTCCCAACCTTTTTGACAAAATACTAGACAGATGCAGTGGGACATTTTTTCCCATTGGACTGGGTCTTCTGTTTTGTTTTTGTCAATGAGAAAGCATTTATATTAGCTGATGGGCACTAAATATTTCTGTTATTCAAATTCAAGAAAATTAAAAAATTGTGCTGTAGCCAAGATTCTTTTTCTGCTTTCCTTTTAGAAGAATTAAAGTCTTAAGTCATTAAATTTGTGCCTAAAAATGTGCACATACTCTGAAGTGATAATAATGTGTAGCTGTCTTGAAATAAACTTTTAACATGGTGTTCAAATGTTTGCGTATGAATGTACATGCGGGGTGTTGTCTGGCAAAATAGAAATCAAAGAAAATGTGTTTTTGGTTTTACTTCTACTTCATCATTATCAACATTACATATAAAAATATGTACAGTACAGGTTTTAAATTGTACAGAAAAATAAGAGGAACTTTTCTTCAAGCTAGAGGAAAATAGCAAACTGTGAGTTTACTGTGAGTAATATCTGTTTTTGTTGTTGTTGAGCTTCCATTGAGATTTTGAGATTAAAACTGGTACAAGTGCATACATACATACACAGACAGATTTTGTGATTAACATATCTTGTTCTATTTAGGTTAACTGCTCACTTTCAGACAGGTTGTATATGCAGTCAGTTAGGACCCCAATAGAGACTGTCTGGTGTGAGTTCTGAGTCAGTACTCTGAGAGCCTCTGTGTGTGTGTGTGTTTGTGTGTGTGTGTGTGTGTGTGTGTGTGTGTGTGTGTGTTGGAGATGGGGCATGTCAGGCTGAGTGGTGATGGAAGGTAGTCAGGAATGTGCAAAGCATACTCAATATCTGAAGGCCTAGGACCTTTTCCCTCAGTATGTATGTGTGCGTGTCTCATTGCTTTTGTGGGTAGGTCTGGATAGGAAACCAGATGTTACAGTCACACTAGGGCTGCACATTGCAGACACTCAAGGACATAACTTTGGGTTAAACTTGACAATCCAACAATCTAATTTCCCCACAAATTCAGTCTTTAGTATGCAGTTTAAATTTTTTGAAAAGACACAGTTAGACAACCCAAATGTCATGTCCAAATAATATAGAAGGGTACATTAGATAAGTCAGATAAGACTGGTCAGTTATTTCTACTGGATTTGATAGTGACAGCCATAGTTATTGATGCTTTCATGATGCTCAGCTAAGCTTTTTTAGAACTGGGGGGGTTGTTTTAAAATATTTTTAAACAACATTTATTAAATCACTATTACATAACCGATTATAACCAAAATATTTGTCATGCCTTATTGCTGAATAATTATAAAAATTAATTGTTGGGGGCTTGTAACCTCCTTATCTCCCTAGAAATTATGTCTATGTAGATACTATTAGTACTGCAATTATCATTGCATATGACAATTGTGAAACTTGTAATATACAACAGAATACAAGAAGAATACATCCTGTTTAATGAGACTTTAATGGAAAATGTGAATGCATGCATCCAGGTGAAATACTGTTTAAGGGCTGTATGAGTGAATAATGCAAAGCCCAATCATTACTGGTAAAAGTATGTGCCATGTTCTGAGTGTGAAAAACGGTTTTATTGCCCTTTTTGCAGAAGCAATGGAATTTTGCCACCACCAACTTTGATAATGTGTGCAGAGCAAACATGCTCTACCCACTCTCTTCACCACAAATAAACACACATGTACACCACTAAAAGAGCCCCCAAACTGAGTAGAAATCTTTCCCTTTCATCCTTGTACCCTTGTTTGACCAAACAATGTACACAATATTCTCCTTACCTCAAATGGAATCAATCAGTAATCAGTTTTGCCCATTTTTATAGGTAATGGTATTTCACATAGTGTCAGAAAACACACAAGTCTATTTGAGATTACTTAACAACTTGACACAGTTTGAGGCAAATGTATAGTGATTTTAGGAATGCATTTGGCATAATGCTAATTGGTGTGTTATAAGCTTATATAAATGGTAAGCCATAAATGCCTTTTAACTCCAGTGTAAAACTAAATAGCAAACTTTGGATACCAAACATGTCTTGACAACGTTTGAGGTTGACTAAGTTAGATTTAATTTGATCGCTTTAAATTTTTCACAATACCATTCAATTTTGAATCATCAATCAGGTACTATGATAATTTGTACCTTCTTTACAATGTAATACTTTGTCTAGATCTACTCCGTTTTTTGTATTTTATAGACCTTTTCAAGAGTCTCCCGTGTTTTGAAGATGTCTGGAACAAATGCTCATATGTTCCTTTTTCTGTCTTGCACTTGGTTGCATATTCAGTGTTTATTATGTTACACCTAACAGGTGTTCTGCAAGACCGTTGCATAAATTCCAGTCTCCCAAGCTTTATTACAAATTAATATTCTGCCAGCTTCAGCTAGTGCTGTCTTCCAGGCTTTGATCTGGGGTCTTTCTGCCAGCTTACTTTTCCCAAGCCTGAAGAATGGCATTCAGTATTACTGTGTAGATAATAGAAAATGTATGATCATTAGAAATGCATTAACCATAGGTAGAGAAGGCTGACATTGATTGTCCTGAAGTGCGTCACGAGGATTTTGAATGGAGAAACTGTAGTTCAACTTAAAGCAGTTCCTTTTTACCCATAGTACATGCTAGCAAGCAAGTGGGGATGTGCCATATAATACTAGAATGGCCTTAACACAAACAATTGCATTAAATTTTAGAAGCCTGTTTTCACCAGCTAGGGGAAAAATATATTTTCCCCCCTTTCTGTCTCTTTCTTTCAAAGCAGTGACGTCTTATCAAGATTGTGATTATGTTGAAATAATGTATTGTTGTGTTAACATTTTGTTTGATTATGTAGAAATAATGGCTGATTTTCTTAAGATAGTGACTGATTATGTTGAAGTAATGACTTATTTTCTTGGGATTTTGACTGATTATGTTGAAAAAATGTTTCCTTTGCAGCAGGATAGTTCCACAATGTTAATAATATAAATATAATATATAATATAATAATAAAATCTGTATTTACAAATCACGAGTAGAGGCGCTGATGCAGAATTGGTATTCTCACATCATAACTTTCACCAGGATCAGTCATGCATTGAGAACACCTGTGTTGGTCCTATATGGATAAGATTTGTTTATTTTTATGGCTCACAGTACATTGATCAGGCATAACAGTGAGTCTAAGGGTTCACTCCAGTTGCGACTCCCTAGGTCACTCCAATGTCATCTCCCTGAATTGCTCTAGCACTGTCTCTCTGAACTGCCACAGTACCAGCCAACCTTCAAATTGCCTTCTCCCAGTGTATCAGGTGTCCTGTCTCAATATTTCGTCCTGTGTCTTGTCTAGTCACCATCTGTCCTCATTCCTGTGTGTGTGTTGGTCTCTGTTCCAGTTCTTGTTTGTGTTTTTGTCCCGGTCCATTTTTCTGTTCTGTTTCCTTTCCTTATCACCATCTCCTGTCCTGGGGGTCCAGTCACAGGTTCCCTGTTCTGGCTAAGATGGGTTATTTTCCATTTCTATATGGGTGGGTGGGTTGGTGGGTGGGTGGGGGTGTGTGAGAGGGGGAAAAATGGTATTTCGAGGGAGGATGATAAATTGAGAGTGTGTGGAAATGTTTATGAATACTTACAGTATATCTGTGACATTTACCTTATTAGTAATGAAATGGCTGCACAAATATGAAAGTACATATTCAAGACCTACCTGCTTGTAACCCCACAATTTTTTTTACCCTTTAAACTATTTGCATTTCAAAACCTTTCAAAATTGGAATCACCTGAAGGCTGATGTTAATGTCTTTTATCTATACTTAGACTCACTGAAACATCTGGAAGGAAAACTAACACATCTTCTCTCTCTTTCTACCTGTGCCATGTCTAAGAGATAACAAAACAAAAGCGACTTTTGTTTATCAGTAGTGAGCTAACTAAGTGTTCTGAGGGTTGCTCAGGGGTAAATCGGTACAAGCTGATCTTAAAACTCAAAGTTAGTGCTCGTGCAAGGCTAATAAATGGGATAAAAGCTATAGCACTGAGTAAATTTCACATCCTGGGTGGTCATGCTTACTCATGTTTGAGTCAAAGAAAGGTTATGAGGAGAGAGAGAGAGAGAGCAAGGCAATGAGAGGAGGTGAGGGAAATGATCAGGCTTTCATGTCCTTAATATTCACATACATACAGTGATAGTGACAGTTAACGACACATCACTGTGCATTTTGAGTAATTATGCACAAATCCTAGTAGTTTCCACATAGGTATACAGCATATACCTCGGAATCACACAGAAATCACCTCTTGACAAACTTGCCTGTTGTGTGTGCTGCTCTGTCATGCTCACTGAATGTGAAATAGCATGTTATTGATGAAGATTTTGCTACTTTAATCTGATCTACTGATGTGGGAAGCGTGAAAGCACATGCCATAGCTAGCCTAGTATATCCTAAGAGCTTGCCATTGCATTACATTAGCCTTCTAAGACTCATTGCCCCTAACACTTCAAATTGAGATAATTTGTACAAGTGGAAAACCATAATGTTTTGTAAAGAGATGTTTTCTGTCAAAATGCAGATTGTAAAGAGCTGACAGTGACCCATATTCATAACTTCTTAGAGTAATAATACTGATCTAGAATCAGCCTATGCTTTTTTTTCCCTTACATCTAACAATAAAGTTGCATGACCTGATGAGACCTGGTCTTAAATCAGTGCTGTGAGATGCTTGGTAAAAGTGGGTCAATAAACGAACAATCTGTCCAAAAACACGGAGATGTTGGAATGAGGAAGGACACTATTTTAAGTAGGATTGTGGCCTGTGAGAGTACTGCAAGCCTGAAGGAGGAGTGGGATTTCATTAACAAGCATCCCTTATTACCTTTTAATCCGCTCTGATTATCACAGACTAAAGTGAGAGAACTTTAATCCAGTGCGGAATAGACTGAGGTCACAGCAGAGCTATCTGTCCTGCTAAGCTCTTTTAAAGCAAGAGACATCATCCGCCTTTATAATTCCAGCTGGCTGGTTAAACAAAATGTTCCCAAATGTTTTGACTCCAAATTTTGTTGATCAGCCAAGATAGGTTTATTGTAGGTTAATGTGGCTAACGTAATGGAAACTCATAACCCAGAAATTAGCAGTATCTGCAAGCATTGATCATCACACACTTGTCTCAATCTGTTTAAAACTATTAAGTAATCTCAAATAGACTTTCTTATATGGTCTGTGGCACTGTACAGGCCTTAATATTGCTGCTACTACTTTTCTGGATGTGCAACATACCTTTGCAAGTCTATTTGAGATTACTTAACATCTCAACATAATTTGAGGCAAATGTGTGATTTGTGCAGTTTTGTGCAAGTTTCCATTACTCATTAGCTACATTAGCCATAATTTCAAAGCAAAGCTAAAGAAGTGTCTTAGGAGATTGGCAACATTTGAAGTCTGGAAAAAAAGTTTATTTCTCCAGAATCTGTTTTTAAAAAGGTTTAAATTTAAACCAGTCAAAATAGCCTTTTAATGCCTTTGTTTGCCCATCACTCTAATATAAAATGAATGCAGATTTTAAGAATGAACGGTATCATGCTGGTCATGGTGCTAACTTGTTAAACCTGTCCTAATTGGTTTTCACTTGAAGACTGCTGTTGTGGCCAACTAGTCGTGCAGCCAGGCAGGAGCTAATCTTTCAGCTAATGAAAAGTGCCTTCCTGTCTGTCAATGGGCAAAGGATCTAGTTATTGTTTACCTTTTGGCAGGATGAATAAGGTGGAGGAAAGAAGGTGAGACAATACGCAACAGAGGAAACAAAGACAGTGTGACTTAGAATGATGTTTAGTGGGCTCCCCCTATGTTTTATTTTCTTCTGCAAAATACTATTCAACGTGGAGCAAGGAGGTGGACGCATACGCTGAGATAAGCAACTTTTATTATGGGCAAATCTAGGGTCATAGTCATAACGGTTCAGGGTCAAACAGCCAACATGGAGAGAAGGAGGGACAGACATGACAAAATGAAAACAGGATCAACAAACAACGGAGGCTGGAAGAAACACCAAACAATAAGAAACACTTCAAACAACAATTCAAACATCAAACAGTACAACCAGAACAGTACAAAGACCAGCGAAAACAAAGCTCAAACAAAGGCCTTTTAAAACACAGGGATAACGAGGGACAGGCGGAAAACATGTGGCGACAATCGGGGGCAGAGTCACGAAACAGGAACCAACCATGACACTAACTATATCTTGGATGGCAATTCTTAAATAAAGATCCTGTTGTATTTTTTTACTACTAGTGGCAATAGCAGAGGCAAAAGTAGTTTATTTGTAAGCCACCTTTTACCCTATTCTTCAAAAGTCAGGGCCCCCACAGGACCTCCACAGAGCAGGTATTATTTGGGTGGTAGATAATTCTCAGCACTGTGACACTGACGTTGCGGTGGCTTGTGTTGCACTAATACACATGTATCAGACCACTGCTGCTGGAGTTTTTAAACACCATGTCCACTCACTGTCCACTCCATTATACACACCTACCTTGGTCCACCTTGTATGTGCAATCTCAGAGACAATAGCTCATCTGTTGCTGCATAGTCTGAGTTCATTATCCTCTAGTTCTTCATCAGTGGTCACAGGATGCTGTTGGCTTGATAGTTTTGATTCAATTCATTATACAAATGTGTGTGCAGTTAAATACCTCTGTCAGCTATGGGTGTACCTTAAGTGAATTCACTAAAGTGTTGTGGCCTGCTGTGGGGTGACAAATTGTATTACATATGCCCTTCTGACATGGCTGGGGAAGTATATTTTAGTATCTACTACTGGAATTAGTTGTTTCTCTGGTTCTTTTGAGGAGGGAATATAGAGAGAAAGTATGAGTTTGTACTGAGGTACTTCTACTGACTTCAGGAATGTTTTGGAAGTCTTTGCGCTGAGATCATGAGGGTTGCACGGTCGTCATGGTAGCTGTGGAAAATGGCCTCCGGGTTCAGCCAGTAACGGAGAAAGTTAAATGCACTAAAGTCTGGAATAGAGCAAGAGAGAATCCTTAACAAATACCCAGACCAGACTGATTTGTCAGAATCAGCTCACTGACTGAGCACGAGCTGACAACTTGAAGGATGTGTTCATCTGTGTGAGTATTTACTTGTTTGTGTGTTTTGGCTACTGAAATTAAAAAGAAATGAAAACGTTCATTAAAAAACAAACAGTCTCCCAGTATGTTGATGTGAAATGGTGGGTTGTGAAGAAACCTCTCAAGAGTGGTGGTAATAGGAACCGAGCTCTTGATGCCTATAAACACATGTAGCTATTTATCTGTCTCAAGTGACGTCACTATGACTGTGCTGTTGTAATTTACCATGTTACCCATCCCTCCGTTGTAGATTTATGGTAGGATCCTGTTATCTGTGCAACATCTTATTTGTCATGACACACATTGTAAGTGAAACCTGAAAGCCACTGAAAATCTTGGCACATTATTTTGTCGGGATCCAAAGTAGTCCAGCCTATACCCTGGGTCTCTGACGTAATGTTATGTTACAACGAACTAACTTTTTAATTGATATCATCATTATCATCATTGTTGACCTCTTAATCCAGATAGGGTCGTGGTAGGAGTTGGGAGAGCAGAGAATCCCAGATGACCCTGTCCCCTGCAACTTCTTCTAGCTCATTCCCAGGGACCCCAAGCCGCTCCCAGGCCAACTTGGAGATGTAATCCCTCCAGCGGGTCCTAGGACGACCCCGGGGCCTTATCTCGATAGGCCATGCCTGGTACACCCCCACTGGGAGGCATCTAGGGGGCATCCGAATCAGATGCCCGAACCACCTCAGCTGGCTCCTCTCAATGCGGAGGAGTAGCGGCTCTACTCCAAGCTCCTCCCAGATGGCCGAGTTCCTCACCCTATCAAATAGTGTGTAGCCCACCACCCTGCGAAGAAAGCTCATTTCTGCTGCTTGTGCTTGCAATCTCGTACTTTCGGTCATTACCCACAGCTCATGACCGTAGGTGAGGGTTGGGATGTAGACCAACCGGTAAACAGAGAGCTTTGCCTTATGGCTCAGCTCCCTCTTCACCACTACAGTCCGGTACAGAGACCGCATTACAGTACAGAGACTGTCCAAGTCTGCGACGGATCTCAGGATCCCTCTTCCCATCACTTGTGAACAAGACCCCGAGATACTTAAACTCCTCCACCTGGGGCAAGTCCTTTCCCCTTACTTGGAGTGGGCATGCCATCCTTTTCCTTGCTAAAACCATGGACTCGGAGGATTTGGAGGTGCTGATCCGCATACCAACCGCTTCACACTCAGCTGCAAACTGCTCCAGTGAGTGTTGGAGGCAACCATGTGATTCAGCCAAAAGAACACCATCTGCAAACAGCAGTGACACCACCCTCTGGCCTCCACACATAATGCCCTCCTGACCTTGGCTACGCCTTGACACCCTGTCCGTGAATATCATGAACAGGAGTGGAGACAGGGCACAACCCTGGTGGAGCCCAACGCTAATACTGAAAGGGTCTGACTTAATGCTGAGTATACAAACACAGCTCTCACTCTGGGAGTACAGAGATCGAATCGCCCGGAGTAGTAGCCCCAGTACCCCATACTCCCGGAGGACCTCCCACAAGATATCTCAGGGAAAAGGTCATACGCCTTCTCCAAATTCACAAAACACATGTGGACTGGGTTGGCAAACTCCCATGCCCTCTCAACAATGTGCGAGATGGTGAAAAGCTGGTCCATTGTTCCATGGCCAGGATGGAATCCGCATTGTTCCTCCTCAATCTGAGGTTCAATTATCGGTTGGTGTCTCCTTTCCAGCACCTTGGCATAGACTTTCCCTGGGAGGCTGAGCAGTGTGATACCCCGATAGTTGGCACACACCCTCCGGTCCACTTTTTTAAAAATAGGGACCACCACCCCGGTCTGCCAGTCCAAGGGTATTGTTCCTGAGGTCCATGAAATTTTGCAGAGGCGCGTCAGCCATGACAGCCCCACGGTGAGACGAATCTCATCCACCCCCGGTGCCTTGCCACTGAAGAGCTTGCCAACTACCTCAGTGACCTCCACCAGGGAAATGGAGCTTGGGATGCCAGAGGCCTCCAGCCCTGGCTTCTGTGAGGGTGGCATGTCTCCCAGATTAAGGAGTTATTCAAAGTGCTCCTTCCACTGACGACAATATCCTCATTTGAAGTCAGAGTTTCTTCAAAGTTGCCAAATACAGCTTGGGCGCAGCCACCCCAACAACTCCTGAGTCGCCGGACAGTTGTCCAGAACCTCCTTGAGGCTGACCGAAAGTCTTTTTCCATGGCTTCGCCAAACTCCTCCCACACCCTGGATTTTGCTTCTGCCACCGTTGCGGCTGTCACCTTTTTCGCCTGTCGGTACCTCTCTGCTGAGTCGCGAGTCCTTTGGGCCATCCAGTCCCAAAAGGCCTCTTTCTTCAGCTTTATGACCTCCCTCACCACTGGTGTCCACCAGGGTGTTCTTGGGTTACCATTTTAACAGGCATCCACAAGCTTTTGGCCATAGCTATGCCTGGCAGCTTCCACAATGGAGGTTTTGAACAGGGTACATTCAGATTCTATGTCCCCCGGGACATGAGAAAAGCTTCCTTTCCTTGCCATCTGATCCAACTCACCACCAGATGGTGATCAGTTGACAGCTCAGTGCCTCTCTTTACCCAAGTGTGCAGAACATACGGTCCCAAGTCAGATGAAACAACAACAAATCGATCATTGACATCTGACCCAAGGAGCTCTGGTTCCATGTACACTTATGAACATCCTTGTGTTCGAACTTGGTGTTCGTTATGGACAATCCATGCCTGGCACAGAAGTCCAATAACAATTCACCATTCAGGTTTAGATTGGGCAGGCCGTTCTTCCCAATCACGCTTCTCCAGGTCTCCCAGTCATTGACAACATGAGCATTGAAGCCTCCCAGTAAGACTATGGAGTCTGTAGACGGGACCCTTTCCAGAACCCCGCCCACTCGCTCCAAGAAGGCCGAATACTCTGACCTGTTGTTTGGTGCATAAGCACACACAACCGTCAGTTTTCCTCTCTGTGATTTTAATTTGCATTGAGGCAACCCTCTCGCCCACCGGGACAAACTCCAACTGCACGGCCGCCAGCCGGGGACTCATGAGTAACCCCACTCCCATCCAGCGCCTCTCACCCTGTGCAATCCATGAGTAGGAGAGGGACCAACCCCTATCAGGGAGTTTGGTTCCAGAACCGACACTGAGGGTGGAGGTGAGCCCAACTATATCTAGTTGGTACCTCTCAACCTCCCGCACAAGCTCCGGCTCCTTCCTCCAGTGAGGTTACATTCCAAGTGCCAAGAACCAGTTTCTGCCGCAAGGGCCTAGGCCGCCAAGGGTCCCCCTGTAATCTCCCACTGCCTGTGCAGCACTGCACCGCTCCCCCATGCTGGACCTTGCAGGTGGTGGGCCCACATGGTCCCCCCACTTTGCCTCTTTGCTCTGAGTCCGGCTGGGTTACGTGGGCTGCCCGGCCACCAGGTGCTCACCAGGGAACACTACCCCCAGGCCTGGCTCCAGGGGTAGGTCCTGGTGACCCTCTCCCGGTCAGGGTACACATTTTTCTGTGCCCGTTTTTCATGGTGGGTTTTTTGGATCGTGTTAGTCTGGGTCTTCACTCCAGACTTGTTCGCCCTGGGAGACCCTACCAGGAGCATATTGCTCCCGACGACTTAGCTCTGAAGATCCCTAGACCACACAAGGCCCTGGTCCAGGAAGGGTTTTTTTTTTTTTTTTTTTTTTTTTTTTTTTTAATTGATGTTCTAATTTTAATTTAATTTGTTTTCTATTATAAAAAATGCCATTAAATCAAAAGATTAAAAAGCTCTTGCAAAGTATGAAAAGCAATATCACCACAAAGTTTAAAGGATTTTCTTGCAAGAATGAAGAAGATGAAAAAAAAAATAATTTCAGCCATTGGTTCTCTTGAAGAAAAAGACTTTTATTAAGTTTCAGGTGACAAGTCGGCTTCCGGATAGCCAAAAATGCAAAGATTGAACACATTACATCAGTTTTTATAATGTTTTTTGAATATGCTCATTGCCCCTCCCCAGGGCGCTGTCTTCACTCCTCCTCTCTGACCATCCTAGAATTTCCATAGGCTGTCATTATATTTGCTATGTTAAATTTACTTTTTGACACCTCTGTGCTTTGTCTGATAAGGACCAATTTTACGACTTCTCCATAATGGATTTTTTAATTATTAAGGAATTATAACCCATTCCTGCTCGCTGCTTATCTATCTCCTCACCAAAAGCTAGCTTGTTTTTTAATAAAAAGGCAGTATTTCTTACATGCAGGTGTCTGCTTATCTCTCAAGGCCTTCTAAACAGTGCCTGGCATGAACACCTCTCATCTAGAATCATCAAGCCTAACTTTCCTACCTAAGGCTTCCTGGGCCTTAGTTACAATGGCTTTGTACTTTAGTTTAATGGTTTCTAAATTAGTAATTGCTGCAAACATTTTATTAATGATAACTCAAAGATATTTTTTATCAATTAATATCTACACTTTTATGCTGCTGTAGTATATAGACAGTTGGAAACTATCATCATGTGCATTAGAGCTGTCAAAAATTTGGCCAGAAATTGTTTGATTATTCCCTCCCCACATAGGTTTGAACCATTCAGATATCTATTTCTGTACATTATGTCAATAAGAGGGCATACCAATAAAACCAGTGTTGCCTGTGTTGCATCAGATTCAGTTCCCCTTAAATTCATGTTCCCATTCATGAAATAAGTCCCCAGGAAGTAATCAGCACAAACAACACTGCAACTACTAAACTTCACGAAAGATATAAATCTTCACTTTGTCGCTGGGTGGATTATTAAACTGAGGTACAAGACTTTTGCTTTCCATTGTTTCAGTACTGCATGTATGCGCCCTTCCACAATTTTGATTTATCCAGGGAATGTGATTTTGAGTAAGAACTGAATTGGATGCATTTGGTCGCATGTTTTCAAGATGTGCCTTCAGGTCGATATTGCTTAAATGGTAGGGTTACTGAGACTTACATAGCTTGCATGCAAGGTTCCACAATTTTGCCATCTACTGACCTTTACATACTGCTCCAAAGTATTTCCAAACATGCCTTTTTAGATTGTGTGATGAGAGACGAATGCAGATAGGAAATAAGCATGATTTTAATGACACGGCAAAAATACCAAACGACAAAAGGGCAAACCAGAATCATAGTCACAGTCCAGGCTAGGATCAAAAAGGTACAAATCCCAAAGACAGGCAGAGGTATCCAAAATAGGGGCAAAGCAAAAACGAAAGTCAGCAAACCAACACAGAAGTCAAAGCACAAAAACACTCAGTAAGGTTCAGTGGAACAATACTTCGCATTGTAGCTGGTCAAAGTCTGGGCTTAAATAGCCCAACCTAAGAGTCCCATGACTTCTATCGTAGGTGTGAGTCTTTAGTAATCAGGAGACTGAGATCTCCGCCAGGAGTGAGAAGTCAGATGAGACTCCAAGGGTCAGATGAGACTCCATTACCATACAGTTGTTGTGGAATTTGCTTGTTTCAGCTGAATCTACGTTTCATTTTAAATCATGAAAGTGCCATTTTGTGAGTCCAGCCTGTCATGCAGTGCATGAGACCTTGCAAGGCAGACAAGAACAGTAATGCTATTTTCACAATTGACCTAATAGCTAATGTAGTACATTTAATAGAAGCATATTATACAGCATATTATGCATATGCCCCCCCCCCCTTGTTATTTCCCATCAGCATTTGATGGCTAAGTGTATTAACTGCTGCGTCATGAGTGCATTCAGCAGCCCTATACAGAGATTAATCTTGAGCAATCAGTTGAAATCAGTTGAAGCTGTTTTGAAAACCCACTTATTCATTGGGACCGCAGGGTGTCTGTTAGCTTCTCTTCACTCTCGTGTAGATAACCAAAAAACTACATCAGAGGAAAAATTTGCTCATGTTAAAACTCAGTGGTCTACAAATGAGAAATTCAAGGCAGTACTTTTTACCATATTTATCTATGATATTTTAATGATGTTCAGACATTATGCATAGCCTCAGGCCTCTGCAAGTGTTATGTTTTTTAGATTAGTTATGACAGCGCAGCCTTTCAAAGTTGTTCCTGTATCTCTCTTTTCTGTATACTTGTAAACATAATTAGAACATATTAGTCCATAAACAACTTCAATGAACACTCTTGTACAATAGAACAGGAAATATTACTCTTCAAACAGCCTCAATAAACACTGTTATACACGACATACAACTTGAATTATGCTCATTTTCAGTCCTAAAAATTTACTTCAGTAAATGCCCTTATTGACTAAAATATGAGATTTAAGTCATAAACAACCTCAAAAACATACATTTGGAAAAGGAAGGGTAACACACAGGTAGAAACCTTAATGATGAGAAGTGGCTACATGGGAGGAGACAGGAAATGGTGAAACTAGGCACAGGACATGATTTTTTTTTCTCTTGAATATTTTTTTCATGTGTGAAACTGGTGCTCCAGTTTCCTCTCACAGTCTCAAAGTCCAAAGACATGCAGTCAGGAGAACTGGAGATCTAAATGAACTATTACCTGAATTACCTAAGTTACCCCTAGTTGTGAATGTATATGGCTATATGTCTGCCTTGTGATGGACTGGTGACCTGTCCAGGATGTTTCTACTGGGGCTCCAGCACCCCTTAAGACCCCTTAAGGTTGTATTTTTCCAATATAGTCCACCCATACATCTGATGTGTAGATGGTTGGTCTGGATGCTCACAGCATAGTGACTGTTTGGAGGGTGCATTTGCATAATGTAGCCTTTACTAGTATCTGTACTATAAAGGCTGGTATCACTATAACATTTAACAAACAATATATAAACATGTGCAACCTTTGTCTGCAGTCAAATGCTTTTTGATGTGTCCAAAATTCTACACCTTAATGCATATATAACATTGTTAGAAGATGAGGAAAAAACATGATTTACTTAACATTATAGCTTACCTGATTGTGTGCACTGGAATGAATGTTCCAAAATCTATTTAGTTTAATTAAGCAAGCTGATCTGAAAAAAGTCTCCACATGTTAAGTGTGTAGCTGATTTTCAACTTTGTTTTAATCCAATAAAGGCAGTAACACCAAAACTTCTTAGGACAGACCGATACACACACAAAATCCTCCTTTATACTGTGTTGTATATTTTAATGTTTACACATGGTTTTCAGTTTATCATTTAGGTTTCTCCAATCAAAACTGATAATGTATGCATATATACTGATAATTTATAGATTGCATCAGTCTTACAAAGCACTGCCAATACTGTAAATTCCAAATTTCTTTTGTAGGCATTGCTGCAACCATACTTAGCTGGGAGAGCATATTTGACCTCTCTGAATAGGTAGGATCATATGCAATAAAACTATTAATGGCTTTATGCCACAGAAGCAAACATGTTCATGTTATGGGAGCAAGATATACATACAAATCAAACTTTAAATCTTATGTATAGTTTTATTAAGTTAGCTTGGAAAAGCCAACTTATTGTTCTTTGTAATTCTTTTCTTACTAGTAATGTTCTTCATAATCTTCTCATTATTATGTGAGCTTGGGAAATCAACTTACTCTTCTTTGTAATCTTATTGTTTTAAGCTTAAATTCTGTAAACGTTTCATGGTCCACAAACATTCCTCATACATGAGAATAATGTGCTTTTGCTTTTTGCTCTCATAAGTTTTTGTAAAAAAGATGGTTCAAGATGGTTCTTTACCACTGGAAATGAATGGTGGACAGTTCAGAACATTCAAACTGCCACAAGTAATGTCACAATGTCTTACACAGATGCTCATACACAGTACACACAGACTCGCATACAACTTAAAGCATAGCAGTAACTGCAAAAAATGGATTTAATATTCACTGGATTTAATATTACA
This sequence comes from Pygocentrus nattereri, assembly GCF_015220715.1. NCBI lineage: Eukaryota > Metazoa > Chordata > Actinopteri > Characiformes > Serrasalmidae > Pygocentrus > Pygocentrus nattereri. Next base: position 40,181,525 of record NC_051213.1, on the reverse strand, counting down.
GTTAAGGTAACAGTAGCTTTAAGGGAGCAGTGGATTTAAGGTAGCAATGACAAGTAACAAGTGGTAGTGGTGGATTCAAGTTAGCAATGGATTTAAGGTGGCAGTGGATTTAAGGTAGCAATTTTTTTCTTAAATGCAACAGAAGATGTAAAGTACCAGTGTTTTAAAAAAAATATTTAATTATTGGATTGTATCAGTGGAACAAGTCTATGAACTCCTTTTTTTCCCTTCCTCCTTTAAGTGGAAATGGTAATGGCAGTTCCAGAAATAGCCAGAGTAAACTATTTCCCCTTGCTTATGGTGGGTGTTCCGAAATGGCAGGCTGGTTTGGGGCGGCTTTTTTCCTGATTTATGGATGATTGTGACTCAGTACTCAAACTTTGACTACCGGCCAGTTTGTAATTTGAACTTTCTTAGTGTTTGTAAAACCTAAAATAGAAAGATGCTATTGTCTGCTTTTATGGGAGTATCATTTACTCTTCCCAGATAATGATTTTACACACAAACACACAAAGCAGGTTACACAGGGTTCATTGTAAAAGAGGCCAGCAGTACTTCCACTCCCACGCCTTCCAGGGCTGTTGATTAATTAAACTGTGAGGGGAAACATTTATGTTTTGCACATGCACAAGCACACCAACACCAATCTTCACACATTCCTTAACTACATACAAGAACTGATTTGTTAAAATTTCTTCCAACTGGTGAATTCAGCTATTTTAAGTTGCACTTATTGCTGACACAAACAGTCATTTTTGCACACAGCGTGTACAGTCTCCATAGAAAAGCTTTGCCAATATAATGAGGTGGTCTGGAGCATCTTCACAGGGGCCTAAGTCCACAAGGACTATAACAACTTTAAAAATAAAGGTGCCAAAAACGGTTTTTATGCGATGCCCAGAAGAACCAGTTTTGGTTCAGTGTACATTAATGTATATGACACATTTCAAATATCTTTTAAAGTTTTTGCTTCTTTAAACCTTTAAAAAACAATAAACCTGTGTTCTCGGGAGTGATGGTCCTCCATCTAATACCTTTGGGGATAAGTTGGAGTGGTGTTTGTGATCCAAAGCAAAAAAAAGATCTTCCACATCAGTACCTGACCTCACTAATGTTCTTGCGGCTGAATGCATTCAAAACTTCATAACAATGTTCCAACATCTACTATAAACACATATTGATAGGTTTCAGGAAAAAGCAAATATTAAGATGACGAGATGTCTACAAACATTTGGACATATGTTGTTGCTAGTTTTCTATAGTCTATAGTAATTACTTTAGCATGGTCATTAAGGACCATCAAAATTGGCATATGAGGTATATAAAATGCGTACAGAGTCATTCAAGGTGATTTGATGTGAAATGCTCAATTCTAGAAAAACTTACTGTGATGTCCAAAGTGAATAATCAAATCAAATCAAGTTAATTTGTACAGCACTTTTTACAACTGATGGTGTCACAAAGCAGCTTCACAGAATTCCAGTAAAGACAAAGTTTTAACATCAATGTAAAACCCCCCAGGTGAGCAAGCCAGGGGCAACAAGGGGAGGAAAAACTCCATCAGAGCTGAGGAAGAAACCTTGGGAGGAACCAAGGGACCCATCCTCCTTTGGTCAAACTACCTACAAATGATTATACTACTAATATTAATAATAGTAGTAGTAGTAGTAGTAAGGGTCTATGAAAACTTCAGTGTAGTTTGAGCAGCTAGTCCAAGGCAGGTGGCGGTAGCTGGGGCATGGGCAGCTGGTCTGAAGCAGGTAGCAGGGGAGAGCTCAGCGGTCAGTCGTTCTTAAGTGTCCGACCGGACAGGTGGGCTTTATAAGAAAAGGCTCTTCCCCCATCTACAACCTTATGAATTCTGGGAACTATTATTAAGCCAGCACTCTGTGTTCTGAGTAGTCGTGATGGCTCATAATAGGAAATAAGATCTTGCAGGTACTCAGGAGCGAGCCCATGTAGGGATTTATATGTCAATAAAAGAATTTTGTAATCAGTATGGAATTTAAGAGGCAGCCAATGAAGTGATGATAGAACTGGATTGATATGATCACATTTTCTAGTTTTAGTGAGGACCCTGGCTGCAGCATTTTGAACTGGTTGAAGTTTGCTTAAATTCCTTCTAGTACATCCTGGCAGTAGTGCATTAAAATAGTCTAGCCCTGAAATAATAGAGGCATGTACTAATGTTTCTGTGTCACACAGGAATAAGGCATTTCTTATCTTGGCAATGTTGTGAAGATGTAAAAACGTTGTCCTAGTGATGCTGCCTATGTGTTGATTGAATGATAAATCTGAATCAGTTATGATGCCAAGATTTTTTGCTGCTGAACTAGGTGTGACTAGAAAGTCAGCGAGATTTAAAATTAAATCTGATAATTTATTTCTTGCCACTTTTGGACCCAGAAGGAGAACCTCTGTTTTGTTACTGTTTAGTAGGAGGAAATTACATAACATCCAGCCTTTCACATCTTTTACACAGTCCTCTATTTTCTTTAATCTTCTTGTAAGTCTTTCACTTCTTGTAAGTCACTTCTTGTAAGTCGCTCTGGATAAGAGCGTCTGCTAAATGCTATAAATGTAAATGTAATCTGTATTTGTCACCAGGCTTGGCTGATGTGTACAATTGCGTATCATCTGCATAACAGTGAAATTTAATGCCATGGTTACTTATAACTGTAACGGTAACATATATAATGTAAATAATAATGGTCTTAAAATAGAGCCTTGCAGAATTCCAAATCTTACTTTTGAATAATTGGAAGATAAATTGTTTACTGATAACATTCTGTTAAGTAAGATTTGAACCACAATAGGGCTGTCCCTGTGATTCCAACCAGTGATTCTTCCTTTTTGACAGTCTGCGGCTGCATTCCTGGACACCCTTAATTGAGGTAATTTTTACCGTTACTGTTATCAGCCACAATGGAGAAAGACGGACATGGTGTGGTCCAAGCATAATTTTGAAATCCATCCTTCTGGGGTGTTTCTCAGTGGTGTTTATTATTCAGCCTGGAGTATGGACACTGTTTAGGGTATCTTAGATGTTACTGTGATCTACTTGTTAAACGAGGACTTGGAGGACTTGGGGACAGGATAGGGGAGGGTAAGTGCTGCTGTTCAAATTTTTGTGTTTCTTTTTGGTTAAATAACTGGAGGCTAGGTTTATTCTTTTTTATAATTGCTTACATTTTGACTATTTCTCCCATATTCAGCACCTGTTATTCAAGCATTTTCCAGCTTTCTGGCTCTTATGTCTGGTTCTCTTAAACTTACCACTTGGAACATCCAAGGTTTGGGCCATGTAATTAAAAGGAAGAAGATTTTAACATTTTTGAAAAAAAAATAAAAAACTGACATGGCACTACTTCAGGAAACTAGGCTCTCTGATATAGAACATCTGAAACTTAAAAGGGACTGGATAGGCAAAGTTTATTTCTCCTCTCATTATGGCACAGCCATTCTTATAAATTAGAACCTTCCTTTCATTTTGACACATGAAGAAAAGGACTCAGAAGGGAGATTTATTTTAATTAGTGGCTTAATTTTTGAACAACATATAACTATTCTCAATATTTATGCCCCAAATAATGATTCACCTCAGTTTATGTCACAAATGATTTTGATGTTTAATCAACATTGTAGTGGCCTGGGCTTCTTAGCCAGTGATTTCAATTGTATATGGAATGCTTTTCTGGATAAATCCTCCGCTGCAAGTATGTCTAATCCGAGATCGTCTGTCGTCCTTAAAAAAATATGCACTAATACCGGATTGATAGATAATAAAAATAATAAAAGCTCTCCAGTGTCCTCTGCTATGATCTGGGATGCAGCCAAAACCACCTTAAGTGATTATCTTATTTCTTATAGCTCTTAACAGAAAAGGGCTATGGGCTCAATTAATATGATAAGAACACAGAATGGGGATATTACACATAACCCAAAGATTATCAATAGCACTTTACGGGATTTTTATAAATCTCTATACAGTTCAGATAGGGCGGACATTGATGATATCATTTCATATTTGAACAATATCTTTTTGCCTACCATTACGGAGGAGGATCGCTCCAGCTTAGATGCTGCATTCACGCCAGCAGAGGTCTTGGCTGCAATCCAATCTATGCCAAATGGGAAGTGTCCAGGCCCAGATGGGTTTCCATTGGAATTTTTTAAGAAATTCTGGCCAGAGATCCACCCAATTTTTATGCCAGCCATTAATGGTATTTTAAGAGAGGGCATCGTTCCTTCCTGGAGAAACGCTTCCATTAGTTTACTTCTAAAAAAAGATAAAAACCCCCTGGATTGTTCCTCCTTTAGACCTATTAGTCTCCTCAATGTGGACTACAAGATTGTTGCAAAGATACTAGCTCGGAGGTTGGAAAATATTCTTCCAAAAATAATAAATCCGGATCAGGCATGGTTTGTAAAATCAAGGTATGGCACAGACAATGTACGCCGTGTTCTTAACGTTGTTCAGTATCTTAACACTCATAAAAACCCAGCGCTTATAGTCTCTCTTGATGCCGAAAAGGCCTTTGACCGAGTGGAATGGTCATTTCTGTTTTCGGTATTAGTAAAATTCGGTCTAGGCTCTAATTTCATTAACATTATTAAAACTTTCTATTCAGACCCAATAGCCACAGTTAATACAAATGGCTTATTGTCTGAAGGCTTCCCAGTGAGCAGAGGATGTAGACAGGGGTGCCCTTTGTCACCTTTGTTTTTATTGTTTATTAAACCATTGGCCGAGGCCATCAGAACCAACCCCGATACATCTGGGATTATAGTAGGTAAAGAAAGCCACGTTATTTCCCTATTTGCAGACGATGTCCTTTTATACATGTGGAAATCAGTTCTGGCCTTGTTGAAATCTATAGCTGCATTCAGCACTTTGTCAGGTTATAAGATTAACCTGAGGAAGTCGGTCGCTACGCCCTTTAATTTCCACCCAGATATGTCAATACAATCTCCTTTTCATATTTCTAGGAGGGGTATTAAATATTTAGGTTTTTTGTCACTCCTTAATTTTAATAATCTGTTCGAAACTGATTATTCACCTCTAAGTCAAAAGGTTAAGAATGATCTAACAATTTGGGCCTCCCTACCAACTTCTCTTCTTGGGAGAATCAGCACTATTAAAATGAATATTTATTTCAAAATCTTCTGTTATCTGACCCCTGCATTTTTTAAGTCACTGAATTCTCACATATCTTGCTATATTTGGAACAACAAACACCAAAGAGTTCTCTATTCTTACTAAACCAAAGGATCTCGGAGGCTTGTCACTGCCCACTTTACAATTATATTACTGGTCAGCACAACTAAAAATAATGTCAAATTGGCTTATGAACAGGAAAGATTCCTTATGGTTGGGTCTTGAATCTGTCTTGTTATCCTAGAAGTCTTAATTCTCTTCCTTTTATCAATAACATAGATTTGTTAAATCATCTCAAGAATAACAATTGTTTATAACATACTATTAGTTTGGCGAGATGTGAAGAAGTACCTAAATATTTCTCCTGCTTTTTCTTTCCGGTCTCCTCTGGCTTTGAATCCAGATTTACCAGCACAGATTAGGTGTATTGGTTTGATGGAATGGACATCTAAGGGTTTGTCAAACTTCACAGACTTATTGGATTCTGACTCTGTTAAATCATTTAAGCAAATCAGGGCTGATTTTAATATTCTCCATAAAGATTTTTATAAGTATCTTCAAATTCGTCACTTTATAGGTTCTCTTTTGAAGACAGGTAGGATTCGTATGGGACTGTCAGAGCTGGAAAATGCTGTGGTTTTGGCCAAGTCTCCTAAAGGACTTATTTCCAGGATTTATACTTTACTGCTTTACTCTGATTCTTCAGGTTACGACTCTCTGAAGGTGTTGTGGGAGCACGATCTGGAGGTGACATTTAATCCTGCAGATTGAAACAAGATTTTTAATGGGGTTTTCCCTAAATGTACTTCAATCTCTATTCATGAACAGAATTTTAATTTTTTTTTACCGAACTTATTATTCGCTGTTCGCCTCCAGAGAATGTTCCCTGACACCTCTAATCTTTGTTATAAATGTAAGATACATAGAGGTACATTTTATGCATTTGTTTTGGACATGTGACCTTATACAAGCTTTCTGGAAGGGGGTTCACTCTGTAATCCAAGAAGTCACCGGTAAACAATTTTTACTGACTTTACTCATACTCCAGATATTTTTTTGACACGTATACCAAGTCTCTGCTGATCATTCTTTTATTTTTGGTGAAAAATGTATTTTGCTGAGGTCCACCTCTCAGGTCCCTACAGTTGACATGTGGATAACACAGATTTCTGTTCTTATTCCTCTTGATAAGCTGACTCATGACCTCAACCACAATTCTGACAAGTTCCAGAGGATTTGGGAACCATTACTTTCCTTCTTACAGAACAGGAGAACTGGCTGCCCATTTATTGAATCTATTTCATATATGTTACTCATTTATCTGTCTCCTGCACTCTTGTTCATCATTTAATTATTCCCATATGTGTATGTTTACATGTTTATGTGTGTATATGCAGAGATATGTATTGCAGCGCTCACTGTTTGTTTGTTTTGGGTGGGATTTTATTTATTTATTTATTTTATTATTATCAGTATTATTATTACTGTTTATTTTTGTGTGTTTCTTAATTTTGAAAAACCAATTAAAGCCCTGTAATTAGACAATCACTAGTATCAAGATTTGTTTTCTTGATCAGAGGTTTGATAACTGCTAGTTTAAAAGCTTTGGGTACATGGATGTTTACTGTAGTTAAAAGAGGGTTTATAATAACTAATATATGATTATCTAAATAATAACATAATAATGAATTTTAAAAGCTACATCACCAAATTCTATTACATGAAATGCTTTAGAATACGCTGCTTTATGCTGGAGACATTATTTTATGAGGGCTTTGAGATAAAGGTTTGGCTTTAAACATACAATCCATTATAATCAATTCACGGTAGAGAGACACAAGGCTAGGCAAAATGTGCCCAATTAATATTTTTCATTCAAGTCATTTTTTCTACAATGTACTATTTCACATCAAACTACTGTGAAAGATTAACTTTAAATTATGCAGATAAACAAGTGGAATTTTCCCTTAAATTAGTCAAGCATAATAATATTCAGTAATCTGCAATGATTTAATTCTCAAACAAAGCAATTCATATAAGAGATACAATTCTTAACCTTTCTGCCCCTGCCAATATTCTATATTTCTGTATTATTTATTAATATTAATATTTATATTCACATGTAGTGTTTGTTTCCTACACTGCAACTGAACTGTGCCCCTGATAGGATAAAGGCTGAACATTTAAAACTGGACACATAATTTGGCCCAGAATGTTCATACATATATATATAATTACAATATATATATATATATATATATATATATATATATATATATATATATGTGTGTGCGTGTGTACATACTTTCCCTGTGGGGGAGCTAATATGCTAACACTTTTAATATTTTAGCCTTGTTTGCCTTTGTGGCTAAAAGTAGAGGTTAGTGTTCTGTGTCCCAGATTCCAACACAACTAAAAGCTAGTGTTCCTCTCCACTTCTGAAGCAATGGGTCTTGACAGGCTTGAAGCCCACACAGAGAGCCAACTGACAAAAACTTTCAGCTTTAAGGCCCAAACTAGCACACAGATGGGGCTGTTTCTCCAATAGTGCTTGTCTCTTTCTTTCCCCTCTGTTTTCATCTGTGTCTCTGCTGCTGTATCCTCCTACTCTTCTTTTTTGCTTTCACTTTGTCCATTTTTTTTTTGTTTGTTTTTCTTGTCCTTGCCCGGCTTTCCTTGTGCAGTTTTCTTCCGTGATCGGGTCTCTAAATGTTTGGAGCCAACGTAGCACCACCCCTTAAGTAACACTACTGTTTGGAGATATATCTGTATGTCAGATATAACTATAGAGGAAATGAATGAATGCCTGTCCCTCTTGCACTCTCTGGCACTCGCTCTCTTGAACACTCTTGCTGCTGTTCTTTTTTTTTCTACCTTCTCTCTCGTTCTTTCTCCCCTCTCTTGCTCTCTTTCTTTTTTCTCCCTTTGTCTGACTCTTTTTTCCTCTTTCTCCATTTCCTTTCCTCATTCCCTTTCTTTCAATCCCTTTCCTGCTTATTTTCTTTCGTTGCTTTTTTCACTCACTTTATTTCATCTCTTACTCTTTCTTGCTTTCGTTATATCTCAGTCCCTTGTTCCCTGTCTCGTTTTGTCTTTCACTCTCGCTCTCCCTCCCTACTCTAAATCAGACTTCTTTTGCTTTTCCCCCTCTTTCTCTTCCTTCCTTATTCCGTCTCTTTTTCCTCTGTATCTCTTTCTCCCTGTTTCTCTCATTCTCACTTTCTCTATCCTGTCTTGCGCCTTCCCTCCCTTGTTCTCTCTTTTCCTCTTGCTCTTTTTCTGTCACCTACTCTCTGTCTCCATTTCTTGGACATTTCCTCTTACTCTCTCTCCCTCTCGTTCTCTCATTTACTTTTTCTCTCACTCCTCTCACTCTTTCTCTCTTGCTCGCTCTCTCTCTCTCTCCTTTACCTTTTCTCTCTCCCTCCTTCTCTGCCTTTCACTTTTTTTCTCCTTCCCTCTCTCTTCCCCTAAATAGGTTGTTTTCAGAGCCCTCTGTGTTTGTAGACAAAACGAGAGGCTGTTTAGTATTGTCAGCGTCGAAGCTCACAGAGATGCTACACACATATTCAATCTAAATGAACTCCCTAGGCTGTTGAGTACACTGTGGAAAGTTTTTTCTGTTATTTTAAAAAGAAAAAACTGTGAAAGAGACTTTCAAAGATGACTGAAAGGATGCAAGAACAAGGCGATGTTGAACCAGGACCAGGTTCATGGGTATGACTTGTGCATCTATTTTAAAGCTACAGTATTTTGTGTCCTAAGCAAGAGCCAATCAAAATCATATGTTAAAGAAGTAGTTTTTGCTTTATTTCCTATTTTTTCTTGATCTCATGAATTCGGTTTAGCCATGTGAAAATTCCCCTAAGAAATATTTCTTTATTGAGTCCAAGAATGTAAGTTACACATCTGAAAATTTAAATTCTACATGTAAATTAAAATCCTTTCATTAGTAAAAAATGTCATTTTCACATGTGTAAACTGATTTCAGTAAAATGCAGTAAAGCCTCACAAGGAGGCAAGGAGGCCTTTGTTCGATTCCCTGGCTGGGCGACCAGGGTCCTTTCTGTGTGGAGTTTACATGTTCTCCCCATGTCTGTGCGGGTTTCCTCCAGGTGCTCTGGTTTCTTCCCACAATCCAAAGACATGCAGTCAGGCCAGTAGGACACAGGCAAATTGCCCTCACTCACTCACTCACTCACTCACTCACTCACTCACTCACTCACTCACTCACTCACTCACTCACTCACTCACTCACTCACTCACTCACTCACACACTCACTCACACACTCACTCACTCACTCACTCACACAGACACACACACACACACACACACACACACATACACACACACACCTACAACCCCATTTTTCATTAAAAAAAAGTAGGATGCTGTGCAAAATGTAAATTAAAATGTAAAGAAAGAATCCAATGAATAGCAGAGTGCAAATCATTTAAACCCCATGTTTAATTGAAAATGGTACAAGACAACATATTAAATGTTGAAACAGATGTTATTCTTTTTAAATATATGACCATTTCATTAAATTTCCTTTTCAGGCTGTGACGCAGTCATGGAGAATAATTAAGGCTGTATAAGGCTTTGTTCGTATTACAGAGCTTGCAAGGCAATCCACTTTTCACTGCTCAGATCCAATCTTTCTGCCTTGATGGTAAAAAAACTTATTTGTGCCATTTCAGCATGATTATGTGAAGTCATATCTAATTGTTTTAATCTTTAAAATAATTGTTAATTAAAATGACAATTAATATTACCAGGTTGAAGTAGCACAAATGCATTTTTTGCCTTAATATGACAGATCTGATGTTTTCAGAGCTGTGTGGATACACACATCTGATTTTTATCAAATCAGATCTGTGCCACTTTGGCTACATTCACATTACAGGCTTTATAGCTGAATTCTGATTTTCTGCATTTCTGCCTTTATTGTACACACAATGTGTAAGTCGAGTTTCAAACTACAAGTAAAAGTGGCCTAAATGTATTTTCCTGTTTAAATTAGATTTTGTTTGTTTGGGTGTTCAGATTATCTTTGTAATGAGACCTATATCTAATAGACTATATTTCTTTGAAATTAATATTCCTTTCATGTGACATCAAAAGCTAGGTAAACTGCTGCTTTAAATTTGGAAGATAAATAACAGACACTAAATGATCATGCGGACATAAGAAGACAGAAAATCCATTAGTGGGAATTTTGGGAAGGGCTGTCACAGTGGGTCAAGTGTACACCAGGAAGGTGTAGGTAATATAAAAGCCTGCCTATGTTTCTGATCTCAGAATCTGACAAATGTCTCTAATGAAAGCCAATATTTGGACTTTTGCTGGGATGATGTCCTCAGTCTATAAGCTACATGAGTATTCAAAGTGGGCAATGAGATGTAATTAAAAACTATTAAAAGCCTAACAGAAAAAAAATCTACAGTATCTTTCTGTGCCAATATTAACTGTTCTGATGACTCCTATTGCTAAGCTCTGTTGTTTTTCAGATCAGGTCCTTTTTCCCCTTTTTGTCAATGTCCTGATGTAAGGTGACATCTGTAGGGCCTTGAGCAGCCGGTTCATCCTGGCATAGTTATTGGAATAGAGTGTGTGGCAGCATGTTGTCGGGACCAAGAGCTATTCTTCTTGCCCATAAGCCCGACATTAAATTCTACACTTTTTCTGTACACTTATTCTGGTTTTGTTCTAATTATAATTTGATCTAATCACTTTCAATAAAATAAACAAAAAAAAGGTATTGAACCAAAAATAAGAGAAAGTAGAATAAAAGATTTCAGACCCTGGGTTCTTGTGAAAGGGAGGAAAAGGCCCTCTTCTTTTATTGAGCTTCAGTTGGCAACATGGTTCCCAGACAACCACACATGCATCATCACAAAACACCCTTTTTTATATTTCCTGGTTGGGGGCGATGAAATAATCGCCCCTCCTGTTTATCTCATCTCATATCATCCTAGTCCCCATTATATCCTAACTCTGCACTTTTTCTTGGACACCCTTATTTCTAATCCTACATGACATTTTTTGATTGTTTGTTTGTTTGTTTTTGGCTGAACCAAACCCATTCTGTCCCTTCAAGGCCCTTTAACTCTTGCTTTATTAACGGCCTCCAAAAACCTGGTTTCTGCAGGTTCTTATCAACTTACTTCACTCTTTGGAGGTTAGCTCGTCCTTGTTCTTGATGCTTCGTTTATGGTGATGCCATATATACACATTTATTAAATGTGGAAACTGTCTCTATATACATCTGGATTAGCTTTAAAAAGAAATACAAATGCAGAGGGGTGGGTGATATGGCAATATTATCACAATACTTTAAGACATTGTCACTATGAATAGTTTGCATCATGATGTTTAGATATTCTGAGATTTAATAAGTTGAAACAAACAAAGAGTTTGTAGTGTCATGTAAAAAAACTACAATAATAAGCCTACAACTAAAATGATTGTTATTCAGTATTTTACAAACTACAGTGCACTGTATCCAATTAAACAGGCTTAATTATGTTCACTTTGTCCATACTTAATTAATTACCAGTACATCTTAGCAAAGTAGACCAGTGTAGCCAAACATTGTGCTATTTCAGAATAAAATAAATGTGGCGTCAATATTGAATTGAAGTATAAATCAAATCCAGTTATTTTTTGGATCCAAAAAGGAGACACAATTTTCTAATAGTGCTTCATTCTGTTAATAAATATTTATATTAATTTGTATGTTCATGAAGAGGGATATCTATCATAATATCCAGTTTACTCAGTGTTTCTTATTGTAATTTTGTAATTATTATTTGGCTGATGTCACGATTGGCCCCTCCCAGTCTCCTCATGTGCTTGTGTTTACCTTTGTCCTGTCCATGTGCTCGTGTTTACTTCCTGGTCTTCCATGTGTGTTTGTTTTTGTTTTTCTGTCCTGCCCCCTTGTTTGGTTACTCCGCCCCTGATTGTTCCCACCTTTGTTTCCACCTGTGTCTTGTGATCCCTTGTTAGCCCTCATGTATATAAGCCCTGTGTTTGCCTTGGTCTGTGTTGGTCTTTGTTGTTTATTGTTGTTTAACTGTTTGGGTGTACAGTTTGTATGCTTGTGCTCTTTGGCTTCTTTGGTGCGTTTCTAGATGTAGTCGGGCTCACCTCAACACACAGCTTGGGCTCTGGGTCCAATCTCCTTGAGAGGGGCTGGACTTTATTCTTTTCTGGAGTTGCCCATGGTGAGAGGCGGCGGGCAGGTGTGGGCTTTCTCATAGCCCCTCGACTCGGTGCCTGTATGTTGGGGTTTTCTCCGGTGGACGAGAGGGTAGCTTCCCTACGCCTTCGGGTTGGGGACTGCTGTGCTTATGCACCGAACAGCAGTTCAGAGTACCCAGCCTTCTTAGAGTCCTTGGGAAGGGTGCTTGAAAGTGCTCCTCCTGGAGACTCTATTGTCCTACTGGGGGACTTCAACGCTCACATGGGCAATGACAGTGAGACCTGGAGGGGTGTGATTGGGGGAGGAATGGCCTCTCTGATCTGAACCCGAGTGGTGTTCAGTTTTTGGACTTCAGTGCAAACCACAGTTTGTCCATCACGAACACCATGTTTGAACACAAGGATGTCCATAAGTGCACATGGCACCAGGACACCCTAGGCCGCAGTTCAATGATTGACTTTGTAGTCGTGTCATCGGACTTGTGGCCATGTGTTTTGGACACTCGGGTAAAGAGAGGAGCTGAGCTGTCAACTGATCACCACCTGGTGGTGAGTTGGATCAGGTGGTGGGGGAAGATGCCGGTCAGACCAGGCAAGCCCAAACGTATAGTGAGGGTTTGCTGTGAACGTCTGTCAGAAGAACCTGTCAGATTGATCTTCAACTCACACCTCCATCAGAACTTTGACCAGATATCGGGGGAGGTGGGGGACATTGACTCAGAATGGGCCATGTACCGTTCCTCCATTGTTGAAGTGGCTGACTGTAGCTGTGGCCGTAAGGTAGTTGGTGCCTGTCGGGGCGGTAATCCTCGAACCCAGTGGTGGACACCCCAGATGAGAGATGCCGTCAAGCTGAAGAAGGAGTCCTACTGGGCATGGTTGGCCTGTGGGACACCAGAGGCAGCTGGCAGGTATCGACAGGCCAAGCGATCTGCGGCTTCAGTCGTTGCCAAGGCAAAAACCCGTGTATGGGAGGAGTTTGGTGAGGCCTTGGAAAGTGACTAAGTCGGCTCTGAAATGATTCTGGCAAACCGTCAGGCGACTCAGAAGGGGAAAGCAGTGTGCCACTAGCACTGTATATAGTGGAGATGGTGTGCTGCTGACTTCGACTGAAGACGTCATTGGGCGGTGGAAGGAATACTTTGAGGACCTTCTCAATCCCACCGACACGTTCTCCAGTGAGGAGGCTGAGTCTGGGGACATGGGAATAGGCTCGTCCATTACTGAGGCCGAAGTCGCTAAGGTAGTTAAGAAGCTCCTTCGTGGCAAGGCTCCAGGGGTGGATGAGATCCGCCCTGAGTTCCTCAAGGCTCTGGATGTTGTGGGGCTGTCTTGGCTGACACGCCTTTTCAACATTGCGTGGACATCGGGGGCGGTGCCACTGGATTGGCAGACTGGGGTGGTGGTGCCTCTTTTTAAAAAAGGGGACCGGAGGGTGTGTTCCAACTACAGGGGAATCACACTCCTCAGCCTCCCTGGTAAGGTCTATGCAGGGGTACTGGAGAAGAGAGTCCGGCTGATAGTCGAACCTCGGATTCAGGAGGAGCAGTGCGGGTTCCGCCCTGGTCGTGGAACACTGGACCAACTCTTCACCCTCTCCAGGATTCTGGAGGGTTCATGGGAGTTTGCCCAACCAGTCCACATGTGCTTTGTGGATATGGAGAAGGCATTCGACTGTGTTCCCCGGGGTATTCTGTGGGAGGTGTTTTGGGAGTACGGGGTACATGGCTCTTTGCTACGAGCCATTCAGGCCCTGTACAAACAAAGCTGGAGTTTGGTTTGCATAGCCGGCAGTAAGTCAGACTCGTTCCCAGTGAGAGTTGGACTCCGTCAGGGCTGCCCTTTGTCACCAATTCTATTCATAATTTTTATGGATAGAATTTCTAGGTGCAGTCAGGGGATGGAGGGTGTCCGGTTTGGTGACCTCAGGGTCACATCGCTGCTGTTTGCAGATGGGTGGAGAGGGTGGAGAGCCCTCTCTGAGTTGGGGATAGGCTCTTGCCTCAAGTGGAGGAGTTCAAGTATCTCGGGGTCTTGTTCACGAGTGATGGTACAAGGGAGCGGGAGATTGACAGGCAGATTGGTGCTGGGTCAGCAGTGATGCAGGCTCTTTACCGGTCTGTTGTGGTAAAGAAAGAGCTGAGCCATAAGGCAAGGCTCTCGATTTACCGGTCGATCTACGTTCCCGCCCTCACCTGTGGTCATGAGCTTTGGGTAATGACCGAAAGAATAAGATTGCGAATACAAGCAGCTGAAATGAGTTTCCTCACCGCAGGGTGTCTGGACTCTCCCTTAGAGATAGGGTGAGAAGTTTGGTCATCCGGGAGGGACTCGGAGTAGAGCCGCTGCTTCTTCACGTCGAGAGGAGCCAGCTGAGGTGGTTCGGGTATCTGGTTAGGATGCCTCCTGGATGCCTCCCTCGGGAGGTGTCACAGGCAAGTCCACCTGGGAGGAGACCCCGGAGAAGACCCAGGACACGCTGACGTGACTATATCGCCCAGCTGGCCTGGGAGCGCCTCGGAATCCCCCTTGGAGAGCTAGTGGAAGTGGCTGGGGAAAGGGAGGTCTGGGCCTCATTGCTTAGGATCCTGCCCCCGCGACCCGAACCCCGGAGAAGCAGAAGATGATGGATGGATGGTGCGTTTCTCCATTGTAGATTTCACTCTCTGTTTATTGTGTCATGCCTGATCCGTATTCCCTCTGTGTTGGCTACATGAACCTGGACCTTCTAGACTATGACCCTGGATTTGCCCTGAAAAAAAGTCACTTACACTGGGCGGCACAGTGGCGTGGTGGGTAGCGCTGTCGCCTCACAGCGAGGAGGGCCTGGGTCTGATTGGACTCCGATGGAGTTTGAATGTTCTCCCTGTGACTGCGTGGGTTTCCTCCGGGTTCTCCGGTTTCCTCCCACCGTCCATAGACATGCAGTCAGGCCAATTGAACATGCTAAATTGCCCCTGGGTGTGAGTGTCCTGCGATGGACTGGCGACCTGTCCAAGACCTGTCCGCCCGATGACCGCTGGGATAGGCTCCAGCACCCCCCGCAACCCTGAGGGAGAAGCGGCTTAGAAAATGGATGGATGGATGGATGGATGGATGGATGGATGGATGGATGGATGGATGGAAAAGTTGCTTATGTCCATATATGCATCCACCCCCTCGCTCCACGTCACAGCTGATTGTGTAAACTAAATTGTAAAAGCTAGAAAATGGTAAAAGTTGATTGGAGATGTTTTGAGGTTTTAATTGATGTAAAATATTGATTTTAGTCATCTGAACTCAAATTTTGCTTTGCATTATTTCAGTGGAAGTATTTTTTAGTTGAATTAAACCATTTAAAATGCTACACTAAATATTTTTAGGTTAAAGTGACAGTTTTTTTACAGTGGAGCAAAAAGAAAAATCAATACATTAAAGCAAAGTTCAAAAGATAGTATATCTTTATTGTACAGAAACAAATTAAGTAAAAGAAACAAAACAATCTAGTGTGAAAGCTTATATTACCTGGTGTGCATTATTTGCGTATATGTGTTTTGATCCACTTCACACCTATTGTCCTGTCTAGCACGGGGAAAGCATTTGTTTATTATGTTATGAGCCCTTAAAGGACCATGCATTGTGAATAAAATAACTCCAGACCTCTTTTTATAGATGGTCAACACCTGGGTAGGACAGCTCAGATGGGCATAAATTTTAATTGAAAAATAACTAACACAGAGGAGGAAAGAAAAGACAGCTGTAGAAACGGGTTTGTATTTAGTATAACAATATATCTGTTCACACACTACCTGTTAAATGTAACTTGCTTTTATATTGCAAAAAAACTTTAAGATTAGCAATGTGACCTGCACCTGATTTGCTGAGTGAGAGAAAAAATACTTCGTTTAGTAGTTGCTGGTGTTTGCCTGAAATGTTCAAAAACTGAGAGTGCAAACAATCGCCATTGTAATCATAAAAAATTAAAGTGTATAAAATTTTTATAAGATTGTCACTCAGTTTTGAGCCAGGTATCAGTCCATGCAAAAACTAAAACAGCAATATTCAGCCCACAGCCGAATTGTAAAATATTTTCCCTTATTCCTATTGCTCTTGTTGCTCTTTGTCAGCCAGAGGAGGATAGGTTCCCCTTTTGAGTCTTGGTTCCTCTCAAAGTTTCTCCCTCTTTTCTGTAAAGCTGCTTTTTGACAGCACCTGTTGTAAAAAGTATTGTATATAAATAAAATTGACTTTACTTGAGTGCTTTTAGGGAGTTTTTCTTTGGTGTTTTCACCCTTGGCTTGCTTACTGGGGCTTGGGCCTGGATTTTGTATAAAGCTGCTACACCACTCCAGCTGACACTTGGCATTGCACATTGCCTCCAATACATAGTTCTTGTGTTGATGCTGCTTCCATAAATGTTTGGAACCCTGCTTTGAGTTAATGCAACAGAATGTAAGCTTTTTTTTTTTCCTTCTTCTTTTTTTTTTTTTTTTTTTTTTGCTTCAGCTCTCTGTGGCTCTGCTCTGTGAGTTGGCTGAACTGTTGTTATTCCTAGACACTTTGGCCATGCACTTGATTGTGTTTTAAATGTAGATTAAGGATGCCCAAATGTTATGTCCTGGAGGGTTCCAAAGTGAAATAGTGGTGGGTTGATGGCCAAAAAGACAAAACAGCTAGCTAGCTAGTTAGCATTATGTTTTCACATATATGTCAATATATTTGGAAAATACAGAGCATGTGAGCTTTCAAAATGTTAATGGATGTTGTATTTTTAAAATATTTCCGTGGTTTTTAAAGAGTGAACTGTTTCGACTTTCAGAAAAAACAGTTATAGGAATTATGGAGATTTCCAGAATGTTATTACTTTACCTTCCACCTTCTTTTGATTAAACCTATTTGTGCGTTATCCATGAGCTGTGCATGTGTGTGCCCAGTGTGTTTGCCACATGTAGGAGATACACAACCTCTGCAGTCATTCATGAATTGTATGATCTCTAATCTCTAAGTCTTCAAGCCTGTAGTGCATTTGAGCATCTGTGACTTATTCCTTCTGCTGTTGCTTCATTTTTTTACATCAAGCGTCTGCTATGTGGGATTTATGAGATGTCTGATCTGATTGAATCAGTTGCTGGTGATTATTTACTGTTAATTTTTTTAAATTCCTAGTTTCACATATTGTGGGCACAATGAAAAATTGAGCACATTTTCTAGTTGTGTAATTGGAACTACAAAGGTTTTTACTTATTTACTGTTTATAACTTCTCACTGCTTTTGAAATGTGAGGCATTCTGGATATTAATTTTTGAATAGTAGACTCAGATAAAGTGATGAATCAGGCCAAGGTTGCAGTATTTGGCAAGGAAACACATCCATTAAAGGTGGATGAAAGACTCTGCCTTTGTTTTCACTCTTGCATGGAAGATAAAGGGAAGTCATTTGGTGCATTCCATTCTGAAGGCAGCTGTGCTAACCAGTCACTACCTTCAAAGTCAGCATTTGAATCAAAAAGGAATCTTAGCAGGCATCAGATTGGGGCAACCATCATACACCAAAACTTTTACTGAACTGTGCATGTGATATTTACTTACTCACAGATGCTTGTAATCTTATACTCACCTCCAGCTGTAAAGGTGGATTACCTTTGTAAATAAGAATGGCTCCCAAATTTGCAGCAGCTGTTTTCCTTGCATTGACAGTGTTGTGGGAATGCATTGTGTGCAAAGAACAGGCTGCTTTAAGGAGTTGTGTCTGATGTTATATACTAGACATGGTGCCCCAGTATTACAAATGATTGTGAGTACTAGTTTGTGGATCATTTTAGTTCACCCACTGTCCTCCTCCACTGTACAATCTGCACCCAGGAAAAAAAGACTCAAACACGTTCAGCTGAGATGGCTAATATGCATTTTATAAAGTATTTTAGGCATTTATGTCTGAGTTATGTCTACCTTATGTGAAATTTAGCTCTCATTTAGCTGCTATGCTGTGACTGTCATAAGCATAGCAATACAAGACATAACAGACCAGTCACAAATAAACATTTAGTGTGTTTATTTAAAAAATATTCAATTTCTTAATAACTTTTACTTCATCCACTAGCTGGGAAGCAGTTTTTTCTGTGTTTGTTCTCCTACATGCGCTGGAAAAGTGACCTGTCGTTAGCCACTTAGCCAAATTTTTTGCCTGTAGCATCCTATTTTCTTATGGTACGTTTAAATTGCCCAGGCACATCGACTCATCGCAATGTATCCTATTCCTTTAAATGGGAAGCGTAGGTTCCTACAGAAGCAGCCACACCCTGAACAGTAGCCTGAAAACCCTGAACAAACTTCTATTTTGTGGACATAGATCGTAATATAACATACTGACTGTCCTGTCGTTCATCTTCAGCAAATTTTCTGTCACGTGTCCATTTTTTAACAAGCTGCAATGTATCTAGTATGAAGAAACAAATGTTTTGTATGTATAGAATATACTTATAATTCTAGAATTTTACAAATAGAGCTATGCACGTTGTCTGGTGAAAATTCTTGTATATTCATATAAAAATTTACATTGCTGAAATAAATATCACAATGTCAGTTTTCTCCAATAGCATGCATCCTTAATTCAGTCTATCTTTAATTTTTTTTTTCCTTGCTTTTGCTGCTGTTAGTGTGAGATATGAGATGATCAGGTAGTCGTGGGCAGGACATATTAGTACTGAAAAGGTTATTCTCTATAACTTTCTCCCTTGCTCTTTCTCTCAGAGAAAGACAGGCGGAGACAGAGAGGGTAGGCTCCGGTCTGAGGAATGAAAAGAGCCAACAAAAGGCAGAGGAATGTATAGATGAAGTGAAGAGAGAAAGACGTGATGGGTATAACAAGATCCACTCTAGTTACAAACTGCAACAAAGTTCAACTTGGCATATATAGCAGCAAACTGCACAAAGAAAAAACACTTTAAGGGCTCTGTGTGTGTGTGTGTGTGTGTGTGTGTGTGTGTGTGTGTGTGTGTGTGTGTGCGTGCCATTAACACTCAATGCACAGTCAATTCACCCCTGTCAGGTTTGTTGTTAAGATGAGGCTGTGATTATAACAGCAAACTGACATTTTGAGAGGAATGTCTTGAAGGGGTTCCATTTCAGGAAAATAGATGGATATCCTGCACATTTTCCTTTAGAGCTCTCTCTCTCTCTCTCTCTCTCTCTCTCTCTCTCACGTGCTAGTGTATTTTAGTTCTGTTAAGCTGTCTCTCTATTTCGTCACACTCTCTACTCTTGTGCTATCTCTTTTGATTCAGTTCAGTCTAGTCACATTTAGTTCAAGACAGTTGGCTACAACCCCATTTCCAAAAAAGTTGGAACACTGCAAAATGTAAATAAAAACACAATGTAATGACGTGAGAATGGTTTAAAACCTATATTTAATTGAAAATCGTAAACATTTCAGAAGTTGAAACTGAGAAATGTTTGTACATTTTGAATTTAATGTCTAGAACATGTTAAATTTGAGCATTTGGGCATCAAAAGACAAAATTGTGCAAAGCTAAAAAAAACACCTAGTGGAACATCTCACAGCTAAATAGGTTTTGATTGGCAACAGGTCAGTATCATGACTGGTTATAAAAAATGCATCTCAGAGAGGCTGAATGTTTCAGAAATAAAGATGGGGAGGGGTACACCACTCTGTGAAAGTATGTGTGTGCAAATAGTGCAACAATTTGAAAAAGTTTCTCAATTAATGTAACGTGGAGCGAGGAGGCAGACGCACGTGCTGATATAAGTGAGATTTATTAAGGGTAAATCCAAAATAAGGGTCAAGACAGTCTAGGGTCAGACAGAACAAACAGAGCATCCAACACAGCATATAACACCAACAACACAGACAGAGATTCAAACAAAGACTAGACACCAGACTGGGGAAAATACAGGGCTTAAATACATAAGGGTAGCAAGGAACAGGTGCAAACACAGGTGGAGACAATCAGGGGTGGAGTCATGAAACGAGGGGGCAGGACTAGAAAACCAAAACAAACACACATGGACAGGACTGGGAGGGGCCAATCGTGACAATTAAAAATATCAAAGAATTTTGGGATTTCTTCATATACGATACATACAATCATTAAACAATTCAGAGAATCTGAAGAAATCTTTGTGTGCAAGGGACAAGAGCCAAAAACCACTATTGGCCGGCCAAAACACTGCATTAAAAAGAGACGATTTTTTTGTAGTGCAAAGTCAGTGAATAGGCTGAGAGATACTTTGCGAAACCATTGTCTTTTAAAACCTTTTGCCGCTGCAACCACAAATGCAAGTTAAAACTCTACCATGCAAATATAAAACCATATATATATATATATATAAATAGGATGCAGAAAGTCTGCCACCTTCTCTGGGTGCAAGCTCAATTAAGATGGACTGAGCCAAAGTGTTCTAATGAATGAAAGTGTAGTCTAATGAATCAAAATTTGAAATTCTTATTGGAAATCATCCTTTATGGCCAAAGAGGATTCTTTAATGGTACAGCAGTAAGCCTTCATAGTAAAAGAGTCTGGGTGTTAAACTGGCTTTACTTTCAAAAATACAGCAGTTGGTTTCAGTTCCCAAGCACTTTGAGTGCTGTTAAATAAAGAGATGAGACAGTTCTAAACATACCCCTGTCACAACTTTTTTGAAACATGTTGCTGGCATCAGATTGTCAATGGGCATATATTTTTCAAGAAAAACAACAAAACTATTCATTTTCAACGTCACTGCATTGTTTTTATTTACATTTTGCAAAGCATTCCTGGGGTTGTATATTAGCTTAACGAAATTCAGTGTAATGGTGCCAAAGCATAGTAAACCTCAACTCTCTTTCTTTCTTTCTCTAACACCCGCTCCTGTGGCTACTCTCAGGCTTTTTGCATTGGGGTGAGCCAGACTGCGAGGAGAGAGGGCGAGAAGTACAAAAACCGAATTGAGCGTGTCACACACACATCCTGTCCAGACAATGCTCCTTGGCGGAATTGAGTGGAAGAGGGATGATATTTTTGAGTGTGTGTGAAGGGACAACTTCACACACAGGAAATGTGTGTGCCTGAGAGAAAGCGATGTGTGGGGAGGTGAGAGAGAGAGCGAGAGAGAGAGAAAGTGCAGCAGTGGGCTTTAGGGCAGGAAGAAAAGTTTTTCAACTGCGAAGGAGAGGATTGGATTTTTTTCGATCTCTCACTTTGTTTTTGCTGTATCGTTCACTCTTGGATTGTTATATGGACATATGAGACAGATAGGGTGAGTAGCACAGACCCTTAATACTCCGCATTTTTCCGCACACAAACACACACACATTACACGTTACATAAATTGATATAGATACAGTACTGTGTATATACAGTCAGAGACCACCCTTCATTTCTTTAATTTCTCAAAAATGGCCATGAAGTACAAGTTATTCATGATATTCAACTTATTTCTGAGGAGATTAAATATAAGATGCATCATTTACATTTAGAAATGGAAAAGTCAAATGAAAACAAATGGAAAACACACACACACACACACATATATTTTCTAAGAAACTTATCCTTCGTAGGGAGTGGGGAAAAAACAGGAGTTCCCACAACTCCCAGAGTTCAAAAAGAAGTGCATCTACAGAGAAAACTGCTCTCAAAATAACTATGCAGGACCTGGTAGACTACCAAAACTATAAACATCAGATAAGCAGCACGTAAAACTGTCATCTTTGAGAGAGAGGTAAAAGATCAAGCTCCACTTTTTATCTGATCTGAAAAAATTCACAAGTGATGCTGTCTATCCTTCCACTGTGAGATGACAACGCAGTCTGAAAGGATGCATAGCTGTCAAGAAGTTGGTTACAGAGGAAAGGACATAGAATAATTGCACTACAATACAGAAACGAGACATCTGAGGTGTCAAGTAAGGTTTTATTGTTGTAGATTAAGAGTATAACTGGGATTACTTCAATTGTGAGAAGCCAAAAATGCAACCAATGTCTAAGACTGAATTTTGGCATTATTCAAAAACATCCCTGCAGATTTCTGTGAAGACCTGCCAGAAAGTCTCACAAAAGAATGGTAGTTGTCATGAAGGCAAAGTGAGAACACAAACACTGAAAAAAGTGATAGTGTATTTAGTTGAGGCTTCTATGTAATTTTCTATTAAATATGTTTTCTGCTTTTACCTTTTTTTTTTTTTTTTTTACTGAAACTGAAAAATGAATAATTTGTACTTTATTGTTTTCACTGGAATAAAAAAATAGTAAAAGGTGATCTTTGACTTTTACACTTTACTGTGTGTAATTGAATTAATTTATTAATTGGTTGTTACAGGCACAAAACCTGGACTGCATGCTTATATAATAAGTACATATAACTACATCTAAACATATATATACAGTGTACAATACAAGACAACAGTGCAAAATAACTGTGCAGAAGGCAACAATATCTATCAGAAACATTCACATTCAGTGGTGTTTAGTATTTTGTGATGTTTGCAAATTAAAAGCTAAACCAGACATGCATCTAGCTAGCCAAAGACTGAATCTACAGAGGTTTCTGTCCACTTCATTTGCTTTACATACAGCATCTGCTGGGTATTAAGTAGCTGTGCCTGATTTGTTTTGCTGATGTTAGGGGAATTTCCTGATACTTTTTACTGGTTACTAACTATTTCAGGGTGGAGTGACTGGGTTTATATGAGTGCATTTGTGTGTGGGGGTTTGTGCTTGGACCTGAGTGCATGTGTGTAATCATACTGTGCATAATAGAGCTATGATAATCAAACTACACTTAAGCCTGTCACAATTATTACATTATCACCTAATCACAAACTATTTGAGCCACTCTCAACAAAATGTCTGCCTTGGAGCTAAATCACCTTTAGGGGGCAATGGTTAGTGATATTTGTTTGTTTTTGTTTGTTTGTTTGCTTGATGTTTGTTAATAGAGGTTGGCAGTGAGTAATGTTTATTTATTTGAAGTTTTTAAATACCTTTAGAACCCATGTGTCAAACTCAAGTTTTGGCGCACACACAGTTATTGTAATTTTCGATTAATATTAGCTCACTTCACCATGAGCTGCACTACAGTCTCCAGCATGCACTGCAACACAAATTGTGCTCCAGACTCCTCCCCCAGCAACAATCTATGGGTAAAAACATGTCAGGTTTTAAAAACCTACCTCCTGTGGACATTTAGAGAGATTGAACAGTTACCTGTAGCCTATTGTTTTATATAAAACAATTTGTTTTTATTTAAAATGATCTTTGAATTGAACGTATTCTGTGTCTATTTTACTGTTGTGGTTTTGGCATATTTTGGATAAACAATGGCCAGATGGGTCATGGAAATACTAAGTGAAATTGAAATAAAACCACTGTTGGCTCACAGATTTGTTGAGATTTTTTTTATTATGGCCTATTAGTGGTTGAGTGTGGCAACATTGCTTTAGAGGGTGGCAAGAAATAATGTTTCTTTATATTATGTTTGTTAAGTGAGTATATTTGTTTGATTTTTGTTAATATCAACATTAGAAGGCAACCGTAAGTAATGCTTGTTTATTTGAGCCTGTTTATACTGTTAGAGGGCAGTGGTGAGTAATCTCTGTTTATTTGAGTCTGTTTACACCTTCAAAGGGCAGAAATATTTAAGGTTTGTTTATGTAATGTCTGTAAATAACATCTTTAGATGGCAGCAGTGCATAATGCTTGTTTATTTGATATTTGTAAACATTTGAGGGAAGCTGTGAGTAATGTTTATTTGATCTTTTAACATCTTTAAAGGGTGGCGTAAGTAATGCCTGTTGTTTTTTAATATTTGTCTGTTACACCATTTAGAGGCCAGCAGTGAGTAATGTTTATTTATTTGAGTCTATTTACACCTTTAGCGAGCAGAAGTGAATAATGATTGTTTGAGGCATGTTATGTAATGTTTGTTTATTTGATGTTTGTTAACAGCACATTTAGATAGCGGCAGGGAGTAATGTTTGTTTGATTCCCTGCTTCCCTGTAGTGTCCACTTGCAGAAATAAAACTGCTCTTAGCTCTTTCTGTGTAGAACAGTGGTAGGAGAACCCATCCATCCTATCAGCTAATGATGCCTTCTCTCAGTAGATTTTGGATTTGCCCATATATGGCACTTTGACTGAGTTTGTGTTTGGATGGCAGAAGGGGAAAGGCCTGTGCTTTTTTCCTCCATCACCCAGCTTCAACAACAGCATGCTACATTAAACCATTGGCATGTGCTCTAATCCACTCAAATGGCACATACTCAGCCATGCTACAAAGTTTGTTAACTGGGATCAGGCACAGCTACTTAATACCTAGTAGAGGTATTTTGACTTCAAAATCAACAAAACATATTGTTATCACATACAGCAACTTCACAGGTAGAACGCTTTTAAACCAATCAGATTTTGAGGTAGGAATAAGCCACAGCACTGAAACTGTTAAAAGTTCATACAGTTAATGGGATGCATTCCCATTGCAGATTCCCATTGAGGAACTGTTGACATTAAGCTGTAATAAGCCGCATGCGCTAACCGTCAAGCATCCATAACTCTTTGCAAAGTTAGGCTTGCGATAAAAGAGGCTGGTTTGAACATTCAGGTTTGATATGGCTAATACGAAGCTGTAGCTGTACATTTCAAATATGGGGAAATGGGAACAAGCTTGCTGTGGTTTTGGAACTCTGACAGTTTTCCAGGCTGCGTCTTCCTCCCACCCCACTCCAAACCACACCCCCCCGTCCCCCTAAGGCTGCTTAAGTAGATTTGCATCTGGAGGTTTTGGGCTGCTTTCCTTGCACAATCTGGAAAGAATATCAAATGCTTTTTCACTAAGGCTCACTCATCCTGAGAAAGCTGGATATGAATCTAAGTTAGTGTCCCTTGCGCTGATTGTCGCGACCTTGGGTTTATATGAGGAAAGGACTTCAAGAGCAAAGTTTTTTGTGTATATGTGTATTCAGAAGCTGCGGAATAGACTGGGTAATTGACTCTCTAACTGATGGGCTGAGAATGAGCTGCTACTCTTTTCTTCAGCGCCAGTGTCCTAAGGTCAAATTGGACCTTGAATGTGGAGCTTATTACCCCACTGGCATAATTACAATAACTACAGTTTCATTCAGATTATGTTTATCTTTTCTTTTACAGCCATTGACAGCTAATAAGGGTTCATTCTTTTCTGGCCAAGCCAGATCTAAAGGAAGTTGAAAATAAAAACATTTTTCCCCTGGCTTAAGCTACTGAGAGGCCCAGAAAGGATGTGCTGATAACTAAAACCTTGACGTCTTGTAATAAATGTCATGTTTTTTCATGTTTGTTTCAAATTGAATTGTCACAGTGTATAGTAAAAAAGCATGATATTCAAAGGAAGCTTTTCCACTACTCTGAAGATGCAGTGAACAGTATTCAGAAGCAGTCTGCTAAATAAAAGTTCTTGAATAGTTCTTCACTTGGAAGCACTTGTAAATTTTGTGGATGTTCTTTAGCTTCAAAAGATTCTTCAATCTTATATATTCTGGCTATTTCCAGTAAGCTCATTTGCAGCACTTGGCTCTTTTGGTTCCCAGACAGCTTTTCTTTCAGAAGGAATGTCAGTTTATTTTTATCAAAATTTTGCTAGGTTATTGCTAAGTTAAATATTATCTATCATTAAATGTAAAATTTTAAACTCCTTTGTAATGAACTATTTAACAATTTGCATTCTGTTTGATGTTTTCCAAGAGATCAAATATGAATTTAGATCAGCATGAATGAGACCAGGCTGAGACAGTCTACCATGACAGGCTTTATCCATATCCATGGAACCGGCCCTGTGGGTCCAAGGTAATTTCAACAACAATTACAGCTTTCACTAACATACTGAATAGAAATCTGATCCAGATTAGCTGAGTTGTGAATGACCATCTGCTCTAAAGGCAACACTGTAGAGGCACTGTCTATTCTGAGATAAACCAAGATTCTTGGTCTAAAATACTATTAATACATTTTTTAAAAGTCATTTGTGTTAGAGCAATGTGTGCAGGGTGTTGTAAGTCAAAATAGTGCTCTAAAGAAAATTTATTTTTTCAGATTTACCACTGTTTTTACCATTATCAGCATTATACATGTAGGTAAACTTGTGGTTCTGAATAGTAAATAAAGTGGCTGTATTTAAGTTGTATGTGAGAAACAAGCTTTTTGCTTTCTAAGTGTCCATGTTTACAACAGAGTTATCTGGTTGTCAACTTTAATTATTTATCTTCATAACTGCATTGAGCAGAAGTGGAGAGCTGATTAAAAACTACTACTTCACTGTTTCAAAATGCATTTCCAAATCAACAAGAGCATTAAAATGGTCACCAAATATCAAAGAAGAATTATTAGGACCAACAAGAACATAATATAATTTATCTATGGCCCTTGTGAGGTTTATTAAGGATTTACATTAATTAAAATGTTTAATTGAAGTATAATTAATACTAATTAACACTAATACTAATAAAACTTGATTTTTTTTTTATGAGTAAGTCTATGGTAAACCCCACTTAGGTATATTCTGTGGTGGTCCTTCATGGATTTAATAAATTCTTATTTGATATTTGGTGAAAATTTGAAATAAGTCACAAAACATTAGTACCCCTGATCCATAAACGGACTGAAATGAATGTTTATGTTACTCAAACAGTGTGTAATTTCATAACGCTGTTGCTTGATTCGTTATGGAGATGCATTTCTAAACAATAAAGCAGTAATTTGTAATCACTTTAGCCAGCAATTCAGTTCTACTCAATGCAGTTTTGAAGCTGAACAATTCAAGCGTAAAAAGCCAGACAACTAATTTGTATTCACAGATCCCAGAGCTCAGGAGACAAAAAGCCAGTTTCTCGGATCTTCAGTATCAGCCACAATTATATGATGATGATAATGTCATCACTTTTGACCAAAAGCTTTATCCAATAACTAATTACAACAGCAAAAATTTTTTTAACAGCACAAACCAGCACTGTAAAGGACAGAACCAGTCAGCCACTCACATTAAAAATACTGCGTGACATCACCTTACTCTGTAACTTGATAATAAATAAAATAAAACAGCACGAACATTTCACAAAAAAGGTTTGCCTTTCCATTCAAGAACAATTGTTACTGCAGGCCATCTATAGATGGAGTGTATTAGAATAGAAAATATGAGCAAAACAATTAAATGCTGTACTATTCTTGTCTATCAGGAAGGAAATGCATCACTGCACCCTTACAAAGGATACAAACATTTTTTTCTCGTCTCACGTAATTTTAGTCCACTCTCAGTAGTTTGTCCCATACATTTGAGCCCAGACTGGTGTTTGTATGGAGCACAATACAAAAAAAGACAGTCAGGCAGAAGTCATTTATTGACTTCTATGACTTACTAAAGAAACGCTAACCAAAACAGTGATGAAGAGAGGCTCGAAAGTGTTTATGTAAAATTGAAATATGAGTAGTACATAATCTCACACAAGCTGTAAATGGGCTTCAGGAAAGAAATAAAATATGAAAAAAATGCAGAATACCAGTCCTTTAAAGAAACTTATAGTTACCACAAAGCAGTTTTATTTTTCTGCAGTTTTACATTATTGAGGAATGTGGCTGTTAATGATGGCCTGTCTGTGAATAAGAATAATTCTCATTCAGTCTCATTCAGTTGGAATTTAAATAAAATCCAAATAAATGCTTATGAGGCACTTTTATGGCCTCCTTCTGAACAGTCTTCATTTTCCAATGAAAATCTCTCCCTTCCAGTATAGGAGAATTTTCATCCAGAAGGGGCTTGATTCCTGTACTATGTTCCAGCAGACAAGTTTATATGGCAGGTTTTTATTCAGACTGGAATATTGCTTGGTTTATTAACTGAGTAATGAATTACATGAGAACTGTCTGCAGTCGGTTAAGGTTGGTATGCTCCCCTCCTATTTACTGAGCAGCTTTCAGAAATCTTTGAGAGTAAAATGAGTGGAAAGACTGTGATGTCATGGAGGCAATGGGAATTTTTAGGAAAGAGAAGCAGAATGTCTAGCTCTTACTCTTCTCTTCTTATTTTGTCACCAGCACCATTAGTCTTATTCATACAGCAGCTATTCTTCTTGTTACATTGTGATCAGGGCAGAAAGTTCAGTTTGAGCCCCCTTTGCTAGAATCACAGACCCTACTCTTCAGGAAATGCATTGCACTAGGTGCACTAGGTGTTGGAGTATTGTGCAGGTTTGATTGTATTCAGCCACAAGAGCATTTGTGAGGACAGGTATTGATGTTGCATGATTAGATCAGATGATTAGAATAATTAAAACCGCTCCTACTCATCCCAAAGGTGCTGGTTGGAGTTTCGTTGCTTCAGAGAAAGCAGTTACTCCAGAGCTGGTTTACGAGGAGCCTGGCCACTTCCTATTCCTCCCCTAATATCAAAAGCAGAACTGCTAAACAGCAGAGGGTGCTCGCAAGTGAGTCCTCAATGAATGGGAGTAAATGGCGCACAACGACTAAAAAATGAAAAGTTAAAATAGTTTCTAATGCCCAGAATGTTTCTTTAATTATAGAATTAGAAGCCATATTTCACAAAAAAACAAAAAAAAACCCAAACAAATCTTACCCATATATTTCCTTTCTCTTACCCATATATATCCTTTTTTCTACAGTAAATGGGTTTTGGGCAGCAGGAGGTGGTCTTTACTACTAATGTACTCTTTACTACTTTATCTTGAAAGCTTTTGATCACCGTTGTTTTCAGGGTGTAGTTTGTGACTCAGTCACAGCTACCTAGACAAGCCTA
This sequence comes from Pygocentrus nattereri, assembly GCF_015220715.1. Lineage (NCBI taxonomy): Eukaryota > Metazoa > Chordata > Actinopteri > Characiformes > Serrasalmidae > Pygocentrus > Pygocentrus nattereri. The sequence goes on along the minus strand of NC_051213.1, from coordinate 40,152,411 downwards.
GCACATAGCAGATAAAACATTTAGCTAGCTATATGAATATCTACACATGGCACAATGGGTTTGCTGTGACTAGCTGACCTGATCAGAGAAGAGCAACTATGTTCCCAGGGCCTTGTGTTCCCTCAGCTCTTTACTTATTTATCATACTTCAGTGTGAGACGTTAGAAAATTACAAAAAGGGTTCTAAGGTCATATACGGCATTTGGGTCACCAAAAGTGGTACAGAGAACAAGAAGGAGATGCTTGTCCAATAGGAAAACACTTGCCCTTGCCTAGGCCAGCCTTAGTGAGCGACAAACCCAAGGCTGCCAGCTCTCCTCTCACACATTGGCTGTGAGACTCACACATTTAGGTCTGACCTCACGCTGTCATGCCACCCAAAACACCCAAAATTTCCTCAGCACTCCAGCTTTTGTGGATTTGAAACACTATGGAGGGGCAGTGGCGGTTTACTTAAAAGTGACCGAGTGCCAGCTGATCAGTCACCAGTAGAATGCATGTGTTTTAGATTCGTGGGGGTATAGCAACAGTAAACCAACTTCAGTTGTGTAACTGCAGTTCACTTGTGCCATGTGTAACGTGAACGTAGTGCACTTGAGTGCCAGAAAGCAGAGAAAAAATTAACACAAAGCCTTAGCTAAGCAGCTAGGTCAGCTGAAAGCAGGCTATTCTTACCCATCTTCACGGTGTAGCTTTTAGCATTGAAATCTGTGCCTATCAAGTGCAACCAGATTGAGGAGTTGGAACTGGTTACCAATATGTTTAAACTCTCTTGTCTGTAATTGGGTTGTATTTTACCCTCATTAGTTGTGGACATTTTGAGAGCCATGCTGCTGCTCTTCCTGCCTTGGGCTTTCCCTGTGTGTACATGGAAGGGCAGGGAGGTCCCACAACAGAACCATACCGTCATCTACTGTAAATAGTTATAAGTAACAGGGCTTGTTTGTAGGGTATTTACGGTAGTTACGATACTTTAGTATGCATGGTAGCCCGCTGTCTCAGGGAATAGTAGTAATATGGCTGCCCACAGTACTTTGTGTTGAGCTTTAACAACTCTAAAGAAAGTAAGTTTATTTCATTTGGTTATGAAACTGCTAGGTTTTGTAAACTGTTTGTGTTTCCAGAAACATGTAGGGTAAAGTTAGGTGCTTGAATGGGTTTTTAAACAGAGAATGTGTCTGTAGTTTGTAGCCACACAATTGGAGTGTGGCGTGTTTGGCATCCAGTGACGCAAGGTTGTCCCCACTTCTTACATGAATGGGCTTAGGTCGCTGTTTATGTCACTAATGAATCTTTTAATATTACATAAGTGGAAGTTTTAACAGAGTGATTTGCATCATTGTTGCCCTGTTAGCTCTGTTTCTGTAAGCATGAAGTAAAAACTATTCAAATTTATTGGGTTGGGGTTCATGCTTCTCAGGGGGAACCTGCTTTTCATTGTTTAAACCATTAAACATGCATTGGTTACATTTGTCAGGGCGCTTATTTAAGCTGCTTTAGCCTGCCCGCTCCCGCCGCTTCCTCTATAAGGCTGTGTGTAACCTCCGGAGTATGGAGTATTTGCCTGGTATGGTCATTTTGGAGGTCTTTCTGCGGTCAGGGTCTATCTACTACCAAATATAGCTTAATCCAAATGGAAACAAAATATTTCCTTTGATGAAGTTGTCCTCAATGAAATTGAACATAGTGTTGTGCTCTTTAGTTAACTAAATAGCAAGTTAGAAAAGTAACAAATTCACTGTAACCAACATATATACTTGATAGAGTAATTTACTGCAATAAGCATAGTTTAAAAGTAGCAAATTTAAGTTTGGTTGCCTTTCTATGTATTAATTTCAAGCCTTAAGTCACCTGCTATTTGTGATCTGGATTTAATACAATAAAGTAATAATGAATGCTGAGTGATGTCACAGTCTCTGGTTTTCTGGGCTTTAATAAGGCTTGTTCCAAAAGGGACACAGATAGAGGAAAATTTGGCTGAGGAAAACCATTACCATGGCCAAGATAAATGCTATCATTTTTTTTTCATTGCTCATGCTACCTGTGTCCTTTTCCTCCACTCTGATTTCGTGTGAACAAGCCTCTTTTTACGCTCTCTCCATGTTAAAGACAGTAAAGGGAAAAAGTGACTTTTCATCAAAGCTATTATCTCTGAAGGAACAACTGGATTTACGTGCAGGACCTGCTCACAAGCCTGAGCCAGCTGTGGGTTTGTACAGTTAGCAATATAAAGAATGGAGGGTTGGAAGCACATGGGGTGGGGGAGGTTTTTGTAAGTGTCTTATGATTCCTATAATGTGGATAAAGAAAAAAAGCCTTCCACCTATATGGAAAAATATATGGACATCATTTTTTTGTACATTTGGAATACATGTCAAATACATAGCAATCCATGCTAAAATATGTTACAAACACTAAAATATATTCAAGAATACATTGCCATATTATCCAGTTTTATTACATATTACACAAACGTACTATACAAAAATAAATATATGTAAATGTATTTAGCCCTGCGATGGACTGGTGACCTGTCCAGGGTGTATCCTGCCTTCCTCCTTTTGTGTGTGTGTGTGTGTGTGTGTGTGTGTGTGAATGTATTTATCAAAAACATTGTATGAAAATAGCCAAAATACTTGTCTAATGCACTTTACTGTTTGGAATACATTTTGAAATAAATTTGAATTCCATTATCTTAATTTTAAATATCAAACAATTAACCTTTAATATGACAAAAGCAAGTCTTGTAGGTATTGTTGCCCCTGGCTTGCTCATCTGAGGGTTTTACATTTCATGTTAAAACTTTGTCTTTACTGGAATTCTGTAAAGCTGCTTTGTGACATCAGTTGTAAAAAGTGCTATACAAATAAATTTGATTTGATTTGACAGATTGTGAAAATGCAGTCCAATGATGTGATACCCTGTTTATTTGAAATACATTTATACACACATCGTACCACTTGCATAATGGTTAATTGAAAGTGCAGTGCAATACACAGAAGTCAGTATCATTTAGTTATATTTGTAAACTTTGTTGAAACTACATACCATTAAAAAAATATATGCTAACAAATACAAAGCATAGTCAAAAGCAGTAGTCATGGGGGTATCACATAGAAATCTACATTAGCACTGTAAGTCTCCATTAACATTATTAATGATCAAAAACATATTATCTTCAGTGTGTTACAAGGGTCTCAAATTACAAACCTCACATTGCTTCAAGTTGTTCTTTGTTTTGGCAAGGCCAGTTCAGGTAGGATTTGAAACTAATGCCTTCTGATTGCAAGGGAGATTTTTTAAATTGTGGCAGTGCTGCTTTTTTGAGACAATTTATTGGCAAAAAAGTCAAGATTTGGAAAGTCAAGATTTTTTGATAATAATTTACCAACAGACTACACAGATTGTTTTAAGACCAAATTTGAGAACATTTGAGTAAAATCCGCATAATAGTGTGGAAAAACCTTAAAGAATTTTAAAAGACTTGGATTTGAACAAATGACAGTTTCTGTGCTATGCATGAAGTGATTTGTTTTTATCTTAATATGTTTATTTTTATACTTTTTATTAAAAAGCCCCACCTCATGGCCAATTAAAGTTTTTGCTTGTTATACTACCCACTATTGAAGTATTGGTATTAAACTTGCTGGACTTCCACAGAATCAGGGTGGGATATGGGCCTTTTCATGAGAATTGGTCAATAGGACCCCAAACTTCCTAGGATCATAGTTAGGGTCTTAGGGTCATCAAGAGTGAAAACGAGAACAACAAGGAGATTATTTTCCAATAGGAGAACACTTTGCCTTGGCTAGGTTACCTTCTGTAAGCTAATTAGCTAGCCAAGCAAACATCATAATACAATCCACTTATTGAAAAGTCAGAGTGCTAAATATTAAATATTTTGAAATATTGCTTTGGTGTAAGAGTGGTGCATCTTCTTCCATTGTTGTAGTCTTTAGTTAGCTAGAAACTTGGGGTTGTAACATAGAGCTGTTCCCTAAATAATTTAAGCAATTACATTGAAGGAAGATATGACCCTGGGTATGTACAGTAGGACTCTTTCCAAAATTACAAGAGGGAATACATGAAACATAGGACATAGGATTTCCTAGACATTTCGATGAGAAAATAAAAGGCCTGGGGAACATAATAGGACTAGCTGAGCTAGCACATCACATCTAAATCATTTAGCTAGCTACCAAATGTTATGTATGAAATAATTTTACTTCACATATTATCCCAACATTTCACATAGAGGGTAAAACATGTCTTTTCTCTTACGTATTATACTCATTTAAAAATGAACAACATGAAAATCTCACTTAAAGTTTTTAGTGGTTATACCTGTTCCTACACTTTCAAATATCACATACTTTCTGTCCACGGTCCCCGGATTTTAGACTGAAATTCAGATGGTCCTTAAGATCTGAGGGCTTATGGAAAAAAATCTGATAATCCTTTAGGCTGCCCCCACTTTCATCTTATAATTGAAGATCTGCTTCTTTAGCTCTGTCTATCCTAATTGGATGCGCTGCAAATATGAGTAGCTAATTAAGCTTGGTCTTTAGTCAGACTGCGAATGTTAAGCTTGGCTAATCCCAGTAAATATGGATGAAATCTCTCTAACCACAGCTTCTTTCAGGTTCTGTGAGTCAAACCTTGATTTATGCATCTCGCTTGCTCTCTCACAAACAAGCGCACTTTTACACTTACTTTTATCAGCTTTGTCCATATGCTAATGGATTATCACTCTCTGCTTATAATTAGCTGTTAGCTGACAAGAAAAATATTTTACAGCTAACTCGAGTGTTGAAGGCTTCAGCTTCATATGTCCAGCACTCATAATGGAAAATGCTTACCTGCTTTCTTTTTCTGCCCAGCAATTTTGTTGCCTTTTTTGTGCTATTTTTTATTTTTTATTTTTGAATGTGTTTCCAGCTTTTTTTAAATTTAAGGAGATGAAAATTCAACATTATTAATTTTTTAAGCAAGTTCTTTTAGAGAGACTAGGCCACAATAATATCTCTTGGTCTCTTGGTTAAACTGAATTAAAATAGCTTGTCCCAGTGCCTGTGAGAGTGCCTGAATCTAAGTACTGTCTTTGCACTTTTAGAAATAAAGGTACTGTGTCAAGTCACTTGTCATTTGTATAGCACTTTTTACAAGTGATGTAGTCACAAAGCAGATTCACAGAATTCCAGTAAAGACAAAGTTTTAACATGAATGTAAAAACCCCCAAGTAAGCAAGCCAGGGGTGGCATTGGCAAGGAAAAATTCCCAAGAAACCTTGGGAGGAACCAAGGCTCACAATGGGGTAACTATCCTCCCTTGGCCAAGCTACCTACAAAGATATTATAGTACTAATGTTAATAGTAGTAGTATTAGTAGTAGTAATAGCTAGGAGTCCATGAAAGCAACAGTGTAGGGTGGGCAGATAGTCCAAGGCAGGTGGCGGTAGCTGGGCATGGGCAGCTGGTCTGAAGCAGGTAGCAGGAGAGCTTGACAGTGTGTGATACACTTTTTATTCCTGAAGGTACAAACAATTTGTGTTACTTTGAAGGTATAATAATGGTTTTAAGGCCCAATTATGTACCTTAAATTTGTACCTTTTTTGTGACTTTTCTTAACCTAATGTTTTAAAACAGAACTTTAAAATAAAAATCCTGGAGATTAGTTCAAGTTCGAGAGTTTTATTGTCATATGCACAGCAGAACAGGCAGTTAGACTGTACAATGAAATTATTACTTTGCTGTTCCTCCATTCACCAAATATAATCTTAAGAGAATAAAAAAAGAAAATATAAGAATGACTCCAAAAACAGTAGTAAAAAGTAAAGTTATATGTGTATATGTGCAAATATATAGAGCAGCTGTTCATAAAGTGCATCAACTACATCAAGTGCATCACGAGACGGGGAGTATGGAGTCAGTACAACTTGGAAAATATCATTTCAGTGGATTATGGTACTAATGTGGTCCCTGACTAATAGTACTGAGATGTACCCTTGAGGGTATCACCTCAGTGGGGACACTGACAGCTGTGACAGTTTCGTACCTTGTTTCTCTGAGAGTGTAGGAACTTAACAGAGGTGGGTAGAGTAAAAGTATTGGGTAAAATAATGACACAAGTAAAAGTCCCTTTCTAAAGCACATTTAAGTAGAGGTACGTAAGTTAAAAGTAACTACTGAGTAACATGTAGAGCTGCAGTGGAACTTCTCAGTAAATCTGGCATCTATCACCATAGAACTGAAGACTGTTAGACTCTTTTTTCAGGATTCTTTTGGTATAAGATACAGTGCTAAAGCTCCAGAGTCAGAAAAATGACTAATCTTAATGCAGTACAGATGATGTCATAAAAAAAACCCCCTGAATTTAAATACAAAAAAGAATTAGTAATTACATCTGAATGGCTAAAATATATGAATAAAAACATGATTCTTTTACTCACTAATACACCTGAGTAGAATATTGATTTGAAAATTCTCAGAAAAGTATAAATCCATTAATATTTTACGCAGTTACATGTACTTGAGTAAGTCGCTGTTGTCTGAACAGAACCTTGTATGTCCAAAATCATACCTTTACAGGAGAAGGAAAAGATCTACATTACTTTTAATTTAAGTCAATGGATATGGATTTTTTCCAAGTAATTTTGAGCTGTTTCTTTTGGTCCATTCATCATGGAATTTGCAAACAATATAAAGGACAATAGGTACTTTCAAATTAGGTCAAAAACTGAAAATCAACAAAAACACCAGCAAAATGTAACAAGTTACTAACCCCTTTGAGACTAAATGTCCCCAGAGTTAGAATATCCTTTATACATTTTCTAAGCCGCTTCTCCCTCAAGGTCACGGGGGGGTGCTGGAGCCAATCTCAGCGGTCAACGGACAGAAAGCAGGATACACCCTGGACAGGTTGCCAGTCCATCGCAGGGCAGACAGACAGACATACACAATCGCTCACACATTTACACCTAGGGGCAATGTAACATGTCCAATTGGCCTGACTGTCTTTGGATTGTGGGAGGAAACCAGAGAACCCGGAGGAAACCGAGTTAGAATATATAAATTATAATTTACACTTTCTGTGTTTAACAAATTATGAAGCTGTAGTGAAAAAAACACACTTTACAGTGTCCATTATTTGGTCCTGTAATTTAGTTTGAAATAAATATAGGACATTTTTGTTCTAAAAATATATGAAAACAAGGATGCACAATGAAGACTGAAGAGTGACTTGGGTGTTTTCTGGAGTGGAATACTACTCAAGGTCACCGCAGTCTGCATTTTCACCATTTTGAATGGGAGGAAGTTGAGAACTATGGGGAAGACATAAACAATGGGCATCATAGCAGGATGTCTAAAGATTTCCTGTTGAGAGAGTTCCTTCAATGTTCCTCCAACGTTCTGCAAAAGTTGTTTGAATTCTTTGCAAGTTTCCTTCCTGTGACTTTTTTTCAGACTGAGATGCTCAACAATGGTCCACGTAAACCTTCACTGTTGTAGAATAAGACTGTAGTTCCAATGCATTTAGACACAAACATATTTTACTGTCATTCATAATTATCCTCAAATACATCTCAAATATATGTATAAGGAAAGTAATCTTGTTGCATTTGACACTTGCAAACAGTGAAACAATTTTTTTAAGAAAAGCTAATTATCATTGTCTAAGTTAGCTGATCAGATCCAAATGTTATGTTTGCACATGGACCTGTTAGTGCAGCATCTGTGTTCTCTGTTATTAGTTATGTTGCAGATGTTTGGTGATGCCTGATGTGAAGGATTTGTGTTAATGACACTGTCTGGGTTTTGCCCAGTTCTGAGTAGAAAGGTTGGAGCTAATGTTAATGCAAATACGGTGTCAGTTCTTGAACACAGTTTATGATGTGTGTGGTTGGTATCTGCCTTCTTCTGCCTGAACCCTTTCTTGCTCTGCCTGGTGAGCCTCCCACACTGTGGAGCCGCTGGTTACAGTCCTTTGAAAAAATACCTCATAGCTGCAAGAATAACCAAGATGCCTGGAAGGAAAGGCACAGTGTGCGCTGGGGATGCTTAGAAAACTGCCAGCATCACATACAACAGTGCAGTAGACCTTATAAACAAATATTGTAGTGCTCCACAGACCAGGCCCTTGCAATGGTTTATAGTTGACCAATGTCACCAGGTGCCCAGTGAGTGTGCAAGCCAAAATGTTGTTAGTTCACAGAGCTGTCTAGTTCTGGCAAGTTTGGTGTGTAGCAGGATCGGATGATAGGCAACCAGCTATTTAAGCACACCAATACTGCAAATGTGCGTGAGTCACTGTAATTGAAAAATAAGCTGTTGCTGTTTAAAGCATTGATCATCACACTGAATGCAGAGAGTTCAGCTGAATGTGCAGATACTTTTGCTAAACAAGAGGATCCCAACCTCCAGCCAAGCAGCCTCCTCAGATCCTCCTTCCCACCCCTGCCAGAGTTAAATGCAGCTGCCTGACTCCTCTGCCAGCACTGTCATGCAACCTGATGATAACACCATTCTTGACTGTGTTCACAGCAGCTATGCAGCAATTGTGGGTCTAGCGGTGTGTCTCAATTCAAGGGCTGGATCCTTCAAAGGACACGGTCTATGAAGATGTCCTTTTGAAGGCTTCTTAGACCCATGAAGGCTGAACTGAAATGAGACTCTACAGCGAGTTTTCTTTTTGTGTCATAGCACCGCTGTTCCCACCCGTACCATTGCATCACGAAACGCTGCTCCTGTCTCGTTCTCTTAAAGTTCTTTAAAGATGGAGCCAGAAAGCTATATTTTTTAAACATTGTTTATTAGAGCTGGAGATGCTTCACTGCCAGCTACTGAGAAGATTTTTTTTTTAACATTTGTATTGTTAGCTATTCACCTCAGTTTAAACCTAATGCTTATATTTAAAAGTGTACTCTTCAGCCTTGGGATATGTTGGCTGGCGAATTTTCCATTCCATTCAATACTTTGTTGCCATGGAAAAGAAGACACATTTCTCGGCCGCATATGAAGGAGCCTTCTATATGGGATAGTCTATTTGCGCCACTGTGTCACAATCAGCATTCAGATCCGAAGGATGCACCTTCTGAATCGGGACAAAGCTCAGGTCCCGCACCACAAGAGACCAGATCTGCGCAGTTCAGCAACAGAGCTAAATCTAAAGCAGAATCATTTTGCTCATGTACAGTGCCCTCCACAAATATTGGCACCCCTGGTACACAAGAGCAAAATTTAGTCCACACGTTGCAGCTATAACACCTTCCACTCTTCTGGGAAGCTTTCTGCAAGATTTTGAACTGTGTCTGTGGGAATTTTTACCCATAGTGAGGTCAGACACTGACATTAGACGGGAGGGCCTGGCCTGGTATGTAAACTATGGTGGTGAATCTGTGATATTGTGGGACTGTTTTTCTTCCAAAGGCCCGGGACAGATTGCTTTGATACATAGCATCACAGACTCATCATTAACCTGCCTGGAAGCTCAGTATGGGCTGTGGTTGGATCTTATAGCAGGACAGTAATACAAAGCACACTTTAATATCAAAATAGTTCACTAATCACAGAATCAAGGTTTTGCCACGGTCATCGCAGTCTCCTGACCTGTATAACATAGAAAATCTGTTAGATTAGCAGACGAAGACAGTCCACCAGGGTAGACTTTGGAATTTGAAGGATTTGGAAAAATTCTGTATGGAGGAATGTTCTGAGATCTTTTGCCATATGTTCTTCAGTCTCATTAAGCATTATAGGAGAAGACTCAGAACTGTTATATTTGTAAAGGGAGGCTGCACAAAGTATTAAATGAAGGGGTATTGTTGCACACATAGATTTGAGAAATTAAATTAATTTTAAGTATATTTTGTATGAAAGAGTGAAAGGATAGGCAATAAAGAGTTTTTTTCCAGCCTATTTTGCTCATGTTTATCAGACGTGCCAATTTTTGTGGAGGGCACTGTGCATCGCTTTTTCAGCTGGATCAGGTGGCACGCCCTTCCTGCACACAATTATCCACAGTGTGGACTCAGGGTTGTAGCATTCCAGTCATGAAATCACTGTCATTCAAATCATTGACATTACTGTCAATGATGTGTATCCAGGCACAAGTGCCAGTGTCCATCTCTTGAATGTTGACATGAACAATTTTTGAGTTCACTGCCACTGCTCTTTGTGGTTATGCCAACTGCAGAATTTATTTAGTTGGCTCCCTCCATGTGACCATTCGTTATGGAATCAAGAGTCTACCTAGCTTTTGGTTTCTCGGTGCCTGCTGATGGACCTAATGGGTTTTGGACCTCTTCGCTGATCTGGAGTTCTCCCTCTAAGACATGGTGGATTCTGCAATAATGACTGTTACTATGCCTTGCCAGCAAAAATGGCCTGCGCTTACCCGCGCTTACCCAGTAAAGCGCAGAGTCAAAACAAACAATGTCATTGTTTGTGAACAGGGTTATAGAAACATAGCATGATGTGAAAGGTGGTGGGTTAGTTGCATTTTGTTACTCTGTTTATTATTTATTTAATAAATTTTTTAAAACAATACATTTTGCCCCACTTTAAGAGGTGTATACACCCTGGTGTACACAAAATTTACATGAAAAGATTTGACATGAAATAAACAGCCTATTATACATGTCTCTTTCAATAAAACAAAAGCCCCACCAGCACTTTTCTACAATTACCCACAGGTATTGCAGGTCATTTAACACTACAACGCTACAATAAAGATGCTTCTGGTCAGAAACCTGTACGCTTACATTGATCTCAATGTTTTCATAGTTCTTGTTCCATTTTTAACTAACATTTTTGCATATTTATAACCTATAAATCAACTTCTTGTTAATAATGCAGCAAAAGCTTAATGTGAAGTAGCCTTAAGGCTACTGTTACTGCAGCCAAGGTAAAAATCGTTTTCTTCGCTCATGTTCATGTTTTAAGAGAAAGGCATTTTGTGTGTGGAAGGCTGCTATACGCCTTTATCTCTTTAACGTGGGTGACTATTTGTAAGGAAAAAAGATCTAAATGTCATGCTGCTACAGAATGTTCTGAAGCTAGATAACATATCAGGACTGATTCAGGGCATTGACTGTTTTACTGTGCATATAGCAATAAAACTCTTTGTATGTAACATTTTCTGTCAAGGAGAAGTGTCATCAATTCTGCATCCAACTTTATCCCCTTTTAATGTCATCTGAAAAAGCACTTCCAATGTTGATTCTTGTATTAGCACGTTTTCCCTCACAGCACTACAACCTGGTGACACTATTCTCTTAATGGATTCCTTCATGTTGTCTTAGCCAAGCAGATAGACATGGGGTCAGAATAAAGAGGTGTTGTGGATGGTCTCATAATTTGACTGACAGTTTGTGTAAACTTAGGCAAGTCCTCTGCTCCACCCTCCAAATGGGGTTCCTAAGGCACATAATACACTTGTGCTGATTCCATTGCTAAAACTGTATTTTTTTTTTCTTGCGTGTTTTCTAGGTTCTTTAGAAATAAATCTACTCCTGCATCTTAAAAGCCACGGGTGGCATATTTTTGCACATTTAAATCGTCCAGCTTGATGGACAGTTGCTTGTCTAACACCTCAAGCATATTCTTTGTAGAGCTTTAACAGACTAATATTACTTACTGATGGATCACTTTTTCATCAGTTTCTTCCTTTGTCTATAATTTCCCCCCTTTGTGTATTTCATTACGCAAATTTATTTTTATTTTTGTAGTGCCACAGAGATTCCATCACAGAGCAGCTTACAGACATTGTGCCTCATTAAAGTTTTCCTTTAATTTGTTTTTGAGAAAGGTTGTATGAAAAAGTCTACATCAGATTCATGATGTGCTCTTAAACCGCAGAATTATTCGCAAATTGCTCTTGAGTGTGTGTAGATAAACCAATGACTAATGTGAAAAGTCTGTCTAAAAAAAAAAAATATATAGCAGACCACTAAATGTGTCTATCATATGTTAGGATAACAGGATATTAGATATGTAAACATGATGGGTGTAAGCTCAGTATGAGCATGAAGCAGGATTTCCAAGAGTTATCTCACAGAAACTGTTCAAACTTGGCTCCATGAGAATATCTTCTACTTTTTACTTTCTTGCTTGAGTTTATGCAAGTGCTGTAAGGAATGGAGCTTTGGGTGATCTTTGCTATAGCCAGTGTAACTGCTAACTGGTAATAAACAAGCCCTAAATTCTCTGCTGAAAAAAAAAAATCAGCTTAGACCAGTGTCCAAAACACAACATATGCTAGTTTTGCTGGTGAGCGCCTGTGCTGGTTTATTCAGATTTTTCTGGAAGGGATATTGTGGCTATCACATATTGTAGTAATGTATGGCAATGTTGTTTGTGAGCAGCATAGTCAAGGTTATATAGTGTTCAGTAAAATATTAGCAGGTTTTATGTATGTAAACCTCCATCAAATTGCATGTATTTTTATCTTGCTGTTGTCGGAACAAAACCAAAAAAATGGTAACTTTACAGGATAAAGGAAAAAAACAATGTTTTGTGTGTATATATATATATATAAAATTTGTAAATGTCATGATTAATGGACCAAAAGAAATGACCAAAAATGGCTTGGAATGTGTATATGTTGGAATATGTTTGCAGCTTAATGAACAAAAATGTATCTGTACAGTACACTCTATTTGTGACAGTGCATCCACCTCAAGGTTCAGTGTGTTTGGATATACTTTTCTTATCACCACTTTTGTAAAGAATGCTATTTTTGAGTTACTGTAGAATTCCTAACAACTTGAACAAGTTTGGCTATTCTCCACCGACCTTTCGTCAACAAAGCATTTCCAACTGCTAACAGTTACTGGATATTTTTGTTGTTCAAGATTCTGTATAAACTCTAGAGACAGTTTTAAAATACTTGCATCCCATCTGGCACCAACAAGCATGCCTTTCATGTGAACATTAGCTAAAGCTCTTAACCCGTGTCAAAATTATTTTATGCATTGTGCTGCTGCCATATGAATGGATGATTTGGATAACTGCATGACTGAGCAGGTGTAGAGCTGTTCTTAATAAAGTAGTGGGTAAGTAAATATATATGTAAGTACCCACATGTAATAAAAAAATTCTAAGCCTAAACTTAGTACTAATTTTGACCGCAGTAACCAAAAACAGTTTTTGCTCTTTTAGTGTTTAAAAGATTAAATTCTCCTTTGTTCAGCTTGTTTTCTCTGGATTTCTAGAATTGTACAAAAACATGTGCAAACACATAAATGCGTGCAGTGAATCAGTTCTGTACTGTAAATAAAGCAATATTGTGCTTTTGAGAAATAAAAGGAGAGGAATGAAGGAGCACAAGGAAGAGGGGTGTGTGTGTGTGGCAGTGGTCCAGTCTGCATTATGTCATGGCATACTTCAGTGCTGATGACATCGGCTGTTTGGGATGTGGCCTGAAGGAGATGATGTCACAGAGAGTGAATCTTATTGGTTGCTCTAAGCAGCAGCATTCATAAGGAAAAAAAAAACTTTTACCATCTCTCTCTTGCTCTCTCTCGCTCTCTCACTTAGTGGCTGTGTCTAAAACTTGATAAACACTGCCTACACAGACAGCATTCTGAGGCAGGAACGATCAGATGTCTTTTTAAAATGCTGCCTGCTAAGGTTCCTGTGTTTGGCTGTTTTTTGAAGGCAGTGTAGATTTACCCTTCCCTCTTACGTATCCCATAATCCTTTGTGTACACTGATTATTCTCAGTTCAGCAATGATACAGAGGTGGTTAAAAATTCCAGCAGCTCAGCTGTGTCTAATCCACTCATAACAGTTCAACACACACTTAACATGCCACCACCACATCAGCAATATGCAGACGAGCCCTCTAACCAATCACAGTGTTTTTACTGTGTGCTTTAGGCTTGTCTATCATCAGCATGGCTGGTCTAAGCTGGTTTATGCTCAATCACGAACTGATCTGGTTCAAGTGTACTGGTCATCCAAAACACAACAAATCACTGTTGTCGGGAAAAAAATAACTTTGGGCCATGTCTTTGGTCCATTCTTCATGAAATTTATACACAATGTTAAGGACAACAGTCATTTTCAAATTATGTCAAAAACTGAAAAACATTCTAAGTATACAAGGTTTTCTTCTGTCACCAGTGATATGCTGGTTTTCCTGGTGACCAGCTATTCTGATCTATGCAAATTTACTAACAGGGATGTGTTTTGATATTGCTGATGATGATTGACAAATAACTTGATGGGGATGCTTAAAAGACGATAATTGCAGTGTTGGAAAACTGGCAGATAAATGAATAGACCTTATTCACTGTGAAATAGCTTGCCAAGGATGTTGCGAAATTGGGGTATACGTTCTTTTAAGAAGTGTGCAGTAGTGGTAGTATCACTGCATATCTTACCACAATGCTGAGATTTGCATGTTATCATCAGCCCATTTTAAACAGGTTAAATCCACTAAAAAAAGTTTTATACCATTTTGTATGTATAGGAGCAGATCTATAAAATAAGTTTGAGTTTGATGTTTATTTGTACTCTCAATGTGATGCTTTATATGTGCTGTTTAACTAGAGTAGCATCTCAATAGCTGATTAATATGTAGCTATACATCCTGTTTATTCTTTTCGACCACATTTAGTTAGATGATAACCTGCTGATTAGTCAAAATCAAAGGAAGCACTTTTTTTTTCTCAAGCATTATCAACTGTTTGTTGTCATGGCTCAAGAGACCAAAAAAAGGTTTATCAAGATTGAGGATGCGGTTTTCTTTTAAATTTCCCTATAAACAATGTCCTCAAATGTTTTGCTTGAAAGTATGTAGTTCAGCGTGATCACATGATTTAGTATTACTGTTTGCATCAAAGTTTTACTGCATAAAGCCAGCCATTGTGGTTTGTTGTATGAAACCACTCAAATCAGCATAAACAGCTTGATTTTTTGCTTATGCTGATAAATTCCTTCTTTATATCAGCTGATTCATGACCTAGCCAACATATTGGCCTGGCCGTAATATACATGTTTGTCAGCTTGATTGTCAAGTTTGTACGGCATGTTGTAGTTCCATGGTAAAATGCCTGTGTAAAATACAAATCCTGTTAGAGGCACAGCTGAGCTCTGAACTCTAACAAGCAACTAGAGTGCCAAACTGAGCTGGAGAGAGAGGTTGTTTGTGTGTGTGTGTGTGTGTGTGTGTGTGTGTGTGTGTGTGTGTGTGTGTGTGTGTGTGTGAAAGAGACGCTGAATAATTGACTGGCTGTAGTGAATTCTGCTTTAAAGCATCTTATCTCAGTGTGGAGCCCTGACTGTGGAATAATCACACTTTAATAAAGTCATATGAGAGCGGTTATATTTAGGCAAGAAGGGTTTTTGTGCATAGCAGGGGCATAGTTACGGCTGGGGGGGCTACATTTCTGACAGCCAAGCAAAAAAGGTCAGATGCCAATGAAAATGTTACAAAATGTAGTGTATTTTGTTCTCTTATAATACAGGATGAATCTAAGTGTGCGGAGTTCTTGTATTCTTGTGTGTTTTTAATCTAACTGTGAGTACAACTGAAGTCCAAATGAACCATTTTTACCATACTAATTCATGTGCTTGGTCACATTAAACACAGTTTTGGCATAGTATTCAAAATACACAATTCTTGTTTCTCTGTAATCTTTGATTGAAGTGTAGTGATTACTGCCTGACGTTTGGTTGCATTAACCTGTTTTAGTGGGTGGGAAAAATTATATAAAAATTATATTAGTTTTTCCTCCTCCCCACTCATAGTTTATACAGAAAACCCATGTTTATGTTAACAGGAGTGAGGT
Source organism: Pygocentrus nattereri (assembly GCF_015220715.1). Taxonomy (NCBI): domain Eukaryota; kingdom Metazoa; phylum Chordata; class Actinopteri; order Characiformes; family Serrasalmidae; genus Pygocentrus; species Pygocentrus nattereri. The sequence goes on along the minus strand of NC_051213.1, from coordinate 40,136,618 downwards.
ACACAGGAATTAAAATATCAAGAAAATATTTGCAGTTTTCTAAAGATTGTTGCCACACTGTGAGGCTGAGAGGCTGTGAGGTTGGTCAGTTAATGAAGGAGCAACTCACTTAGAAACCCACACAAACATACACAGACCATCTCTTGCTCAAACGTTAGGTGAACTCATACATTGATTTATTCAACCTGGCTTGTTTTTTCGTGAAGTCATCTGTCTTTCTTGCTTTTGCCATGAAAGTGTAATAAAAGCAACAAGAATGCTAAGGGCTTGCCTGCTAACCATAACTCATATATGTCTTTTAAACACATTAAAATCATACATAAAATCAAGCTTTCTACAAATAATGAATGGTGTTTCAGAGACTACAGAAAATGCACGTCAAAATATTGTAGTATATTTTTTTACAAAATATGGTTGTTTTGGAGTGCCTGTTTTTCACAGGCCAATCAAATTCTGAAGCACAAAAAATCATATTATTGCACTCATAATCATTTGGAAATACACATCACTTTAAGTATGAGAAAAGCATTCTGATTTCCAATTGACATTGACTTTTAAACTTTATTATTCAGCATTTGGAGACCTCTCTGTTGGCAGTAATTGCAGATAAAGTACAGAAATGCAGTGTCTTATGTCAGTGGTTCATAAAGCATCTAACTTCTTGTATACATTAAATGTCAATTCTAATGTACCAGATGACAAAATTACAGTAAAGCTAAATTTGAAATTTAATTTTGAACCCAAAACTGCATATAACAGTAGGAAATTTGATTTGTGACAAATGATTCAAGAATTCATCTCAGCCAAGTATAATCAAGCTCAAGTTTTTGTAGCCAGGTGTGTGTGTGTGTGTGGCAAGTGAGCAGCTGTTCTCAAAACAGTTCCCCATCTCATCCCCTCAGGGGTCCTCAATCCTTTTGGTTGGCAGGGTAACTGTTGGCAGGGAAACCAATACACAGTTCAGCTCTACACACACACACACCATCACCATGGGTGCGAGTCGACAAATATCGAAAGACTGTGTATGATGACACATAAACATGAGTGATTTGTACTGGTCTGTAGCTGTGTGAGCAAGCGCCTCCTGGTGCTCTTAAGTACACAGACACACACACATTTTCTAAGCCGCTCTTAAGTAGAACAGCATAAAGAATGTGACCATGAACAGGCCCGTATTTACATCAACATAACCTCACCTGTATACACTACATTATTAACTGTATAATATAGATTTACTGAAGGAGAAAACAGGGATGTATTAGGAAAAAGGAGAAATATAGAGAAAAAAGACATTATTATAGTGTTATTGCATTAGAGTTGAACCAGTTTCAAGTGAATAAACAGTAAGCATGGCCACTTGATTCTCTCTCTATCTCTCTCTCCCTTGAGGTATGTGTCTATACCTGCTTGTTGTTGGAACCAAATCAAATATTACCATTTTAGTCTTTTTTTTATTTATTTTTTATAAGTTTAAGATGCCAGCTGCCATTTACAGTGATTTACTAACAGACTAATAGGAATGGTGAAATATGACTTATAAAATCTATCCATCCCCCTCTCTCTCTCTCTCTCTCTCTCTCTCTCTTTCTCTCTCTCTCTCTCTGTCTTCCTGTCTGTCTCTCTCAATCTGCCTCTATCTGTCTTTTAATCTATCTCTGTCTGTCTCTATCTCTGTCTGTCTGTCTGTCTGTCTGTCTGTCTGTCTGTCTGTCTGTCTCTCTCTCTCTCTCGCTCTCTCTCTCTCTCTCTCTCTCTCTCTCCCTCCCTCTCCCTCTTGCCTCTCTGTCTTAATCTGCACTATATGGCCAAAGATATTTGGACACCTCTCTTAAACTGGAATACGGTACCACAGGTGGTTCCAAAATGCATTTTGTCTTATTCTTTACTTCATAACTTTCATAAGCTGTGACATCTTCTTTCCAGTCAAATAGATAAATAAGATACCTAATGAACATTTGGCTTCAAATAGGCCATGTCCCATACCTACAAACTATGAATTATAATTATGAATATTTATATTACAGGCAAAATTAAACTTCAACCAGTGTGTACAAACTATGTATCAAATGAAAGGGCTGATTCTCAGGATTATGTACATCATTATTCTGTAAAATGACTGATTTTTAGTTATTCCTGAAAATATATGCCATTCATAGTAATGATTTTGAATTAAGAAACTACACTGTTCAAATAAATAAAGGGAACACATAAACAACACAAAAACTCCAAGTAAATCAAACTTCTGTGAAATCAAACTGTCCACTTAGGAAGCAACACAATCAATTTCACATGCTGTTGTGCAAATGGAATAGACAACAGGTGGAAATTATTGGTAATTAGTAAGACACACTCAATAAAGCAGTGGTTCTGCAGGTGGGGACCACAGACCACTTCTCAGTACCTTTGGTTTCTGTCTGATGTTTTGGTCACTTTTGAATGTTGGTGGTGCTTTCACACTCGTGGTAGCATGAGACGGACTCTACAACCCAAACACAAGTGGCTCAGGTAGTGCAGCTCATCCAGGATGGCACATCAATGTGAGCTGTGGCAAGAAGGTTTGCTGTGTCTGTCAGCATAGTGTCCAGAGGCTGGAAGCGCTACCAGGAGACAGGCCAGTACACCAGGAGATGTGGAGGAGGCCGTAGGAGGGCAACAACCTAGCAGTAGGACCGCTACCTCCGTCTTTGTGCAAGGAGGAACAGGAGGAGCACTGCCAGAGCCCTGCAAAATGACCTCCAGCAGGCCACAAATGTGCATGTGTCTGCACAAACAGTTAGAAACCGACTCCATGAAAATGGTATGAGGGCCCGACGTCCACAGATGGGGGTTCTGCTCACAGCCCAACACCATGCAGGACGCTTGGCATTTACCAGAGAACACCAGGATTGGCAAATTCGCCACTGGCGCCCTGTGCTCTTCACAGATGAAAGCAGGTTCACACTGAGCACATGTGACAGACGTGACAGAGTCTGGAGATGCCATGGAGAGCGATCTGCTGCCTGCAACATCCTTCAGCATGACCGGTTTGGCAGTGGGTCAGTAATGGTGTGGGGTGGCATTTCTTTGGAGGGCCGCACAGCCCTCCATGTGCTCGCCAGAGGTAGCCTGACTGCCATTAGGTACCAAGATGAGATCCTCAGACCCCTTGTGAAACCATATGCTGGTGCAGTTGGCCCTGGGTTCCTCCTGATGCAGGACAATGCTAGACCTCATGTGGCTGGAGTGTGTTAGCAGTTCCTGCAAGATGAAGGCATTGAAGCTATGGACTGGCCCGCCCGTTCTCCAGACCTGAATCTGATTGAGCACATCTGGGACATCATGTCTCGCTCCATCCACCCACGCCACGTTGCACCACAGACTGTCCAGGAGTTGGTGGATGCTTTAGTCCAGGTCTGGGAGGAGATCCCTCAGGAGACCATCCGCCACCTCATCAGGAGCATGCCCAGGCGTTATAGGGAGATCATACAGTCACGTGAAGGCCACACACAATACTGAGCTTCATTTTGACTTGTTTTAAGGACATTCCATCAAAGTTGGATCAGCCTGTAGTGTGTTTTTCCACTTTAATTTTCTGTGTGACTCCAAATCCAGGCCTCCATTGGTTAATAAATTTGATTTCCATTGATGATTTTTGTGTGATTTTGTTGTCAGCACTTTCAACTTTGTACAGAACAAAGTATTCAATGAGAATATTTCATTCATTCAGATCTAGGACGTGTTATTTGAGTGTTCCCTTTATTTTTTTGAGCAGTGTATATATACTTATTTTAACTTTCTTATTTACTTTACTTGATGTTTTTGAATTCCTGAGATGCTTTTGAAACTAAACTCCTGCTTTGTCCATCTGTGATGTTCCTTTCATAAATAATCAACTTACTCATGGGTCATGACACCACCCATGAGACTCTTACCAATCACACATTGCGGGAGGGGCTTGCGTAAAGGTAAGAGAAGAAGGTCTATGATGCTATAAAAAGTTATTTGAGTTTGATTTGGCATTTTGCATTTAGATTTCCAGGATTTAGTAGACGCTCTTATCCAGAGCGACTTACAAGAAGAGCTTTGTCTATCTATACAATACAGCAAACTACAATACACAGTGCATTCAACAATAAAGTAAACTACAATACACAGTGCAATGCAATAAAATATAATATATAAGTGCAGCACAATATATTGCAAACAATACTTAATTCAATGCTCATTTAAGTGCTGTGTAAAGAGATGTGTCTTCAGTCTCCGTTTGAAGACAGCAAGAGACTCTGCTGTTCGGACAGCCGGTGGGAGTTCATTCCACCACTTGGGCGCCAGTATAGAGAACATTCTCGATGCTTGTCTTCCACACACCTTGAAGGATTGCGGGTCAAGCCGAGCTGTACTTGAAGCTCGAAAGGCTCGTGGTACAGTTCGAGATTTCACCATTGCCATCAAGTAGGTAGGGACTGGTCCATTTTTGGCTTTGTAGGCCAGCATTAGGGTTTTAAATCTGATGCGTGCAGCTACAGGAAGCCAGTGAAGGGAGCACAGCAGTGGGGTGACGTTCCTAAACTTGGACACATTGAAGAAGAGCTGTGCTGCCCCATTCTGGATGAGTTGCAGAGGCTTGATAGCCTGCATGGGAAGACCAGCCAAGAGCCAGGTTGTAGTAGTCAAGCCTTGAGATGACAAGAGACTGCACTAGCACCTGGGCGGCCTCTTTTGGGGAGATTTCTGGCCACTTTCATGCCAAAAGATATCCCAGTATTGCATGGCAGTGTGTGCTAGTGTGTATTCATGACCATCAAAACAACCCATACATTGTATGTTTGAAGACATTCTACTTAGATGCTGTTTTAGCAGTTTGGAATGAAAAGGACACTTGGAAAAGTGTCATCCTTTACTTTATAATGAATAAAGCTGAACTCTCAATGTTTTCTGTATGTCTCTTTCACTCTGTCTGTCTATCTCTCTCTGAATCTTTCTCTGTCTAGCTGGGCTCCCATTCACTTATTTTGGTATACTGGATAAAAAAAGATGGACACAACAAATATCTCATAGAATCTGTGGACACATAAAGGTTTGTATGCTTTCTTGAGATGCATACACTTTTGTGGTGGCAAGAATTGTGATAACATTTGTGGAATAACACAACCAGTACATTTTGTCCCTGCACTCTTGAACACGACAGCAGCAAGAATTGAACACTCCGTATTTTTTGTATTTTTTTGTGCATGTGAGTTGAGTTTTATTCTCATACACAGAACTAATGGTAGATCTCTCTCTGTTTATGTTAGAAACTTGCTGGTTTGAAGTGTCTGCTGGCTTTTTTGATGAGAGACTCTGATGACTCTGAGAGACTCTGGCTTTTTTGACTTAGAGTTCTCTATTCCCAATCTGCTAGTGTTCACTCTCCATGAGGGGTACTCTGAAAAGTGATAAAGCTGTGTCTGAAAGACCAGTGACATGCATGTCCATGACCACTACAAACATAACACTGCACAACAAACACTACAAACTACGTATCTGTCTGTTTATCACACAGAGAAAGTACACGTGTTTGCGTGCATGTGTGTATGTGAATATGTTCGTATGTTTGAAAGATCTAGACAGAGAGAAGGAAAAAGGGAGCAGGCAGTACAAAAGAAAGACTATGTTTAAAAGGGAGAGACAAAGGGAGAGAGAGATAGAGGAGGGGAGAGAAAAAGGAAGATTGTACAAGTGAGAGACAAGCAAATAGAGAGAGAATCATGAACTCGTTCTGTGTAAAAATGTGACCAGGCCACATTGTGTCTACATTACAACATGGCATTTCTCTTGAAAGAGCCAGTCTTACCTGTGTGTGTGTGTGTGTGTGTGTGTGTGTGTGTGTGTGTGTGTGTGTGTGTGTGTGTCTGTGTGTGGGTGGGGGGGGGGGGGTACTATGAGGCTAAACATGAAGCTATGTCAAAGCAGGAAACAGCCTCTCCTGCAGCCTGGAATACACAGAGGTAGCTGTTATTAGAGTTATTAGATGTGCTACATGACTGTGTTTGCATGACTGTGATGAAGAGAGCAAGAAAGAGAAGATTCAGATTCAAAACTTTGTTTACCGCTACATGATAGATCCTCTGCATCACATATAGTTCACATACATTCATCCACTGTATGTAGGATCATGTATTATGGCATTAGCTTTCCTCTTGTAAGCCCATCCATACAGTTCTAATAGTAGAGTTTGCCTTGTGCCAGTTATTTTGCTTGCCATTTATTGCAGACTCTAACCAGCACTTACCTTTGGTAGGGAGAGGGTTATTCCAAGATGTATGTTACAAATCAGTACTGGTTTATAAACATATATATCTGTTAAAGTTCTACATATCAAAATTTCTGAGCTTTCTTGCAAGAATTAATTGCTTTTAGGATTTCCCGATTTTTCCAACAGAATTGACATGTTGGGGCAAGGACAAAAACTTATCTATCTCTATTCCCAAATACTCACAGGCTTCAAACTGCTTTATTACCTTCCCCTTTTATCTAAGGTTAAAAAAGAAGAAGAAAGGGTCTTAGGTGCTGGCTTCCTTAAACAGCTCATCTCCTTGGTCTTGGATATATTAAGTTCTCTTCTATTATAAAGAACTCTCTTCAATAGAGGCAGTCAGGGAGTTCACACAGTTCTGGTATGCATTCAGGGAATGCTAAACATCCAAAAGAGCCACCACGGCTGTATCATCTGAATGCTTTAGTAGAGTCAGCTTATCATCACTACAAACAATGGCATTTGTGCAAACAGAAAAAAGAACAGGAAATAAAACACACCCCTGTGAAAGCCCCTGTTTAATACCTAGTTACCAGATTTAAAACCACAAACAACCACAGGTTTCTTCCTATCATACAGCAAGTTCTTAATCCATAATAGAATTATTAATGATAAGATTAATGATGAGAGAATTATTTAATTAACCTGTAAACCTTTAAGGTGGCCAAGCAGGGTATGTATTCCTACTGTATTAAAAGCAGATGTAAAATCCATAAATAAAATCCTTGCACAAGTAGAGTCCAGATGCCTAGTCATTCTGTCTAGTAGGGCCAGGTTTGGATTAAAAGCAAGTTGCAAAAGATCTTAACTTTTAATTATTGTGGTGAGATGCGTGTACACAAGTCTTTCTAGTACATGTACTTATAAGTGCTACTGGCCTAAAATCATTTAAGGCTGTAGCATTTCACTTCTTAGGAAGAGGTCTAATAATGGATTTTTTCTATACCTGAGGGGCACAACTGGAATCCAACGGTTACTGAAATGGCTTTGTTAAAACATTTCCTAGTTGTGCTGCACATTCCCTAATTCCCTATGCATATTTTGTAAGGCTGTTGATAAAGTAATATTGAAGGCCCAGCACAGAACTTTTTACTCATGAGTATGTGATTATCTTGATATTTCTGCTTCAAGCATCCAGAGTGCATAAAATGAGCTCTAACTTTTAAATTTTTTGTACACTGTCCCCTAAATACCGTTTAGCAAGTAGGTTAAGTTCACTTTACCAGGTTGAAGTGACACACATCCGATTTTTTTTTTGCCCTAATGTGATCTGTTTTCAGGGCTGTGTGGACACGCAAATCTGATATTTTTTAATTTGACCTGAGTCACTTTCATATGTGGTCCTAGATTGGATACATATCTGATTCATGGCCATGTGACCTTAATGTGAACGCGCAGATCAGAATTCATGCACTTCTTTCCAATGCACATGCGCCATCATTTGGCATTACTATGGCAGCAGTGCTGTACAAAAGTTAAAGCCTGTAAATAGTGGAAAAGCAACACATCTCACCTTTTTCACCTTTCTCTCACTATAATAATAGTTCAGTAGTTAAGAGTTTTGTGAGGCTTGTAATGTAAATAGCCTTACACTTTATTTGGTGTGATCTTAGATGTCACAGATACATAGCAAATCATAAGCTACCTTTTGTTGCATATTCATGAACTGTGAAATCAACTGACCTTCCCACGCTTTGCACGCTCCGCATCGCTCTACCTGAGTAATGTTATAGCTATTTGATGACACTGCTGTTTTTGGGTGCTAGGGAGAGAATAATCACTCTCTATATTACTTTCCAAATAACCAGATCAAACCAAAATAGTTCACATTTCTTTCTGTGGTTGAAGAAATACAGTACAAGAGTTTGTCGCAAACAACTTATTGCTGACTCAGTTGAAAATAGAGTTCAATACAGATCTGGATTTGCCAGCTTTCCCTTTGTGTATATCTAATTTGGCTTGCTAACGTTACATTAACATTAGCAAACTACATTAGTTGACAAAATTTAAATTAAAAAGTTGCTAATCTAATTCTCTGGATAAATTCATGTAAAGGAGTGACTGATATGTAAGAATGTATGGATGATGCATTCTTAAAATATTAACTGTGGCATCACTAATTTAGATCAACTAGATGATTTGATTAGCCTTTATGTAATAAGGGCTCGGACTGAACCTGTGACCGAGACCTCTAACAGCCTTTCTCCCATTATCTGTAGGGCATCTACACCCCTCACCCCCTATCTCAAGGGAGACCGTATGGCAGTATAATATTCATCCAGCTCAAAACTTTGAATTAGAAGAGACTTACGTTTTCTTGTTTTTATAAAGCTGAAATGCAAAATCTTCAATGAGCTAGATAACAAATAAAAATCTAAGGTGTAGGCACCTCAGTATGGTGCAGGCTGGAAATCGTAGCGCATCTTTGTGGGGTCACTTCAATGTAGCTGATGAGGGAGATTCTAAAGAAGAACCTGGCCCTGAAACCTGAAAATCACAGCCTTGTAACAGCTTCTCAGTGGTACTGTTTACGGTTCGATTTCTGTTTGTTAGTCAGCTAATTTAAGGTTTTGCACTTCAACTGTATTGTTAACACGGAACTGAACTCGGCATCTTGTTTGAATTTTCCACCTTAAACACTGCAGCAGTTACATTCTGCCTGTGCCCTCCCATCCATGTTTCCATTGGTTGACTTGCCTCGACCTCAGAATCTGTTGCAGCACGCAGCATGCTGTCAATCCATCCACTGCATTTTCCATCCAAAGAAAATAGTTGTTGAATTTACATTATTTAGAAGTATATATAGGTTCCACACAAGTGAAATGTTACATAAAACTAAATCAAGCAAGTTAGATTAAGTATTTACATGTAGCAATGATGTTGATATATTTTATTCATGTTGAGACAATGTACACATTTGAATCTATTTGAATTTAAAGCACCTGCTACTTAAATTTAACACAGCATAAAAAGTCATGATGAAGCAAGATGTATATAATGTCACCAGGAAAGGGCAATTGAAGTTTGTTGATTGTTACACTGAGTATGTGGAAATTATACAGTCTTGCACAAAGGTGCACGCACATACAAACACACACATTCCTTCACTCCCTCACTCCCGCCCTTGCACGCTTACTTTATCCGACCCCAAAGGCCATGCAGCTCCCAATGACCAAACCGTGCCTGAGAGTCGGATTCCATCACCCTGAATGCCTTGGGGGTTTCCAGGATGCTTTCAGTGAACAGCTGGAAATGGAACAGCCCTACAGACAGGGTCCCCAAACCACATGAAAAAAGTCTGAGCACACCTACTTAAAGAGAGGACTTTATTTTTTGGGAATAAAACCATACATATCAGCTAGAGCTGTAAAATATAAAACACCTTAATTCACTCTTTGTATGTTGTGTTTTACACCATCATTCACATTTACATGTGACGAAAAGGTCATTTTCTCGGTGTTGGTTGTGTATGTTAATGATCACTGCTTTTGTAAGCTGTCATGGTGGAGGGAGTGAGGTAAAGGGTGTTGACGTTGTGCAGTGGTTGAGAGCTAAATGATCCACATGTTTGACTTCCCTACTAGGAAAAACAGCATAGATCAGCATTGCTGTCACAAACAGAAATGAAATATGCTGTGTTTGGGATACTAGCATGTTGATGAGCAACAATGGAAGTTATTAGGCTGATCACCAGCAAAATGACCAGCACAAAACCAACATAAACCAGCTTAGACTAACATAGAAGGCATGCTGGTCTGTGCTGTTTGTTTGAGTGTTAATATTGATTAAATATTGACTTGAAGCCTGGTTGTTGTTGATGATTTTTATTTATATAGTACTTTTCATGCTGGTTGTGCTTAACAGAAAGGTGATAAAACATAGTTCATTAGTACTTATTTAGAATCAGAAGACAATGAAACAGATCAAATTAGAAGGTAAGTACCACAAGAAGTAGAGTTTTAGTTAAATGCTGGTTTAAAGAGGTGTTTTAGATGCTTCTTAAAAGTGAGCACTGAGCTTGACTGTCTAATAAAAGCTGGAATCGAGTTCCACAGCTTAGAAGCATAATAACTGAAAGAGGCCTCTCCATGTTTTCTGCATTTTACAGAGGGTATTTGTAGGAGGCCACTATCTGCAGACCTTAGATTACGTGCCAGAAAATAAATAGACTGACACTGTGAGATGTAAACAGGTGATCTTTAAAAAATAGTGGCATAACTTTAAAATCTATCCTGAATGATACAGGTAGCCAGTGCAGTTCTTTTAAAACAGGAGTGATGTGATCTCTCTTTTTTGTTTTTGTTAAGATGCGTGCTGCCACATTTTGTGAGAGTTGTAAGGGAGGTATAATTTTCTTAGGAAGTCCAATAAGAAGAGCATTGCAGTAGTCAAGTCTGCTTATAACAAATGCATGAACAAGTTTCTCTGCATCGCTCTGAGAGAGAAAATGCCAAACTTTAACAATATTTCTCAAATGATAAAAAGCTACTTTAGTGACTGTGTTTACATGTGGAATAAAACAGATCACAGCCAGGTTTTGTACTTCAGGTTTGGTATATGAAGCTAAAGACCCAAGTTTCTCATACAGTGGGGCAAAAAAGTATTTAGTCAGCCACTGATTGTGCAAGTTCTCCTACTTAGAAAGATGAGAGCGGTCTGTAATTTTCATCATAGGTCTTCAACTATGAGAGACAATATGAGAAAAAAAATCCAGGAAATCACATTGTAGGATTTTTAAAGAATTTATTTGTAAATTATGGTGGAAAATAGGTATTTGGTCAATAATAAAAGTTCAACTCAATACTTTGTAACATAACCTTTGTTGGCAATGACAGAGGTCAAATGTTTCCTGCAAGTCTTCACCAGGTTTGCACACACTGTAGCTTGTATTGAGGCCCATTCCTCCTGCAGATCTCCTATAGAGCAGTGATGTTTTGGGGCTGTCGCTGGGCAACATGGACTTTCAACTCCCTCCACAAATTTTCAATGGGGTTGAGGTCTGGAAACTGGCTAGGCCACTCCAGGACCTTGAAATGCTTGTTACGGAGCCACTCCTTCGTTGCCCGAGTGGTGTGTTTGGGATCATTGTCATGCTGGAAGACCCAGCCACGATCCATCTTCAATGCTCTCACTGATGGAAGGAGGTTTTGACTTAGAATCTCACAATACAGGGTCCCGTTCATTCTTCCCTGAACAGGGATCAGTCATCCTGTCCCCTTTGCAGAAAAACAGCTCCAAAGCCTGATGTTTCCAACCCCATTCTTCACAGTAGGTATGGTGTTCTTGGGATGCAACTCAGCATTCTTTTTCCTCCAAACACAACGAGTTGAGTTTTTACCAAAAGGTTCTATTTTGGTTTCATCTGACCACATGATATTCTCCCAATCCTCTTCTGGATCATCCATATGCTCTCTGGCAAACTTCAGATGGGCCTGGACATGTACTGGCTTAAGCAGGGGGACACGCCTGGCACTGCAGGATTTGAGTCTCTCTCGGCGTAGTGTGTTACTGAGGATAGCCTTTGTTACTTTGGTCCCAGCTCTCTGCAGGTCATTCATCAGGTCCCTCCGTGTAGTTTTGGGACTTTTGTTCACCGTTCTCATGATCATTTTGACCCCACAGGATGAGATCTTGCGTGGGGCCCCAGATCGAGGGAGATTATCGATGGTCTTGTATGTCTTCCATTTTCTTACAATTGCTCCCACAGTTGATTTATTCACACCAACCTACTTGCCTATTGTAGATTTACTCTTCCCAGCCTGGTGCAGGTCTACAATTTTCTTCCTGGTGTCCTTCGACAGCTCTTTGATCTTGGCCATGGTTAAGCTTGGAGTCTGACTGTTTGAGGCTGTGGACAGGTGTCTTTTATACAGATAACGAGGTCAAACAGGTGCCATTAATACAGGTAATGAGTGGAGGACAGAAGAGCTTCTTAAAGAAGAAGTTACAGGTCTGTGAGAGCCAGAAATCTTGCTTGTTTGTGGGTGACAAAATAATTATTTTTCCACCATAATTTACAAATAAATTCTTTAAAAATCCTACAATGTGATTTCCTGGATTTTTTTTCTCATTTTGTCTCTCATAGTTGAAGTGTACCTATGATGAAAATTACAGACCTCTCTCATCTTTCTAACTAGGAGAACTTGCACAGCTGACTAAATACTTTTTTGCCCCACTGTATATAATTTTTCTCTGAGCTTCAGTACTAACAATTAGTATTTCAGTTCTTTCATGATTTAATTGTAGAACATTTTGTGACATCCACTGAGAAATATCTGACACACAGCTGGTTAGTCTGTCTACAGAGTCTTGAATCTTCAGAGGGAGCAGAAATGTATAACTGGGTGTGGTCAGCATACTTATGAAAATGTATACTATGCTTCATAATGACATCACCTATAGGTAGCATGTACAAAGCAAAAAGCAAAGGCCCTAAGACTGAACCTTGAAGTACTCCACAAGAAATGGCAAATCTTTTTGATGAATGATTTCCAAGTGAAACCCTGAAATGCTTGTTTCTTAAATATGATTTAGACCATTCTAAAACTGTGCCCTAGAGGCCGACCCAGCATTCAAAATGCTGGATTAAAATGTTGTGGTCAACAGTATCAAAAGCTGCACTAAGATTTAATAAAACCAAAATAGAAAGATTTTATGCATCAGTACTGAGCCTGAGGTCATTCATAACGAGAATCAGTGCTGTCTCAGTACTGTGGTTTGAACGAAAACCTAACTGAAACTTCTAATATAAATTGTTTGATATTAGATGCACATTTAATTGTTTGAAAACAGTTTTTTCTAAGACTTTTTACTTAAAAAAGGTAAGGTTGAAATTGGTCTAAAATTAGGATCCATGCTACTCTTTTTTTTTAGCATAGGCTTCACCAGGGCAGTTTTAAAAGCATCTGGAAAACCTGTTGACGGAGAACAATTTACAGTAGTTAAAACCTCATTATGAACGTAATCAAAAACCATCTTAATGAAAGAAGTAGGAACAGATTCAAGATCACGTGGACAAACTTAGTTTGTTTAAAATAGTTGTAAGCTCCTGATAGTTGATAACAGAGAAAGATGTCATTACAGATGTACATTTCTTATCAGGAACATTATAGGAGCTTGTTTCAGTCAGCTTAGCTACACCTTGTCGAATCAGGTGTATTTTATTTTGAAAAAGAAATTGGGAACTCTTCGCAGATTTTAGAAGATAAATCACTATGAGACACATTTGTTATTATCTTTGTATGTATTAATTACACTGGGGAGAGATGGCTGTCTTGATATTTTCATAGCATTATTATAGACTGAGATCTGCCCTTTGAGAACATCATAATGTACCTGCAGTTTAGTTTTCCTCCATAAGCACTCTGGTTTACAATTTATCTTAAGCTGGCGTATTTCTTCATTCATCCATGGATTTTTAAGAGTACCCAATTTTTTCTTCCTTTGTACTGGAGCGAGAATGTCAAGGGTTTCCTGTAATCTAGCACTTAGATCAGAGACTAGATCATTACAGGATGGAGTCAGATCTGTATTCACTGAACTATTATAGTTCTAAGTCAATGTAACATTTTTAAAGTAACTTTCATTTACTTCCTTCTTTACTTCTAAATTGATTTGAAACAAAATACAGAAATGAGCTGATATGAAAACATCCAAGATTTGGGACACATTTGTGTTTAAACCTTTAGTGATGACCAGATCCAGGATGTGACCTAGCTTGTGGGTAGAGTTAACCACATGCTACTTGAAATCAAATATCTCTAGAAGTCTAATGAACCCTAATGCATTACTATCTGAAGGACTATCGATATGTAAGTTGAAGTCTCAGAAAGGTGAATCTTATCATAGTTTGTAGACGCAATTTAAAATAGTTTGGAGTACAATAGTACAAAATTTTGCTTTGGAGGTCTGTATATTACAATTATTAACACACTTGTATCATTAAAAATGTTCATTGCAACATACTCAAATGACATGAATTCACAAATACTAGTACTTTTGCAGTTAAAGTCACTATTATAAATGCAGGCCACTCCTCCTCCTTGTCTTACTGCTTGCATAAATCTGTAGTTTTCAGGAGCAGCTTCAAGTAGAGTTGCTGTGTCATTATCACTAAGCCATGTTTCTGACAGAAACATAAAATCTAACTTATGCTCTTTAATAAGATCTTGAATCAGCAGGGTGTTTTGTTTTTTTTTTTAGTGCCCTTACATTGAGTAGAGCGAGGTTTAATTTTCTGCTAGTTACACTATGTGTTTGGGGGGGACTGGTCTTATTAAGATCTATGCGAATTAAATTATTGAAGTTTTGACCTTGCACGTTTTTCTTAGATTTTTTAATTATATGGAGTTTGATGACTCTAATAACATTTTTGGAGCAAATTCTCCTTACACAGCTAGAAGAAGCTTTAGTGTTAAGACAGCAGAGAGAGAGAGAGGAATGGTAGAAATTAAGGAGACATTGTCTATATCATTAAAGGCACTTATCTGTCTGCTGTTGATACTACTTACACGTCCATTGCCTACTACTATTTTTGGACCCTGTTAGTCTGTTAGCCAGACTCAAATAATCAAGTGATGGGTCCCTGGGCATAAATGTGTGGTGGGCCCCTACCTGGTTACCTTTTTTGAGTAGTCAGTAATTTCAGTAACTAAACTGATATTTAGATATGTCAAAAACAGCATGTCACATCTCACTGCATTGCACTCTGCCTCCATCAGCTAGTGTAGACATCCACATTGATTATAATATAAGTGTTTTAGTGTTTTTCTTGCTTGCCTTCAGGCCATGGTGTTTGTTCATTATGACTGCTATCCTACTATAGTAAAGTTACAACTGCAAGTCAGAAGAGTGTTTAGGTTTTGTCATAACTGCTCTCAGGGCCCTCTTGTGGCCCCTGGGCACATGCCCAGAAAATCCATTGGATCATCTGGGCCTGCTGTTAGCTATATGTCCAGTCTAGTGATGATAAAATACGCTCCAGTTAGCCCACAGAAAGCCTGTTAGGGAAATATGCTAAAACAGCATAATGTGAGACTTCACTTTTTGCAATTTCTTGGATAGTAGATACAATGCAAAATGACAAATATGAGAACTGGAAAGAAAAATACATCTGCCAGATATCTACCTCACGATTTGATCAGCACTTTTTTCTATTCTTTTTCAATTAATCTGCATCTTCATTAATCATTCATTTGGCTATCTTCCAAACTTTTGAATGATGATTGCAAACCTTTTGAATGTTGGCATACATTATCTGTTGTAATGTCAACCATGGCTCATAACGTCTGGTGGACATAACTCTGTTTGCGAGATTGGAATTTCCCTACTGAGGAGGCTCAGAGTATGTGTATGAAATTCAACAGAAGCAATTATCTATAAAATCTATCTATATATAAAAAGACTGCTTTACTTTTACCTGCCCTGTGGAGAGGCTTAACCATCTAGGAGTCATGTGCATGGACTGTTGACACCTTGTTTCTCCTAGATCCTCACCCAGAAATCCTTTACATTATTATAATCCACCATTTCACTCTTTCATTATTTGTAATGGGCTTTACTTCCAACACCTGCAAGAACTAACACGTTTCTGTATGTTGTGACCCTGCCCTACATGTACTGAGCTTTTCTTATTCAACATCATGTACGTGGTTGACACAGTGTTTTTATATTCTGACAGATTTCTAACATTGGTCACTGCCTTATCTCACAGATCTTCCTTCTGTATGATATCTTTATGTCTCTGCTTAATTTCACCTGTTTTACATGTTACTCCACCGTCCAGTGAGGCCCAGAGTAAGAGCAGTTCTCCTTTTGAATCATGACTTCTCACACTTTTTCCTCCCCATTTTATTAGGAATTTTTCCTTTTGGGTCTTGGTTATTCTCAGTGGTTTTTCCTCATGTATTTTGAAACTACTATAAGGAGGTTGGATAAGATACCTGAACATTGGCCAAAATCCCAGCGTAATAGCAAATTGTAGTGCACAACTATTTTTACCATAATATGCAAACTTTTTTATTAATTTTGTTTTTGTGGGAAGTGGTACTCTGTTAGAACAGAGTGGATGGAGTTTTTTGTTTTGCAGAGAGATGCTTTTCTGCAGTAGGCTCCATTCTAACTATTGCATGTGTGCCTGAGACTAAAAAGAATAGGAAAAAAAAGAAGAGACAGAGAAATGATGGAAGGTATCATTTTGGTGGTTAGTCAGTTGTCTCCAGCTTTCCGTCAGCAGAGCCTGTGGTTTGTCTTTCGGACTTTGGAGAGAGAGGAATGAGCCATGCTGAATGGATGAGGTTGAAGGTGGAGGAGCTGAAGTGATGGGTCTGAGGAAAAAAAAATTCTCTTAGCTTAAATGTAGTGATTTGGCCAAGATATGCTGCAATTTTGTCCAAAGTTTGCTTATTTAGTTTTGCACTGGATTTATGAGGCTAACGCCTCGCCAATTAGCTTCATGCAAACTACATGCCTAAATCAACACGTTAGGGATGGACATGTCCGTGATGCTTCTTATGGCTGCAAGCTATTGCACTGGATGCTTTAGGCAGTGACATGTAGCATCCAAAATATTATACTCAGCATTTATTATTATTCTATTAAATTTAGCATTCTGTTGCCATATGGCAACAGTGTGCATCAATGGAACAGTAAGTAAACAGTACACTGGCATAGATTGTTCATGTGCATAACAGTCAAATATGCACAAGTGTTTTAAGGGTGCCATATAATGGAAAACTGTATTTATAAAACTGTAGTTTGGTACATGGAACTGATAAGTGTTTGAAGATTAAAGTATGTTTCCTCCTTTGAATACAAGTCCTGGATTTGCAAATGAGGGCAGTAAAATGGGTGATACCAAAATCAGGCTGTTATGTAACTGTTATTCTGAAGGCCCAACCGAGGTCAACAGGCATGGTTGATGTAAATTTTTAAGCGAGGCTAAAGTTGGCTCCCTAGTTGCCATTTTCTTATTGAAGTTGTATTCCACCTTAAATGCTACAGTTTGTACAGGTACCAAAATGGAAACTGTAGACTATTTAAGGTAAAACAGAAAATTTGCAAAATAATTGGCAAATACGAAGTCAACTCCAGCAGCTACATCTTTAATAGGATCCTGACAAATTACTTTAAAGTTGTTAGTTTACCCTGCACATTTCACTTCGTGCAGTTTCTCACTTCGTACAGCATTGCTCAGCCTCTGACCCTGAAGAAACAGACAGAAGAGAGGGGGTAGCATCAACTTTATTAGCATCACAACCGCAATGTGTGGCATGCTGTGTGATGTTATCTTTTTTATCTTTGTTTTTTTTTTGTTAAAGCCAGATCATATTGAATTGAAAGTATAGTGATGTAGTAATTTTAATTTACTTTGTGTTGTTGTGGAGATCGAAAGCAAATATCTAGTATAGGTAACATTAGCTACTAGCAAGCTCCAAATAACTAGCATAGCTACCTAAATAGTATGATGGCCTATTTTATCTACATGGAGGTTCATTTTATTTTCCTCCTTGTGTCTATTTAAGTATATTACTTCTGTGTGACCCATCACGGTGCCTCACTGTAAACAAGCAAATCAGAGCAGAGCTTATCAGATTATTCATGAACCCAACAAATACAGATTATTCATGAACCCAATAAAGGGGCATTCATGGGCTGGAGGTTACAGAACTGGTTCGATCCCCAGCCCCGACAGTCCATGACTGAGGTGTCCTTGAGCAAGACACCTAACCCCCAATTGCTCCCCGGGCGCCGTAGATAGGGTTTCCCACCGCTCCGGGCAAGTCTGCTCACTGCCCTCTTCACTAGTGTGTGTATGTGATGTTTCACTTCACGGATGGGTTAAATGAGGAGGTGGAATTTCCCCGTTTGTGGTATTAAAAAAGTATCACTTCTCATTTCACTTTATTTCATTCTAGAGCATTATAAAGTTGTAAATAATTCAAAACTGCATTCACGCATTTTTCATCATAAACAAAGCCAGAAAACTTGTATGTAGAAATCAAAGACATCAGTTAGACATGCTGAATAAATGCATTCTATGGCACCTTTTAGAATACAGGATGATGAAAATTATATTGATAAAAATATAAATTTGAAATGTAAAAAATCTGTGTGAAAATAGCAGTGTCCTGTGTGTTCAATGACAGTGTATTTACTCCCGTTTTATGCATTGCAGATTAAGCTATCATTGTCACATGCTGTTGTCATATTACCAATAATTATCATTTTGTAATTTTACATAAAACCCATTAAATCTAAAGCTCTTTTTATGAAAAAAATTATTGTAACCTCTCAGAGACTGTTAATTTCTTTCTTGGAGTTAATGATAACTATTGAATAGTACATGCACTTTGAAAGGACTTTAGCGGCCTGGATTTACCTTGTGATGTTGCTCAAATTACCTTCAGCCTTTTAAAAGAAAATATAAAAACATTGACTTTACCCTGTTTTTACTACTAAAATATTAATCCATAAGGGTTTAAATCTGTATGAGAACAGACTATTAAAATCTATTTCAGCTTGATGTTTATCTTTGGTTTTCTATGACTTATCCTATGTGCTACAGTTGCACTTTTACAAGCACATAGGATTCCTTTGCAAGTAAGAACTTGGTTGTTGCGCCACAGGTTTTCTCCAAAATCTTTGATGTAAAAGGAAAGTTTTGAGATTATTCTATAATTTGATATTTCACAGGGATCAAGATTAGGTTTCTTAATCAGAAGTTTAGTTGTTGCTAATTTGAGTGTTTGCTATATAGCCAAAACTAAGAGAAACGTTTATTACGGATGAAAGAGGCTGCAGTAGTGTTTCTTTGCTACCATCATTGGACTAAAAACTCTGCTGAAGAGTCTGCATCTTATGTATTAATCAGAGTATAGAGATAAATTGCTTATCAAAAAATTCTAATTTGTTGTTTATTAATATCATCACACATTTGAATGCCCGCAAATAACAATAAAAGCAGAAAGTTGGGTTGTTGGATAAGTTCTTTACATTTAGATAATGAAAGCAGGCCATAGGGCGTGACTAAGCCTGACTGAGAACTTGGCTTGCAAACAGAGAGCTGGATGGTGAAGGAATTGTGTTAAACATAGTCTGTATGTTTACTGTCTTTGCTTATACAGTCTGTGCTCAGAGAATTATTGAGTGTGTGTGTGTGTGTGTGTGTGTATGGGTGTATATGTTTCCATGTGTTAGTAATTAGTCTTCACCTGTCTGGAGTCTGAGCTGTCTGGACTATTCTCAGTTACACACGCGCACACACACACACACACACACACACACATTCCCAACTCTCTTTTGCATCTCAAATGTCCACTGAATCACACTGAATTTCAAACCAAATGGCATTTATATTTAACACCGTAATTTACTTTTTGGCATTCTTTTAAAAGGCGGTTTCTTTGCAGACTTCTGCAGGTTTGCATCTGAAATACCTTTCAGATGAAATTAACGCAAATAATGTTCATTAATGCCACTGTAAGAAAAACAGCCTCAGACAGTACATATACAATACTGTGCAAAAGTATGAGATCATTCTTTACTTATCCAATATCCAGTCATGAAGTACAAGTTATTCATTTATAGGATATATTTCAGAAGAAATTTGATATAAGTTAATGCACTTGCAATGAGGTTGGGAAAAAGGAAATGCATGAAAATTAAAAAATCCAAATCTGAAGAAAAATGGGAACAGCCATACAAGGCTACCGAAACTGTCACCTTCAGATATATCTTTGAAAGAGAAAATCAAACTCTTGCTTCAGTAGAAGAATCCACAGGTGTTTCTGTACATCCTTCCACTGTGAGAAGATAGCTCAATGCTGTGGATCTCAAAGGACGTGTAGCTGTCACTAAGCTGTCATCACTAAGGTTACTAGCACTGAGGACTGATGTCCCTAGAGCATAGACCAGGATTGTGATATGCAGAAAATGCAACCAACCTTTACATCTGAACTTTCCCTATTCCTGCAGACTTCTTTGAAAAACTGAAAGCATGTTTCCTGAAAAGAATGGAAGCTGGAATAAAGGCAAAGTATAGACACACTAAATACTGGCAAAATTTATATTATATTTAATTGTTAAGGCTCCTGTGTAATTTTCTGTCAAACATATGTTTTCTTTTTGGCTGACACAGAAAGATCAATAACTTTTTTTGCTTATTAGCCATTATGGTTGGGAATGAAGAAAAATTAAGAGTAGTCTCTGAACTTTGTCCAGTACTGTTGATACACACACCCTCTGTCTGGGCTCATTATAACTGATCTAAGTTCAGTTATGCACACACTAAAACTGAGGAAGCTGATCTCTCTGGCTGTCTTACATGCACACACAGACACACACACACACACCCCAACAACCTCAGCCCTCAGTTAATATATAAACATTTTCTGTGTGTGTCCACTCAAAGTGTTCAGAAGTGATCTAACATCGGGGCTCAGAGAGAGAGAGAGAGCATGTAAAAGAGTGAATGTGTGTTTATATGTGTGTGTGTGACACCTGTTGGCTAGCAGAAAGCTTTGGCGTCACAGTCCCCTCTTTTAGCAGACCCTGGGAATGAGGTCACACACACAAGGCAACTAGCTGAGGGTATTTGGAAGCAGAGGGTTTCTTTGGTTAATCTTGCTAGTCAGACGCTGTCTAGACTGTGATTTGTCCGTTTGACAATTCTCAGCGAATGAGACCCAGTCTTACTTTCTTTTGACTTAGCTGCTCTCACTAGAATGGACACAATAGACGAAAAAGGAGCAGGAGATGATGGTAAGCAGTGCAGAACACCGCTGAAAAACTGGAAGAACTTCATTTTGATGGTAGCCACAATCCAAATTTCATTCTTTCACTTTACTGACATGCTGAGAGCTGTGTGAGTATGTGCTCATGTTTGTTTTAGTGCATTCTTGGGACAATGGTGGCCTGACTGGTTTTGAAAGGACATTTTTTTGGTTACTGAGGTTAGGCTTAGGGTTAGGGTAAATAAGTAATTATAGAATTATATTGTTACATATTGGTAGTTACATACAGTACACTATTTTAATACCTGTTGGTCTTTACATTACATTAAATGTCATGATGAATGCACCAAAAGAAACAGCCCAAAATGACTTGGAGAAAATTCTGGTTCCATTGACTTTAAGTAAAGTATGTTTTTTCCTTCTCCTGTAAAGTTACCATTTTGGAGATGCAAGGTTTTGTTTCTGAAAACAGCAATATATAATACATATGCCATGTTATTACATGCATAATACTTATGCATGACTGTATGTATCTGAATGTACGTGTGTGTGGGGCTATAAATATACGTATTAGTGTGTTTGCTGCCCTGTGACGCTGCACTTAAGGCTCAGCTCAGGGAAAGTTGTATTGGAAGCACAGGACACATATTCTCTACTAGCTGGAAATACCTTCAGTATTCCAACACTATGTTTACTGGACTACATTATAACAACATTATAGAAATGAAACTTGGATCTAACTTACAGTAGCCAGTGTACAGCTTGTATAGCAGTATAGATTTACTGTCCTCTGAAAATAACTTGACACACAGCCATTAATGTCTTAATAGCTGGCAACACAAGTGAGTACACCTCACAGTGTGCCCAATTGTGTCGTTGTCCCGCCCTGGTGTCATGTGACTCGTTAGAGAGTCTCACGCATGAGTGCTGCCAGCATTGCTGCAGAAGTTGAAGCAGTGGGAGGTCAGCCTGTCAGTGCTCAGACCATACGCCGCACAGTCCATCAACACAGTCTGCATGGCCATCGCCCAGCAGGAAGACTTTTCTGAAGCTGACGACAAGCAGTCCTGTTTTCTGTTTGCTGAAGACAAGCAGTCCAAGAACATGGATTACTGGAACCATGTCCTGTGGTCTGAGGAGACCTAGATAAACTTGTTTGGCTCAGATGGTGTCCAGCATGTGTGGTGGTGCCCTGGTGTGCACCAGTTGTGGTTCATTGAGGGAAACATGAATTCCATCATGTGCTATGACATTCTGAAGCAGAGCATGATCCCCTCCCTTCGGAAACTGCACCGCATGTCACTTTTCCAACTTGATAATGACCCCAAACACACCTCCAAGATGACACCTCATTTGCTGAAGGTAACGTTGATGGACTGGCCAAGTATGTCTCCAGACCTGAACCCAATTGAGCACCTGTGGGGCATCTTCAAGTGGAAGGAGGAGTGCAAGGTGTCTAACATCCACCAGCTCCGTAATGTCATCATGGAGGAGTGGAAGAGGATTCAAAATATTGACACTTTGAACACAATTTGGACATGTTAATTATGAAGTGTACTCACCTGTTGTTGCCAGCTATTTAGACATTAGTGGCTGTGTGTTGAGTTATTTTCAGAGGACAGTAAATATATACTGCTATACAAGCTGTACACTGACTACTTTAAGTTATATCCATTTCTATAGTGTTGTCCCATGAAAAGATATAATAAAATGATTGCAGAAATGCAAGGGGTGTACTCACTTTTTTGAGATACTGTGCTTGTGTGTGCCGATCAGGCATAACATTATGACCACCTCCTTGTTTCTACACTCATTGTGCATTTTGTCAGTTATCAGCTCCACTTTCTATATAGGTATACTTTGTAGTTCTACAATTACAGGCTGTAGTCCATCTGTAGACCCCCTCTTACCCTTTTTTTTACATTAAACCTACATTAAATCAGTCGATAGTTTCAAATTGATTTTATTTCATTTGCCTCTCTCTGTATATTTGCTTGTCTCTTTTGCATCTCTGTATTCAATGATTATTGTAAAAGCACACATTAAACATGTGTTTAAGACTGTCTGTGCCAAAGCCCAGCTAGAGGGAAAGGTGGCTACTCATATATGCTGATTTCTTAATGTTTGCTACATGATACTATACCTTCAAAATGCTGGTTAACTTTCATGTTGCTAGTAGTATGTTATGAGTAGGTAAGATGATATACCTTTAATTTCTTATCTAATCTCTAAGCTCCAGCTACTGGAGCTAGAGTACGACATGTTGATTTCGCTAGCCACATTACAAACAGTCCAAGGAAAAAATGACATATAGGGCTTTTATTTTACAATCTTAGTGTTAATTGTGCTCAAACTCTTATCTAACTACATTTTTGCCATAAACATTGTTTGCCATAAAAAAAGCTAACATTGTTGTGTTACATAACATTATTATGTTTTTAATGCTATACTAGCGCATTAGCACACACTGAGATTTATTTACAGCCAAGATGGTTAAACAGATATAAAATGCTTCAGATGTGACACCTGAGGTATACCTACTAGTAAAGGGTGACCACCAACTACATTTCATAAAACTGTAGCAGCTACTAACTACACAAAATTGTAGCTAACTACAAAAAGTCGTGTGCTACTTAGCTACTCCCCCATCCCTGTATGTAAGACAGGAAAAATGGAAGTTATGAAGATTTAATATTCACTGCCTAGTTATGTGTATGATCTGTCAGAAACCTTCTATTGCAAGTTTAAAAGAACATCTAGAAGTGCTTTTTGCCTTTGTTCTTTCACTGTTTTTTGCCTGTTTGAACAATTTTGTAAAGCTATTATTACCACTGAGTAAGCTTTTTAGTCAGTAGTTGTGACAGAAGAAAGGCTAAACATCCTGGAATTAGCCAGAAATTAACCGAACACCATTCGCCAAACAGAATGGGCTGTAAAATGCTTTACAGGCTGGCTGCAACAAAACAACATTAATTTTGATTGAGCATAAATTGACAAAACTGAGCTAAACTTGATTGAGTTGACAGAATCTGATTTGGTCTGACTCTGAAGATGAGACCACAAGTTTGGCGAATGGTATTTGGTTCATTTCTAATTCCAGGTTGTTTAGGTGTTCTTCAGTTACATCTGCCGACTAAAAAGTTTGCTCAGTGGTAATGACAATTTTGGAATTTAGTGTAAGGAACTGGAGAAGGAACTGCCAGCTGTGAAGCGAGTGACCAGACCTCGTTACTCTGATGTAGCAACAAGCTGCTTGTTAAGGAACTGTAATTTGGCTAAAGGAATTGTTCAAATTAAAACACATTAAATGCTGTGTTAACGGCCCAGGTTATTCATTTATTACTTTATTTAGTTAACTGTTCTATAAAAGCAATAGAACACTCGAATTGTGTTGCATGTTATCTCATAAAAATGAAATAAAAATCTCATGAAAAAGGAACTGACTTGATGGTAAGAAAAAGTACAAAATCTCTTTTAATGGTAAATGTTATTAACAAAAGATTTGCAATAAAGGCGCACAAAGCAGCTTTGTCTATTTTTTGGCTCTTCTGACATTTCACTCATTCACTCATGAAAGACTGGAATTAAAATGGGTTGCAGTAACATTCAACTTTATTTGAAGATGGAAGAGACAGAAATATTTTTACCTTACTTTCACTTAATTGCAAAAAATTAAAATGCAGAGTAGCTAGGTCAGTAATGACTTTATTATATATTGTAATGTCCTTCTTCTTCTTCTTCTTCTTCTTCTTCTTCTTCTCCTCCTTCTCCTTCTCCTCCTGCTCCTCCTCCTGCTCCTTGTTGTTATTATTACTGTTGATTCCTTATGGGCCTTCATGCTTACAGGTGCGCCTTGCAGTGGAAAGGGTTGAGAATCTTTTCTCTAGTCAGTGATTGGCATGGGGCATGGTGATTTTAGGCACATATCACTGCTGTCAGAAGAAAACCTCGTATCTCCAAAATGATAACTTTACAGGAGAAGGAAGAAACCTACTTTAATTTTAATGAAAGTCAGTGGAACCAGACTTGGAAAGAAGTAATTTTGGGCTGTTTCTTTTGGTCCATTCATCATCAAATTTTCACATAGTGTAAAGGGCAACAGGTATTTCACATTATGTCAAAAACTGAAAAACATAAAAAATTGAGATACAAGGTTTTCTTCCGACAGCAGCGATATGTTGCTGCTCCAGAATATCTTATTCTAATGGTAATGCTTCTCTGTGGAGAGTATACAATCTTTGTGCGCAACTAAACATTTAAATCAGCAATTAGAAGGCGTGTCTGTATACCTTTGGACTGGCATAGTGTACTGTTATCTATACAAGCAGTAGGGGTAGTAATGTAAGCGCTTTAGAAAAAGCCAGAAAAGTTAGATTGCATTTTCTTAACATAAAAACATCATCTAAACTGAAAATGATTTTTCTGTCCAAAAATCCTGTTAAATACAAAAAAACTAAACTAACACATTTATATGAAGGCTACTAATGGAATGGATAACACTGATTATTACTGTTTGTTATAAAAATTAGGCTAGCTTCTTTGAAATTACTTTCACTTACAACTTCTCTTTTTTGCACAGCACTGTTTGTGAAATAGAGTTAAGTGAGTGTCAAGTGCCAATGTCATTGGTAACAGTCTTCTTGAAGACCTAGGAACTTGTATGTAACAGTGTCAGCATGCTGGCTCCAGACTAGCAGAAATCAATGAGAGTCAAGGGGGAGTTAGACAAACCTTTGTTAAATCCCTAACTTCAGGCTGGTCCTATCATAGGTTTTCTCCGTTGTAAAAGACTACATATACATGCATTTGTGTGACATTGTATCAGTTTATGTCCCCATTACTGTGAGAAATTGTAGCATTAGATCTAAACCTGAATGTGGTAAAAGCATAGAGGCAGTCCATGGTGACTTATCTGTGCGTGCACTTATTGGGTTCATAGCCAAGAGTAATTTTGCTGATAGAAGATTTTTCCCCGCTGTTCCCCATGGTATTTCTTCTGCACTATAGGAAGAAAATTGAGCAGACTGAATACTCCCTAAAGACAAACACTCTTTACATTAGCTCATTTCAATAAAATCTGAGGACCAACTACAGCAAGTGTACCCAGTTACACCATATAAAAGACACTCTGTGCTGCACATGTTGTTAGATGCACTGCAAGAGTAAACATACATTTAGTACAGAATTCATATCTCTAAAGTATTATTAATTTGTTGAGTAACAATTATAGATGACAAGTATCTGTAATATTTTTCAGGTGGCTTCTGTAATTTTATGTAGCATTGACTGCCTACTGCCAAAGAGGACTGACTGAGTTAATTTTATTTGTAATTGGACTATGTTCTACCCCAAGACTTACAAATATGCAAATATAACAGATGACATATAACAGAGCTAATAGGCTCCTCCAGTAATATTGAGTAACAGGCTTTAAGTTCAAATCTTCTCTATAAAACTACAAAACAAGGAGCACAGAAGCTTGAATGTTACAAGCTTCAAACATTCATGTTTAAGCTCCAGCTGCCATTTAATGTGAATATACACCATGGCAAACTTGCAGCTTATATATATATATATATATATATATATATATATATATATATATATATATATATATATATATATATATATATATGTATTGCCCATTTTCCCTAGGATAATGCCCATTTTCCCTAGAATAATGCCCATTATTTGAATAATGCCGATAATCAGCACCGACATTTTACTAGCGGAATCCCTAGTTTGCATACACACTCACCATACA
Source organism: Pygocentrus nattereri (assembly GCF_015220715.1). NCBI lineage: Eukaryota > Metazoa > Chordata > Actinopteri > Characiformes > Serrasalmidae > Pygocentrus > Pygocentrus nattereri. Next base: position 40,109,848 of record NC_051213.1, on the reverse strand, counting down.
ACTATCATTCATCATAATCATCATCACTGCCCGTTCTCTGTCTTTTTCCAGAGCCACTAAAGGGAAATCTGAAGGTGACCTCTCCAGAGGACGCTGAGCACCTACATCGCAAGCAAACTGTGGGGGACACTGCCTCAGCTGGATCATCCTCTAACAGCCCAGGGATACGCAGAGACCCTAAAGGAAGCCGGCCGGGAGTTCCCCGCCGACACACAGTGGGAGGAGCGCGGAGCTCGCGAGAAATACTAGCCATGCAGCCCTCTGAAATGGACAAGAAGAGAGAGGCCTTCCTGGAGCACCTGAAGCAGAAGTACCCCCACCACGCCTCAGCCATCATGGGCCACCAGGAGAGACTGCGAGAACAGGTCAGTCAGACACTTTAAAGATCCCTTGTGCTAAAAAAAACATGCTTCATAAATGCAGGACTTAAAACTGTACAGATTAATGTTTGTTTTAATATTGTTACTTCCAGTGCTAATTTTAAATTTTTTGCATTAAAAACAAGAAATTTGTCAGTATTTCTGTATAAAAATGATTTGTTGGGGTGGTATATATGGGATCTTTTGACACAAAATAGGCTTAAACCTGTTATGGTCTATTATGCTGAAATGCTGTGTTAATTTAGTTAGCAGTCAACTGAACAAACCCCCAACTTACACTTCCTCTCACTCACCACCTTAGGAGCTTCAATTACACATATAGGTATGTACTTACAGACTGTAGCCCATCTGTTGGTACTGTGTTTGTGTTTTTGTTTTTTTTTGTAAACTCTCTGTTTCAGACATTTAAATTTGGACATGTTGTAGGCCAGTTTCAACTTCTGATAAGCAAGCTGACTTTTTTAAGCAAGCTTTTAGCTTTATTAGACTGTAGTCTGGCTCCACAGGTCTTCTATGGCAGGCAAAAACACAAATACAGGACAAGGTTTAACTGATGTATTTTTTATTTTAAATTGAGAGTATCAATTAAATTAAGAATCACTTTCCCCATTTTCCCAGTATATGATCTGTTACTATTAATAGACTATTTCTCAGGGGTCTTTTACTAGCTCTTGTGAAGTTTGTTAAATGAACCTTCAGAAAGAAAAATGTTTCTATTCTATTTCTATTAACCAACTATGAGTGCATTATAAATCTGTAACTTATTTGTAATACTGAAAAAGTGTACCTTATGTTGATTATGCTACACTGCACTTATAATATAACTTAATATAACAATTGTTTGAGATGGACTTAAGCAAACTCTATTAATTCTCATACCATCAGCAGAGGTTAAAATTGACTGTTCTCAGAGCAGGACTGTTGTGGTTCAGTTAGTTGAGAGTTGTTTGTCTTTGTTGGCAAATGACAAGTTCAGTTTTCATGCTTTGTGTCCAGGATAAAATGAGGCTGGTCTAACATGCATCACACTAGAGCTTGCCAGCTTTTTCTATTTCTCAGAGATTAACTCTTCTCAGAAATGTTTTGTAGGGTGTAGCTTTTGCGACTCAATGCATTGAATTTAAAATCATAGATGAGAAAGGATAACAGTTGGACAGTGTGCAGGGCCAGAATATATTGTCATTATTTTTAAAAAATACATCACTGTACATTTTTCTGAGTATATCATGGCTATCATTAGTGCTTCTACAAAGCTGCATATATTGTATAATGATATAAAAATGATGACTAGGTGGCAGCCTAGTCTTATTTTATCCATTTTTGGTTTTCTCCCTTGATTCTTTTGTGCATATAGTTAATCATTTAAGTCAATTATTATTTCTGAATGATATATTTTTTGCAGAAATTTTGCTTTGGGGTCAGATCATCTCACAGAATCTGTGACACTGTGAGGCTGTTTTTCTTCCCAAGGCCCTGGACAGTTTATTTAAATTCATGGTATCGCAGACTTCATCAAGTACCAGCAGAAATAAAATCAAAACCTGACTGTCTCAGCCAGGATGCTTAAACTGGGCCTTCTTCTTCCTTCTTCTTCCAGAAGGACAATGATCCAAAGCACATGTCAAAATGGTTCACAAAAAAATGGTTCACAGACCACAGAATTAAGCATTTGCCATGGCCACTGACAGTGACCTGGCCTACACCGCATAGAAAAACTATAGAATGAGCGAGAGTCCATAGCTCAGGGGTCTTTAATTAAAATTCAGTAAGGTCCAGTTAGAAAAAATTTCCTCAAGAAAAGGTAGTCAACAACTGAATGTCACATCAAATAAAGTACAATTCAGTAATATTTCAACAACATTTCCTTCTCCCCTCACGTGTCATATTTACAACACATATGAGTGGTCTGTGCGTTTCCCAGGCTGGTAAAGCTACCGTAAAGGCTAGAAAAGTTACGTTGGTTAAAATAGGACCACACCATCGAAATTAAAGAATTCTCCATAGTGTATGAGTTGTAGGTCTAGGTCCGCATAGGACAGTGCCTGGGTTCAGACTTGGGCTGCAGTCTGCCTATTAGTGATCTCTAGTGGATAAACAATAAAAAAACATTTTTTTACAGCTTGTTTTACTCACATTTGCCAGGGGTTCCCATATTTGTGGAGGGCACTGCATGTGTCACATTTCACTAATTAAGTCCACTTTCCTTTTGTTTTATCTCCAACCCTCGCTTTCCCCATTTTCCCAGTATATGATCTGTTACTGTTACAAGACTATTTCTCTGGGGTCATTTCATTCCTTTATTAATTCAAGTGAAGTTTGTTAGATGAGCCTTTGGAAAGCAAGTGATCAAGTGAATACAAGTGTTGACTTCAGCAGCTGAATGTGCCCAGAAATCATTGCAACCTGACGTGTTTCAGTTTTCAAACCTGAAAAGTGGATAACAAAGCTGGTTGTTAGCCATAAAGCAGTAAACTACTTTTAAAATGCTTACTATTTCAAAACATATTAAAAACATTTGATTTGCTGGCCTTTAGCTTGCTTACTACTGCATCTGCTATACATAACTCTTAATACAATTACTTTAGTCAGCTGGCTTTCTTGTTAGTAAAAGGAAGGCACTACATCACGGTTCTACACCAAAGTTTATAGCAAGACAAAGCAACAAAACAAACAACAAAATGAACAAACTTTTATGTTCAAACTTAAAAAAATGTTTCTATTAAAGTTGCCAGTGAGTAGATCTCACTCAATATTACTGATTGGAGCCAACTATGAGTGCATTATAAATAATACTGAGAAACTGTATCCTATTTTGATTGTGCTACACTGGACTTTTAATATGACCTTTTTCTTTCTTAATATATAATATAACCTCTTTCTTTCTTTGTTGTCTTACTTTCTCTCCGTCTCTCTCTCTCTCTCTCTCTCTCCCTCTCTCTCTCTCGCTCTCTCTCTCTCTCTCTCTCTCTCTTTGTTTCCCTGTCTCTCTCCTGTTGTGGAATGTTATTTGGATTGCCTGAGGGCAGGGTGTTGGGGGCAGGGAGGCTGACATTTTCCTGCTGTGTGTGTGTGTGTGTGTGTGTGTGTGTGAGTGTGTGTGTTTACTTTGGCTCGAAACAAAAGGCTCTTCAGCTGCTCTTAAGAGCTGCAGCAGTTGAACAATGCTGCTGATTGGCAGACTCACAGAGAGTTAATGACAGAGTGTGTTTGAGAAAAGCGTGTGTGTGTGTTGGATGAGCTTAGTAAAGGAGAAATGGGAAATATAAAGACTTTTGTTTCTCCTGGCTGAATTATAGACTTTACTGTGGAAGCCCATTCCCTCCAGGTAGAAAACAGTTTTCTTCCTTGACATTTTCTAGCAGCAGTATGTCAAAATGTTGACTTGGTATCTCAAAATAATGGCTTATTTTATCAGAATATTAACAGTATCATAAAATAATGACATTCTCTCAAAATGTTGACTTACAATGTCAAAATAATAACTTACTTTATTGTAATAATAACATATACCAAAATAATGTATATAAGCAAAATCTGGAGAAAACAGGTCATCATCATTTCAAGATATTAAGTAAACATTTCAAGAAAATAATCATTGTTCTAAAAAACTAAATCAATATTTCACATAAATTATTATTTAAAAGAAAGTTAGTTATTATTTTAAGTAAGTCATTATTTGGAGATGCTAAGTTAATATATCAGGAAAGTAAGCAATTATTTTAAAATACTATATACATTTTTTGACCTACTACTGTCAGAAACAAAGAGAAGACACAAATTATAGGTTGTTTTTCTCCTGTGTCTGGTAGAACTAGGCTTTCATACTTTAAATTTACCATCAGCAGTGCTTACATGTTTACTGGGTTACTGAGTGTTTGTGAAAAATGTTTGTGTTAAATGTTTGGGTAATTAAAAGGTTAAGATATCATTCAATGATTTGTTGTGAATGCATCATTTAAGAGAGTCAAAATTGTTGACAGTGGTGGTGATAGGAACCAGACAGACGAAGCATTCATGATAACTCCATTAGCTAAGTGACAGAATTCTATGAGGAAATGGTTATTAATATCCTGTATAATATATAAAACATTGTTTTACAGTCAGTTTTAGAGAAGGTTTTGTACTAAAGCTTTTTTTTTATAATACATGCACGATGGAGAAGTACATCCAAAATAAATAGTGCCCAAAGAAGTTACTTTTTTCAGATTTACCACTTTTTTAGCAATATCAATATTACATATAAAAGCTTAGAAGACAGTTCTAAGTTCACTGTTCATTATCTGGCAAAAAAGTAAGCAAGCATAATGTAACAGTCTTTTCTATAGTAAATTAAGTTATTTTGTTTATATTTTGCATTTAGCACAAATCAACAATGCAATGCAGTGCTACTGAATGCTACAAAACACATCAAATAACATATTAAATGCTAGATTTTGGCCACAATAACCCTTTAATGTTTTAAGGGCCAGTCTCATTTAGATTGAAATATTTATCCAGTACTGTGAAAGTCAGAGACTTCCCTTCATTTATTTAACTTAACAACTTAACACTATGAGACTGAAACAATGTGAAGCTGTCAGACCTCAACATCATTGAACATGTTTGGGATTGCTTGGATCGTGAGAACAGAAAATGTAACCAACTTCTAAGAATGAGCTTTTGATGTGTGGAAAAATATACGTGCAGATTTCTTTGAAAACTGAAGGCAAATTTCCCAAAAGAAATAGTAATAAAGGCAAAGTGTATCATATTTATATTTATATTATAATTATATTTAGTTGTTCAGGCTTCTGTTCAGTTTTCTGTTAAATAAGTTTTCTGGGGGTTTTTTTGTTTGTTTGTTTGTTTTTTTTCTCATATCTATTAATCAATAAGCTAAGGCTGAACAATTTTGTTCCTCTCCAAATAACAGTTGTGATGAATGACCATAGTTTCAATATTGATCAAAATAATCTTAATTGTTATTTTAGCCATTATTGACCGACAATCAGACACAGTTAGTGCGGTAATGAGTATGACTGACTGAATGTATGTCTCTTCGGTTTGTTGCATTTAGTTTGTCTTAGTGTGGCAAAATATGTCTGATCCAGAGTCTTGACCTTTTCCCTGGTGGCAGAAACACAAGACAACTAAAGCAGGCCATGACAAACATGCTGTGCCTCATGACTCATGATGAGATGTGTGCTCATGGCATGGCATGTGCTGCAGAGGCCCATACCTGAAACACTGCCAGTGACAAGTGAATTTACAGAAATGAAAAGCTGAGCCTCAACTAAAACTAAGTGTTTACTTCAGCTGTCTTAGCAATTATGTTGAACTGAAGCGAATATGTGTACATACTGAAGCAAACCAAGTCTTGTAGACAGTAACCATGATTCACACTTCACACAATTTTCTTTCTTTAATATATCCCAGTCATAATATCTAGTGATAAAATTGCATTCTGGTTGTTCATTTACATCATGCAGGCTTAACCTTTCAAAATGTATTTTTGCAGCCATCATTAAATGGACAGAGTACTGAATGAAGCTAAGCAAAATGATTGATAGTGTTATAGAATTACATACTCATAGAATATTACATATTACATAGAAGTGGGTACAATTTCAATCAGTGCAGTTCTGTATTTTACAGATTTATACTAGTACCCAGTATAGATTATGATTATAGTTGATATTAATAAGATATGATATAAAAGGTATGGAAGCTCATTCCTGTCAGGTAGAGGAGGAAGAACTTGCCTGTCATTTTTTTCCCCAGCAGACATACAGCTCTGGAAAAAATTATGAGACCACTGCAAAGTTTTCTAAAATCAGCATCTCTACATGTATGACAGCCATTCCATTCCAGTGTCAGTTGAATTCCAACGCAAGTACACCTCATTCTACTTAATGTGGTTCTGATTATGTGATCACCTGAACCAAATTTTATTTAACGAGGAAAAGTATAAAAAACACTGCTGTGGTCATCACTATCCTTTTGCAATAGGACAAGCTGGATGGCAAAAAAGTGCTAGAAATAGCTCAAAAGTAATTGGAATAAAAAAATGACTTTTGACCATGCAAAAGAGTTGAAAAGAAAAGTTTTGAGTGAGGAAAAGAAGGGCTCAATTCTGGCTTTACTGGCAGAGAGATAGAATGAGCGTCATGTTGCTTCCATCCTTAAAAATTCTAAGACGGCAGTTCATTACAACAAGGTCAAGCAGCAGACATTGGGGACAACAAAGCTACAGACCGGCAGAGGGCAAAATCGACTCTCCACTGACCGGGATGACCGTCAACTTATTCGAATGTCAGTCAGCAACCGCAGGATGACATCAAGTGACCTACAAAAAGAATGGCAAATGGCAGGTGAGGTGAAGTGCACGGCAAGAACATTTCCTAAAAACAGGCTCCTAGAGGCAGGGCTCAAGTCATCTAAAGCTAGAAAAAAGACCTTCATCAATGAGAAGCAAAGAAGAGTCAGGCTGAAGTTTCCCAGGCTGAAGACCATAAGCATTGGACCATAAAGGACTGGAGTAAGGTCATCTTCTCTGATGAGTCCAATTTTCAGCTTTGCCTAACACCTGGTCATCTAATGGTTAGATGGAGACCTGGAGAGGCGTACAAGCCACAGTGTCTTGCACCCACTGTGAAATTTGGTGGAGGATCGGTGATGATCTGGGGATGTTTCATCAAGGCTGGAATCAGGCAGATTCGTCTTTGCGAAGGATGCATGAATCAAGCCACATACAAGGTTATCCTGGAAGAAAACTTGCTTTCTTCTGCTCTGGCAATGTTCCCCAACTCTGAGGACTGGTTTTTCCAGCAGGACAATGCTCCATGCCACACAGCTAGGTCAATCAAGGTGTGGATGAAGGACCACCGGATCAAGACCCTGTCATGTCTAGCCCAATCTCCAGACCTGAACCCCATTGAAAACCTCTAGAATGTAATCAAGAGGAAGATGGAAGGTCACAAACCATCAAACAAAGCTGAACTGCTTGAATTTTTGCACCAGGGGTGGCATAAGGTCACCCAAAAGCAGTGTGAAAGACTTGTGGAGAGCATGCTAAGATGCATGAAAGCTGTGATTAAAAATCGGGGATATTTCACCAAATATTGATTTCTGAACTCTTGCTGAGTTAAAACACTAGGATTGTTTCTAAATTAATATAAACTTGTTTTCTTTGCATTATTTGAGGTCTGAAAGCACTGCATCTTTTATGTTATTTTGACCATTTCTCATTTTCTGTAAATAAATGCTCTAAATGACAATATTTTTATTTGGAATTTTGGAGAAATGTTGTCAGTAGTTTATAGAATAAAACAACAATGTTCATTTTACTCAAACATATACCTATAAATAGTAAAATCAGAGAAACTGATAATTTTGCAGTGGTCTCTTCATTTTGTCCATAGATGTATGTCAAAATTTTGACTTAGTATCTCAAATAATTGTTCATTTTCTTGAAATAGTGGCTTAGTATCTCAAATTAATGATTTATTTTCCAAAATATTGGCATATTGATCTTGAAATAATTACTAATTTTCTCACAAATTTGAAATTCAATTCCTGCCTGACTCATGTATACAAAGTCTTTCCCATTGTCTCTTTACTCAAGTGCATGTGAATGCAGTGACCAGTTTACTGACAAAATCAGATTTACTGCAGTTATCAGATTATTAAGTGCATGTAAACAAATTCAGTGACACTGAGGTGTTTAAAAACTCCAGCAGCAATGCTGTGTCTGATCCACTTGTACCAGCACACAACACATGAACATGCAACCACCACATCAGTGTCACTGCGGTGTTGAAGCTGCTCTTTAAATTAAGGTATATTCAATGTCATTGTGGTTCATTTTAGAAGCTGATGACTTTCGCTGTTAGTTTAATGCTGATCCAACATAAAGTTGACATTGAAATTTCAACCTTGAACAAAATTATTCTGGTAGAAAATCTCTATCAGTGTCACCCTGCTATCTGGAAAGTGATAGTAAGGGAAACTAAATCCCTGGTCGAGCTAGATTAGGTTTACCAGAGAAGCGATGCAGTGACATAGCTTGTGTGTGATTTGACTGGACAAGATCTGTGTAGCTTCACCAAATTACACCAAACAGCCCAGATTCGTCATCGCACGGATGTTTACCTCAGGCACCACACTTCTGAACAATAACACACTGTATGGCTAAATGATAAATATTATAGCATTCTGCTATTAGCTAGAGGATGGGAGCTTTTGAATTGTTGCAAAAGCATGACTATTTCAGTATTTCTTTTTCTGTTGACATCATCACATGGTGCCAAAAAAGCTTTACTGGATGAGGGAGAAGACTTTACATCTCTTTTCAGTTTGGAGGTGATTCCTGTTATCAACAGTGAATCCAAACAAGTGAATAGCAGGGTGTATTGGGGGAAATATACACTGACCTATTGTGGTCTTCAGTAGTTTTGTAATGAACTTGTCTTAAGATAAGATAGATTTTTATTATCCCACTGGGGGAAATTTGCATTGTTACAGCAGAATACACAGTAAGCAGATAAAGATCAGTAAGTAGACAAAGATGTGCATCATTCAAAATGCAAAATATAAAATATACTATAGAAATAAATAAATAAACAAGGTGTTTGTTAGCAGAAAAATATAAAAAATAAAAATACAATTAAGAAATTACAAATTTACAGTTTACACATGCAATTGTATGGATATTGCACATTTCTGAGCAGGCAATGACTGGATATTGCACAGAAATTGTAGATATTGCACAGTAATAATTACAGATATGGCACAGAACTTGTTTATGTATTGCACTTGTACCATTCTGTGAGCAGCAGATATTGCACATTAATTAGAGGTAGGATAAGATAGGTATATGTGGTGTGTTCGTGATAGAGTGAGGTGTGAATCCATAGTGTGTTTATGTCTCTGCTTGGGGACACTCTCTGTCAAAAAATACATTATGTCGTATTAAACTCCAATTAGCTGTTTGCCTTGTCTTTGTATTTCAAAATATTGGGCTTTTTTCTATTATATGGTTTTGTTATTACATTGCTGTGATTTTAACAGTACAAGGTAGCGCAAAGTTCAGCGATTCAAAGGTATTTTACTCGAATTATTATTGTGCAGACTTGTAAAAACTACAGACATGGCAGATTAGTACTGGATTAAATCACAGATCTCATCAGTGATCACTTAAATTACAGCGCCTCCCCAGGTAAAAATACCTATAGATAGGTATAAATAGGGTGTAATCTAGCTCAAGTAGGGTTGTAGTTAGTATTTTACACTCATTACTTAATAGTTAAGTGATTTACTTCGAGATGCTAAGTAGAATTTTAGATAAATTATTGCCAGAAACAGAGAATGAGAAAAGAATGTGGGCAGTTTTTTTCCCTCTATTTGACGGCTTCCATAAACAGGTAAACTGAGAAAAGTTGGGAAAAAATGGGCTGGTGACCCGTGTTTTCCCCACCTATATTCGGTCAAGACCCGCCTACTCCACAAAGCGCCATACGCGGACTGCTTGTGCTAGCCAATCGGGAAGGAGAGGCAGGCTAGAGCGTGAACATCGCAGGCTTGCTCAAAAACGGGTGAAAAAAACAACGGCTCCGCACGCCGCCACACACCCTTCCACATGCCCTTTCGTCACCCCCAGAAAGCACCTTCGGGAACGCTCTTACTTTCCTGTAACAGGGATTAAGACCTTCAGCATGGCGCTCTATTCAACATCCCAGATCCAAACGTGGTGCTACAGCTGAGGAACGACGTTCGAACGAGTTGCTTTGGCAGGAAAACTAAGGTAAAATCGAAGCACTGTAGTTTCCTAATCAAACTTTCTGCACGAAGAGCTGCGAATCCAGTTCGTGTCCAAGCTTGTTTTTCCACAACCAGAGAACAGACGGATGCTTGGAGAGGTTTTGTTGTTGCTGCTGTTGCAAAAAAAAAAAAACCTGAAACCCGAGAACCACAGTGCTATCAGTTTGCCTTTTCTGCTGAGGTGTAGCTGGACAACAAAACGTAAAGGTGTTTTTCTAAAGACTATTTGTGTTCGAAACTTTTACCTTAAAGTGCTGCATACACGATGGCTTGTTAGCCCTTTTGTTCACATCACAGCTTTTCAAGACGCCCCCAAGAAGTTGTTTAGCTGTAGCTGTATAAGCTAAGTTAACTCATTAGGCACACTGATAACTGCAGACTGCGAGTCAGAACAATTCTAGTAAGTCGTTAACTTGGAACTTATGGTAATAAGTTCCATTTATTTATGTGGGTTCTTCAGTGAAATACAGTTTGGCCATGTAGTGGTATTTTCTGTGTTTTTTTTGGGTTAGTCACACTGAAATTAGCCTTCATTAGCCTTTCTGTGGGAATTAAAACGTAAGAAAAAGTCAGATTATCAAAGTGTGATACGATGCAGTAGTGTGGAGGCAAAACCTAAATAAACAACTGGAAACTTTTGTATCTTTTCTTCTTGCTATTATGCCTAATTTTTTGGTATACAAAGTTTTATGTGCGTTTTGTGCTGTGCGTGCAGTAGCCAATTCATTATCTCTGCACCTACTACAGGAATAGTAATGTTATCGCTAATTCCCAGTGTTTTTTGTCAGTAATTACTAATGGATTTTGTCATATAGTCCTATAATTAAATTTATTTTCATCAATATGATTGTTATTGTCTGAAATACTCAGCAGATTATTGATATAATCAATGTTCAACGGATTATTTGATAATTAGCACAGAAATAATTACTAATGTGAAAAACTGTTATTTCTTGCATTAAGGGATCTTTGAACCTAAGAATGGAAGTATGTCCCAACACTGTCCCTTTCTGTTTTGGAAAATTTAGCACCAATCTTGCTTGTTTTTTTTTTTAGAATTTATGATTATGGCTTTAACTATGTTTAGCATGGCTTCATGATTATAAATACAAAAAGAGGTATGATACAAAGATGACCAAGAGATTACAGCACAATTCTCATTCTGCAGAGACTACTGAGTTGTAATATGCAGAAGTTGTTTGGACCTTTTTGGTGAGAGTTTGATTCTGATTGTCCAGTTTTTAGAGTTTGAGCCTCAGTGCACAAATCATAAATACACATTTCCAGATCAAAGCCATCATTTTTAATATGAGCAGATGTACATTATTGCTATTCAGTAATATAGGCGTAATAGATGTTTTACTGACAGTTAACATACAGCCTAGGTGGAAACAATGAAGTTGATGTGCAGTTGTTCACGTAGATAAATATTCTTTAATTTCTTGAGGATGCTGGTTATTTGGTATTTTTTTCTGGCAGTTAAGGCACAGATTGGGTATATACGTTTTTGGCTGATCTAAGCCCAATATCTTCCAAACCTGACCTAAATGTTCACCGAGCAAAACTCCAGTCACCCCAGGTCAGTGTACTTGCAGACGGCCCCACCAGCAACTTCATTGTTTCTGACCATGTGTCAGCGGGTAGTATATGATACATAAGAATGCTTGGCAGGCCATCCCAGGGTCTTAGGCTTGCACTGTAGATGCCCAAGCCAGCAGTGGCTTTGTGTGTTCGGCAGTCAGAGTCTCATGTTTGGGTGCTTTTCAGACTCCATGCTTTTTTATGTTTTCTGTGGAGCTGGAATCTTCGTTTAATCGTGCTGTGTAAGCTACTTTTGGTAGTCAAAAGGAAAACTTTTGACAGTGAACAGAGTAATTGGGGGTAAAAATAAGGGTGGTGGTAATGTAATATGATACTTTAAGATGTCTTTATTGAGGTTTGCAACAATTGTTACTATGCAATTCTAATATGACAGTGTAACACCACTGGTTCTTGGCTACAGGCTGTCTACAATTGGTTTAAATCTCTGTTGTTGTAAAGCATGCAGTTGGCCAGTGTCATAGAAACACTGGTGATACCCTGGGATGTAGGGCTGCACATATATGAATGTAGTGGCCAGTGCAGATCCTGATTTTAAGGTGCTAAAATTCTGATAACCAGTAACACCAGTCAGTATTATTTTATATGCATATTTGAGATATTTCATTCTCAAATAGTTTTAGCTAAATATAACATTTTGAATTTTTTTTATCACTTGTCAAATGTGACTTGTGAAATATAAATGTTCTTTGTGGTCAGGGACTGTATTACAAAATCTTCCTGTAGTTTTTGTCCTAAGTTAAGATCTTAAACAATCAAGAGAAGACCGGTGGAGGTCATGACTGCAGTGTCTGGGATTTTTAAAAACAAAGAGTTAGAAAAAATGTCTCACAAGTGAAACCAATGCTTTGCAGTATAAATGTAACATCTTTATGTGAAGAGTGAACTTTGCTGTTTGGCACAGCTGTCTAAAAACAATAGAAAAGGATGTTTAAACAGAATTAAGTACACCACTGGGGTAAAGGTCTCAAAGTTAGGACAGAATTTAGGAAGTTTTGTCTAGTTAGGATGCCTCTTATCTGGAGTTAAGATTATGAAATTAAGAACTGTTGCTCTTTAAGAGCTTCCTAAATTCAGTCCTAACTGAAGTTATCATGGTGACTAAACAGATTAGATTTTCACGTTAAGAAGTTTACATAATATTGCCCCATGTTTTTTAAATTCTTAAATAACCGCAAAAATGCTACATAGAATTCTGTGTGGTTTCTGTTATGAAAACTTTTTTGTGTGTTTGTGTGTATGTAAGGGTTGAGATATGGAAGGAAAAAAGTGATACTGTTCCATCCCTAGTAGACAGTCACAAGAATTTCTTCAAAACAAAAGTATTTGAGATCTTGTGAACTACTTTCAAGGCCAAAGTTTGGTTCCAGATTAGGGCTTGGCAGTTAATAGAATTTAATTTTTGGTTAAGATTTTTGGCCTCCAGTGATTTTTAAAGCAGGATAATTAAGAAGAAAAGACCATTGTGCCACACAATGATACTGTTTTATTCTATACGGATGTGAGACAATATTCTGTGTATGTAATGTGTAACCATGAAAATACTGTCTATAGTTCTTTTTAACACAACCTAGAATATTCCTAGAAATATCAGCTATGAACTGAAAAAATGGGTTGGTTTGCTAGCCTACCTTGGATGGAGCTGAAGTTAGCATCTTATTTACCAGCTTAGCTAAATTTTGTGTTCCACCTTAAACAGAGCAGTTGTTCCACTCAGATGCCTGAGGGTCATTCAAATAAGAAGCTAACTTCAGCTTCTTGTCTTGGATGATTGTTTAGCCAAGATGTTTAAAATGGCAAGTGGAGAAAACAAGCATCAGCTGAAAGAAGCAACGTGAATTCACACTCATCTCCTGTTTGTGAACACAGATGTGTACAGTTATGATTGGCAATGAGTGTTGGACTGAACGCTGACAGTGTGCTACTGTTGCATCTGATTCAGATCCTATTAAATTCATGTTTGCCCTCACAAATCAAGCCCTTGGGCATGTGCATTCACTGAACAGAAATCAACAGCAAGCAAGCCTGGAATTATGGAAATTTGTAACTTTTTTTGCTTTTTGTACTTCTATTGTTGCTTGGAATCATGTCCTGTTATCTTGGTGAGGACTCTTAAATAACCACACTACAAATGTTGGGGAAAATCTTTCTTTATTTTATGTATTTCTATTAAAAAATATCTACAGATATGTTGGATTGTTAAATTGTTAATATCCAAATTGGTATTGGTCTTAAAAATCAGTCAGGCTGTATTTGTGTTGTGTATCCAACAAAGGCATTATTATTTTTCAAGGTTAGATGGAGGTTTGGAAAGTGATATCATTGACTCACTCTTTAAACCCCCCCCCCCCAGCTCCTAGCTCTGATTCCCTCTCGTTCCCTCTGTCACTGCTTACCTCCCTTGATTTCATTCTCGCCATTTTTTCTCTAATCCTAACCCTTGAAAGAAGAGATTACTTTAATTTCCTTTGTTGCCCTGTAGCCATGTGTTTGTGTGAATGCATGTGTGTATAGAGCTGAGTGGAGTTGGGAATGGTGTGGTCAGGCTTGGTCAGTAATGATCAGGGTGAGGGTTTGGGACTGTGCTACTCATACTCTCAACCTCAACTTGCTGCATGGCCATTTCTGACTTTATCTTTTTCCACTGTGAGTACACATTTCCCTTTCCCATGTATCCCTCCTCTCTCTCTCCCACTGTTTTCTCCTCTTTCCCCTTGCAGTGCTTTGATTTTGAGAGAGAGATGTTGAGAACCAATGTCAAACATCCCTTAGAGCTGTACAAATTTTTCTTGAATGAATCTGTTTCTGTTTATCTTGATTGATTCAGATGTCCTTTAGTTTGAATGCTGGACTTACCAGTAGTATTGCTTTACTATATAGTGTTGTGTATTTATTTGTAGTTCTGCTAATATTGTTTTCAAGATTTCAGAGTTAAATTTGTTAAACATGGTGTGAACGCTCTGCTTGGTTGGTTCAAGTGGTTGTGGGTGTTGATAGATATACATACCTGGATGCTGCATTGGGTGCAGCCAGACACGTCAACGGTGCTGCCATTTTAGGATGGTCAGCATCGCTGCTGGGCTGCATTCAGTATGATTACAGAGCAGTAGTTTAAAAAAGATACTGTCCATAATTATACTACATCAAAATTATTGCACTCAGAAAGTGGGATAGGATTATACAACGGAGGGAACACAGCAATCCACACTCATGTTTGTGTGATACATATTGTTTGTGTGATGAAGTAAGTTATAGCTTTTCTTAGTCTGTGTAGATATTCATAATAGATTAACATCGGCACCTTCTTACACACAACTGAATTTAGCTTCTTATTTGCCAGTTTCTTGTTCCCATTCCACCTTAAATTGTGCATCAGCCAGCTTCTTGTTCAAATTTTCCAGTTCCACCTTAAGTGGTGCAGCTCCAGGCACGAGAAATTGACTGCTGCAGCATTTAGAGTGTAAGGGGAAAACGCACACAAACAAGAAGCTGGCAAATAAGAAGCCAACTTCAGTTTCATCCTTCTTACTGTGTACATAGGTTTATTTTATTTGTATGTGTATTAAGATTAGAATTGGTTCACGCATGGATTTGCTGACTATGTCTCTACTGGAGCTCGCGCTAAACTTGGTTTTTCAAGTGCAGGATTGAATACTTTTTTGCTGGTGCGGCTGACTGATTAACACCATCAGTTACTAAAGGTATAAAAACTACTGAGAGTAGTCCATGCAACCTAGGTAAATCCATGTCTGAGGATTATAACAAAACAAACTTGGTGAAAATTGGTTGAGTAATAGGAAAATTGTAGCTGATTCAATCCTGAGAACTCCTCACCTCTTAATTCAAGTGAATTTGTTGACTGCTCCAACATGGCAGGCAGACGTATCACCTCAGATAGAGAACAGGCAACACATCATCTAGGTATGTATATCTATAGTTGGTAATACTAGAGATTGGTGTTAAGCCAATATTGAGAAAAACGATCCAATAACAAATCCACACACATTATATACTGTTAGCTTCTTGTGGGGTAGAACTGTTTGAGTGATTTGAGCGTGACAGCCTAATTTTATATTTTTGTCTTTTTGCACCAGTCAATAACGTTTTATTATAGATGCACTGCTATGAGAATTATTTGATTTTGATTTCTTTTTCTTTACAGCCACATTTTGTGATTTAGCATTTTTTTTCACCAAAGCTCACATGGTGTAGGCTAAATTAACACATGATAAACAGTAAGCACACTAGAACATATGTGCACAGCTGAAATGTAAACACGTAATCAAAATAATGTAAAAAATGCAAGCTACAGCTACTGTTACCAATGTTTAAAAGGTCAAAACAAAATGAAAGTGCAGTAAACTGGAGATTAAGAATATTGTTGAGTATTCCCCATGCCTTTTTTCAAAGTGTTGCTGCTGCTCTATTTCAGTTTTCATTTCCCATACACTTTAGCTTACTGCACTAACTTCACTCCTTCCAATAAACAGCCACATGATCAACTCTGTCTCGAGTTTTCTTCAACATTAACACGTGAAGGTAATAAGATAATGTCTGGAATTTGTAAAACGCAGAGTTAGAAAAGAAATACATATCACAAGTGAAACCACCATTTTGCAGTAGCCTATAAATAAATGCAACGCCATTACGTTAGTAGTGAACTATGCTGTGTGTAACGGTTGTCTAAAAGCGATAGAAACTGGTGGTTAAAACAGAAGTTATGATACCACAGGGGTTGTCTTAAAGTTAGGACAGACTTTGGAAAATTTGATCTAATTAGGATGTTTCTGTAATATATATATATATTTTTTTAAAATCTGGAGTTAGGATGAGATTATGAACTTTACAACTGTTGTTCATTAATAGAGTCTGTCTTAATTTCAGGCTTAACTGATGTAGTCATGTAACTAGATGGATAAGATTTCAGAATTAAGATGTTTCTGTAATATGGCCCCAGCTTCTAATTAAAATTTTTAGCCTTGCCAAGGCTCTAGGTCATGTAAGCTAAGCCAAGGTTAGCACTGAGATGCTAACGTGCTAATTGAATCGAATCCTCGAAGCTTCACACAGCAAGTTTACAGCAAAATAGAAGCCAAATATGTAATAGACTTCAGGATTTTTTTTATTAGTGAAATAGATATGACAGGGCTAAGCGTCCTGTTTGCTAGCTTCTTGATTAAATTTTCCTTTTTCACTTTAAATGGTGCAACATTCTGGTGCCTCAGGCAAAATACGGTTAATATGTTTTACATTACTGATCAGCTCTCTGGATCAGCTAAGTTAGAGGAATATCAGCTGATAGCGACTGTAGCTGATAAGTCCTTCCCTCTCTAGTTTTCACAGCCAAATGCAAACATTTGAGTGCCTCTGGTCAGGTGTTTTGTACATTTTGTAGTGAAATTAAGATAACACATCCAATACAGAGAACACACTTCTGTACATTTTAATGATTAATTACTGTTTATTTCCTGAATTTAACACAAAGAAAACAAACATAGAAACACAAAAAATGAGATATGGCCTATGCAAAAGTTGTGGCCTAGTTTATTTTTCCAATATATTAAATTCAACCCATAAATAGAAATTGTGTACTAATATTTACCGGACAATAGTGTGTGTGAGCTTTGACAGTATGGGTTTGATTTGAATGATTTATCATTGTATATCAAAATTGTGTTTTAAGAAGCACAGTTTTAAATATATTTTGCATTACTCCAGATTGTCTCAACATTGGGGGAATTTTACCTGGTCTTCTTGGCGAAAACAAAGGCTTAGAACTTAATTTGTAGGCAGCTTGCATTCACAGTCAAAATATTGGGAAATATAACAATTAAATACACAGTATGGCCAAATACTAAATGGATATTCTACCTACCAGAATGTGTGATGCCAACAGTAAAGTGGTGAAGGAGGGACAATGGTCTGGGACTATTTTTCAGGGTTTGGGCTAGGCCCTTTAGTTCAAGTGATGGGTGATGTTAATGCTCCAGCATGCAGTGACATACAAAATCATTTGGAATTTCCACAGACCTTTCCACAGACAAACTTCAAAAACCATTAGAAAGCATTCCCAGAATAGTGGGGGGCTATTATGTCTGCAAAAGGGGGGACAGCTTCATATTAATGTCCATTTTGTTGTGGAATGTTGAACAAGCCTATATAGGTGTGATGGCCCTGTGTCCTATATAGGCTATATAGTGTGTTTTCCCCAAATTGTTCAGCCATAATATGAGCATGTGACTGCATATGTATTACATTACTCTGATATGTGTGCTCACACCTCTACCTTCCTTGTGTAACATCTGCATCCTGTTGAGAAATTACAACCGCAGATCCCCACTATTAACAGAACTCAGGATGGTCATCTGGTTCTCATTGGACAAAGAGGGAAAAAAGGAATGCTGGGGGGGAAAGGAATACATAAAACATCATTTATTTCTTAGTTACACGTTGCTGAGGAATGTGCAGAGAGTGCTGCAAAAAAGTGTTTGCTCCTCACCTGATTTCTTGTATTTTTGTCACAATTGAAATTTTCAGATTGTGTAACTAGTTTTAATATAATATGAAGACAACATGAGTAAACATGAATTGCAGCTTTTTAATGATCACATCTATAGTGAAGATAAAGATTTGTTGAAAACATCATCACTGTTGTGAAAAAGTAATTGTCCCCTAAACCTAATAACTGGCTGTGCCGTCCTTGGCAGTAACAACTGCACTCAGATGTTTGTGATAACTTCAGTGAGTCTTTTTTACATCGCTGTGGAGGAATTTTGGCTCACTCTTCTTTGCAGAATTGTTTTAATTTGGCTACACTGGAGGGTTCATGATCAAGAACTGCCTGTTTAAGGTCTTGCCACAGCGTATCAGTAGGATTCAAGTCAGAACTTGGCCACTCCAAAACCAAATTTTGTCTTTTAAGCCATTCAAAGATGGACTTGCTGTGTGCTTTGGATCATTGTCCTGCTGCATTAACTAACTGCACTTGAGCTTTAGGTCATGAAATGACAGGTGGACATTCTCCTACCGCTACCATGTTTGACTGTTGGTGTGATGCTCTTAGGGTGGAATGTGGTGTTTATGTCAGATGTCAGATGTAACTCTCCCTTGGATGCCATTTTTTGCCCACTGTTTTGCGTATTGAGGAATCATGTACCTAGACTTTAACTGAGGTTCTTTAGATGTTCGTCTGAGTTCTTTCATGACCTCCTAGATGAGTCATCAGTGTGCTTGTGGCTGGTCACTCCCGGAAAGTTTCTATCGGTTTTATGAAGAAAGAACCATGGGCAGCAAGAGTTACACTGAACATAAATTAATGTTGTCATACCGATAATAAGGTAATTTAATATGGAAAGTTTCAAAATAAAACCTACCATGACGATAAGACAATGTCGTGATTATTCACAGAAAAACAAAAAGGCTGTTGAAACTCACAGAAGCCATGCTGAAGACGATTAGAACCATCAGGAATAAAAGCTGATAGGTTTGCTTCCAAACAGTAATTGGCTTAATGGTTGATATAATCAAATTATTTGAATACTTTTACGCTGTAATATCAACCCATCAGGAAAACACAGAATACCATTAGTGACTATTGAAAACCACCAGGAGCCAACAGACAATTTTAGCAGGTTCTATGACTTCTTTCGACAGGAATATGCATTAAATGGAATTCTCTATCTGTGGGTTGGACAAAAAAATGGATCAAGTGATGAAATCGCTAAGCAGGAGGAGCCAAATGTTAACGTGCCATTGGGCTGCTTCTGCCATTGTGGCAGAGTGCGCATGTGACAGTTTTGGTCAAGAGTGAGAAAGCTAAACAAATATGATTGAGGCTGCATTCTTCATAACTTTCTCATGTAATGTGACATAGGCAGACATAGTCTGTTATACTGCCTTTCTGCCAGCCACTTTTGGTGCAACTTTATCAAGACAGAATTAAAAAATGGAAACAGTGTATAGAAATGTAAAACTGCACCTTTGGATGTCTGTCTCTTATAAGGTTTTCTAGTTTGCCTTCTTTTGTGGAAACCTTTACTTAACATTAACACCATACCAGTGAGGCCTGACTGAGGAGCTACCTAACTCGTTCAGCTGCATCAGACAGCATTGCAGTCTCCCAGCCTTGACTATGAAGCACAAACTAAAGAGTGAATTACTGTAAAATTTGTATACTGTAAAATCAGACATACTTATGAGAAAATGACTTGAAAATTGATGAAGCTTTGTTTAGGGTGTTATGGAAAATTTGAACAAAAAGCTGACATACAGCTTTTGAAAAACAGCCAATTCAGCTCTGGAGAAATTCAGACATGATGCCATTTTTGCCAGACAGCAGTATCGACATACCAATATGTAATTCAGTTTGGTTCTTACTATTTTGCACAATAAAAATATTACAGGTTTACTTTGGTTGCTAAAATGGCTCCTATTTAAAAAAATCAAGGATATAGATTTACTTAAGCATCTAAAAGAATTTTATTTTAAAATATATTGTCACAGTCGTGCTAAAACCTATGTTTGTTTTTGGAGTTTTTTTATTGCATAATTAAAAAACTGCAGCTACCCTTTACATTGTGGTAAAATTACAAAATGAACCAATAGAAATGGTATGAAATACTTGTTAAAATCAGTCCCATTTCAGGTAAAGAATATTTTTCTCTCTCTTGTCAAGTTTCATTTTAGAAATACAAAGTTTTGTTCAGACAATGACTGTGCAAATGCTGTCTTGTTGCCATCCACAGCTACTTTTGCAGTGTATTTTAAGGAAGCAAATACTAAGAATAGTTTGGATATTCATGTATTCAAATAGCCATACCATACCTAATACAATTGAAATTAAATAAATAGTCAAGTCAAAGTTTATATGCATAGCACTTTTTGACAGGCATTGTCGCGAAGCAGCTTCACTGAAAAATCCGGATCTGAGCCCCTATGAGCAAGCCAGTGGCGACAGTAGCAAGAAAAACAATCCCTAAAAACAAGAGGAAGAAATCTTGAGAGGAGCCAAGACTCAAGGGAACCCATCCTCTGGTCGACATCGGATAGCAAACAGTAACACCAGAGCAAGATGAACAGAGGATAAGGTTTTAACATTAGTATAAAATATTAAAATACAGAAAAGGGGGAAAAACAGGTGAAGCAATGATTATATTTTTTATTAAGTTTATAAAGATTTTTATAAAGATTATAATGTTTGAGTCTGTGTAGCAGCAGCATCAGGAGGGTCGGTTTATTCAGGTGTGGTTTGCACAGCGTTGTACAGTGGGCGGTGCCATGGTGGTCAAAGTAGTCCAGAAGGCTGGTGAGCAGTGGACACCCAATCAGAAAATGCAATTGCATCAGACTGCACAGGATGGATAGCTGTTCAAAACACACAGACAATTAGTTCTGTAAAGAATGACTGATCAGTTTACAGTGTTAACAGAGTGCAGCAGAGACTCCAGCAGGTCTAGCTGTTACAGCCTAACTGTAAAGGTAACAGACATGGGAGCTCCCTGAGATGTCAGCAGCAACACTCCCAGTTTACTGTAATGCTCTATATCCATGTACAACAAGATGTTCACCTTTCATCTAACAAGAAAAACTAATTACCAAAGACTTGTACAAGTAGGTTTTTAGCCTAGACTTAAAGACTGAGGCTGTGTCTGAGTCCCACACACTGACTGGAAGGTTATTCCAAAGCTGCAGGGCTTTGTATGAAAAGGCTCTACCTTCTAACCTACCCTGATGTTACTTTATTAATTCTAGGTACTAGGGATGGGAATCTCTAATCACCACATGATTCAATGCGATTACGATTCAGAGGGCTGTGATGTGATTATAAAATGATTATTGATACACCTTTTTTTCTATACAGGATTTCTTTTTTCTCACTGTGTGAGGACTTGGTAGTTTTAAAGCAAAGTATTTGTAATGACCTAAATTGAATTTATTAATAAAACAAATGGAAGTGATGTGGCAAGCGAACTGAAAGGCCCTCATTCACTGCCACTCATCTGCGATAAAATGCAGTTACAGTGAAATAATGTCCACGCAGCACATGTTACAATTTTCCTACCTGTTTTCTTCAGGGATTTCATAACTTCAGTTCTGGTTTTGTTGTAGAGTGTCACTGTGTCAGTAAAATATCTTAGAGACTGGACACTGTATCTCAGCTCCAAAGTGTGCAACATAGTGCAAAAGCCCTGGTTATCAAAGACTGTGCATGGACGCAAGTCATTGGCAATAAAAGTTGCGATAGAGTTTGTAATTCGTTTCTGAGTTGGGTGGAAGCGTTGGCATGGCTTGATGGTCCTCTGGTTGGCAGCAAGTACAGCTGGACGGAAAACAGGTGGAAATGTGTAATATGGTTTCTCATGTTTGTCGTTTCCAAAGTATTTAAGTTTAGTGTGACACAACTTGCATAAAAGTGTGCCTTTTATCCAGGTCCCTTTTAACTTCATAGAAGCCAAACTGCTTCCATGCGGCTTTTTTACTTTCCTGATAAAAATAAAATCCTCATTTGCAGCAAAATAAATCTGCTGATCGTTCTAACACTGTTTTAACTAAAAAATGGTCATAAATGTTGCAAATTCACCACTCTATAACCCTGAAGGCTGGCGTGCAGACTGCAGGTCACATAACAATGCACAGTCTCGCCTAGCTAGTAGCTAAAAAAAAGCAAAGCGAGAGGTTAAGACGAACATCTGGGGACAAATGGACTTATTTGTACTTTTAAGCCCTACAGTTGGCTTCTTGGTATGTTCATTCTGCAACAAGACACTGTCAAACACGTTGCAAAGCTGAAGTCAGCTTCTCATTCTAATTGTCCCGTTCCACCTTAAATGGTGCCGCATTTGCACTCTGGCGCCTCAGGCAGAAATTAAGGTGGAACAGGAAGATTCGAACAAGAAGCTGGAGAATGACAAGCTGACTTCAGCCTCGTAAAACAGTCGAATATCGAGAGACATTTAAAAAGAAACTTATACTTTTGAAGAAAAGTTTGTGGTGGAGATGGGAGTAAAGTGGCTATAGCTAAAGCTTAAAGCAGAGCAAAGTATGTCTGCATTTACATTCATATTTTTAGCATGTACTAGGACATTATCACATGCTGAGGCATATTGGACATAAAATGTTGTGGCTTCCAAAGTGGTTTGATTTTTTTGAAAGGACAAAATGGCTCTTCTTAACATTTGGTTGGGTGTCTCCCTCATCCAGGTGCGTTTTTGTTGTGTCCACATCACAGAGTGTCCAGGCGCCGCACTTGCGCACTTCCAAGTTCCGCCTTTTGCATCCTGTCAAAATATAGAAAGAATATACACAAAATATAGATAAAAGATAATTTCTTAAAGTTTGTGTTAAATTAGACAGTTTGTTTCTAACATTCTCTGTTTTGTCTGAGTTGAGTAAGAAAAAGTTCCTAGACATCCAGTCTTTTATGTGTTTTATACAGTCCTCAAAGTACCATCTGGTTTGGTTGATTTATATATAATTGTGTGTTATCAGCGTAACAGTGAAAACTGATGCCGTGTTTATCAACAATGGCACCTAGAGATAGTTATGTTGCTTCAAGGAAGCAAATACTAAGAAGTTTGGGTATTCATGTATCCAAAAGCTATGCCATCCCTAATACAATTTAAATGAAATAAATATATAGTTATATTGTTTCAAAAGTTGAATGAGTTATATTCACAGGTCACTATCTTATAGTAGAGCATCTCTACTCTTTTTTACCTTTTTTCTGTCATGCTGGAAACCTGTAAACTTTCATGTGTTGTGAGAGTAGAGTGTAACAGCAAGTGTAGAAGGAGTGTAAGAAGGAACAAAGCGCTCTTTGTTTTGTAACCTTCTCCTCTAATCTCATATCATTTTCTCATGAGTCACACACAAAGAAGCTGACAGTGCAGTCCTTCAGTCTTTCTCTTTCACCTCTTTGACTGCTTAGTTTCAGTCTCAGGACATCTGTCCATTCTCAAGTGTCTGTTCTGCTGGTTTTGACCAGACGGAAACATCAGACAAGCTGTTTTCACAAGCAGAGTGTTTGAAGATCATGGGAAAACTAGGCCAGGATGTGAACCTCAGGGCTCAAGAGTGAATGTTTAATGAAGCAGGGGGAATCCCAGTATAAAATCAGCTTCAAAGATAAAAATGTCTCAATCTCATGTTCATAAGCTCTGTTATGAATCTTTTTATACAGTAGTCACTGTATTCTTCTGAGTTCATGCATATGTATAACATGTTAACAATATAGTAGGCATGTGCTGGTATAAAAATCTAAAACTGATCACGATAATTACCTTATCTTTTATCATAGTTTACAATATTATAGTGAAATTTTTTTTTAATATCATAAAGATATGTTCTGAAAGTCATTTTAAGTAGCAGTATACTGGGCAATATCTACAGTAAACTAATCTTTAAAAAGAAAAATAGAAAATGTCCACATAATGACTCACTGTATATCACTTTCATATTGGACTCTTTGCGGTTATGACTGGAGTTGAGAACCCTGTCACAGAATGCTACAACCATAAACCTCTGCATCATAATTGGCAAAATATGTGAAGCATAAACTTTTCAATTGTGTATCAATACAATAAAAAAGTCATCTATCAATAAAGCCCTTCTGGGTGGAGCTAAATTAACTTCAATGGCTTCACCAAATTGAAGAGTCTTACAGAGAAGAGGCCAAGTTTGACATCAGTTATTCAATACAAACAGCCTTTCTCCTGTCGACTGTAGGGCACTTGCTCCCCCCAAAGAGGGAGGTAGCATGCTTAATGTTCATGCAGCTTGCATTCAGAACATTTTGAAGTTACAGATTTATAGTTAACAATATGAGGCTGAAGTTCGCTTCATATTCGCCAGCTTCTTGTTCAGAATTTCCTGTTATTACAATGTGTGCTGCACTGTTGAAGGTGGAGCAGGACAATTTGAACAAGAAGCTGGCACATTTTATTTAAATTTTAAAAAGATGTTAATTTAGTTGAAATGCAAAACATTTGATTAGCTGGCTAATAGACAGAAATCTAAGATGCAGGCACCTCAGTATGGCACAGGCTGGAAATCAAATCAAATCAACACGGCCTTACTTGTATGAAGAGATTTTCTGTTTTGTTAGCCAGCTAATCAAAGGTTTTGTATTTGAACTGTATTGTTAACACTAAGCTGAAGTCAGCTTCTAACTTGCCAGCTTTTTGTTCAGATTTTTCCCATCCACCTTAAATGGTGCAACAGTACGGCCTGTGCCTGCCCATTCACGTTTCTGTCAGTTGATTTGCCTCCGTGTCAGAATTTGTTGCGGCTTGCAGACACAGTCAGGGAGTCCACTGGAGGCTGTGCCCATACATTAGAATGCTCATAGGCAACCAAGGGAAAAAGACAATAATGTCATTTTTGGGGGGAAAATTAGGATGCTATCATTATGATGATATTGCATTGTCAGGTTAAACCATATGCCTATCTGGACTAAAAGAACACTGACCAGCTACATGTTTCATCACAAAGAGAGCATAATTAGTATTGTTTAGTTGGATGTGGTGCAGTACAGTATGTCAAATTTTGAATAAAAATCATTGTACCCAGAGTTTTGGTGACTGTTTTTTAGTTCCTGCTGCATTAGTATGCTTCCTTATTGTTGTATTATTTTTCCAGGAAAAGATCTTTAATAGGTTTATGATTTTGGGTTAGACTTTTCAGTGCATTTTCTTCTATAAGACTTGTGATATATCAAAATATCATTAATATCATTAAGAGGTTTTGTCTGATAAATTGTTGTTGTTACAGCAGGATAAGAATTAGAATGAGTAGATTATAGAGTCTCCTTTTATGCTGTTTTTATGTGCATATAAATAATGAAAATGAGTTGCATGTTTTACAGTGATTCTAGCTTGTGCTGTAAGTAGAAACAGGTTTGTTTAAATGTATGTCTAGTTTTCTAATCTATCTCTAGTGGTTATATTTTTTTTAAAAAAGATTTTATCATGCTCTTTGAAGAGAGGATGGTGGATGTGGGTGTGTATGCTGCTGTATAGTACAATTGTCACTGAAATATTTGAATGCTGCATAAACTTTGTACTTCTAAATTTAATTTTTAAGAAACCTGTCTAACCACATATTAACTCAAGCATAGAAACTTTTTATGATTGTGGGTTTTGGCATGTAGTTAGTTACAGCATGCATATGTTAATAATCTTCACATCAGTAGATCAGTACTCAACTCTAGCTTACCCACTATGTGGTAGCATAGATCATATGAATCAAGGTCCTAAAACAGAGCCTTGTGGAGCACCATACTTTACTTTTGTTTGATCAAATGATACACTGTTTACAAACTGATAGAGGTAAAATCTGAACCAGGAAAGAGCTACTCCTGGTACTCCTGCAAAACTTTCTAGTGGGATGACATTGTCTGTTGTTTGAAATGCAGCACTGAGATCAAGCAGAACCAGCAAAGATACATTTCCTTAGTTTGAGAATAAGAAGAGATATTTTTAATATATGTATTTTCTATGCTATTTTTATATAAAGGGAAGATTTGAGATATGTCTGTAGTTTGATAGCTCATGGAGACCAAGATTAGGTTTCTTAATCCAAGGTTTAATTATGGTTATAAAGAGCACTCTGTCCTTCTCAGTCACTGGCGCCCAGTCTAAAGACCAGGTTTTGGACCCATAGCTTTATACTTAAATCTCTTCACCCCAAGAGAGTCATACAGATTGATGGGAGATCTGAAACCTGTTGTAAATACCTCATTGTCAGAAAAGCAACAGAGCTGATGTAAACTGATTGTCTTGTTCCTGTCCTTAGGGACTGTTGTAAAAGTCATTTGCTATAACTGTTCAAACCACAAGAACCGAACATAGTTGGCTTCTCAAAACAGCTCCTCAGCATTGAAGTGCTTACCAATGAACAACAACTAAAACAGGGAAAAGTACAGAAAACTAGAAAATAAAACAGTTCCCAACATTATTAACAAAAGAGACCTGGTTATTTTTGGTAAAATGTCTTTGAGCAAGCTCATAGGAATTGGATCTAGTATGCAAGTAGAAGTTTTTATGAGCTCTGTTAATTGAAGTAAGTTGATTCCAGGATTTAATGATTCCAGCCTCATTGTAGTAGTTACATTGTGCTCAAAATCTGGAATATTTGTGTGGAAGCAGTTTTGTAGTGGGTAAGACCATCTTTTCAGGCAAATTGGAATATTTATAGTATATTCAGCTGGCTAAATGATCCATGTTTACACAAAGGTCAAAATTAAGTCAATACTGTGCATGCAATAATGAGTGACAGCAGAGACTCAAATAGATACAAATGCCTTACTCAGTGAAACCTGTGATTTTGTGAAGATTAAAATCTCAGACAATTGTTTTATTTAAAAATGTTATTAAACTTGATAAAAAATAATCAGCAAATTCTTCTAAGAACTCAGAACAGGGCCCGGGAGGGCCCTATAGTTGCTTTTATTAAGAAAAAATATATTCAAAAGAGGAGTAGTAGATAGAACAGTAACACAGTACCAACAGTGCTTACCACAAGGTACAAATAACCATGCTTATACATCAGATATGCTCATTTGTAAAGATATAATCCAAAGTTGTCAACTACTGGAATGAGGAGAAAACTCAAAGTTAGCTAGTTCTGTTTCTCTTGAGTTGGAGCAGTAGTTATATGTTACTGCTTCATTTAAAAAATGACAGAAAGCTGCAAATATGAAGCCCTGTTGAGAAAACATGAGTCTCAGCAGCTGCTTCTCTACATGGGGTTTTCAGTGACAAATCACATTATCAAGTATTTTGGCTTAATATGGTTGGCGTGTCCCATATACATCATAAGATTGAAAGAAGGAAACATAGGTAGCCCAGAGTGAAGTACAGTGCCATACACCACCCAATAAATAAAAAGCAATTTCACTTTATTGTTGTCTAAAAAGATGTGATCCTGTGTGATGTCTGAAACTTGATATCATACAATACTATTATCTTATCAAAACCACAGTCAAAAGTAAAACAGTGCATCTGAGTGCTTTTACATGCACATAAAAACTAATAACTGCAGAAAATCCGTTTTTTTGAGTAATCCAATTACGCATGGGTAATTGGATAATGAGTATGGCAATAATCGGATTCATGCTTTGCAACCCACCTTTAAACTTACAGAAGACACATAAGCAAAACTCAAGCATCAAGCTGCGGCTTTTTTTTCAAGATTTTTAAAATTTGTCAATTTACCTGAAAATATTAATATATCATGTAGAAAATAAAGAATATTTAAATTGTTTATTTCATCAAGCATATAGTTATTTTCATCATCGCTCCAAAAATATTTTGTTCTCGTCTCATACGGGCTTTGTTAAGCTTGCTAATTTCCAGTACTATGGTCTGTTTATGCACATGTGCAGACTGAGAAATGCAAAAGAAATCAGAGTAAAAGGACACATGTGCTGAGAAACTCAATTACTGAGCTAAAATCCTGCTCTCTTTATTGGATTTCTTAATTGGATTTCTAGACTTTGATCTAAGAAATTGGCATGTGCAGCGTACATGACCATTTGACTAATCAGATAGCTGCAGAAATCACAGTCACCCCTGTGAACGATTCTAACTCAGCAAGTTACTTTAGAACACGGCATTTTACATCAAATAACTCTGATTTTATTTAAATATTAACTAGGGATGCATCAGTACTGAAACTAGTATCTAGGGTCAGTCCAATATAATGCTCATTTTCTCATACTTGTAATGAAATAATAAAAATTCACCAATACCAATTTTCCCATACTGCTGATACCACATAAGTCGAGTGTACACTGTTGCATTATTGAACAAACGCAGTGAATAAGGCTCTGCTCTTACATCCTTTCTAGGATCACGTTACTGACCTGTTGCTAATTAACCACCAGGTGCTTTTAGCATTACACAACTATACCACTCTTTTGTTGCCCCATTGTGTTGTTGGCATTAAATTCAAAATGGGCATATTTTTCAAAAAACAATAAAATATCTCAATTTCGACATTTGATATATTGTCTTTGCATTTGCATATCATTGTGTTTTATTTTTATTTAAATTTTGTAAAATGTCCCAACTTTTTGGAAATAGGGTTATAACAGTAAAACAGTTAAAATGAAAAAAGTCTCAAGCAACTGCTCACGTGAACAAAATGCAAATTGTCATAGGCCTGATTTACACATACTGCTTCTGCATGGCATGATTGACGCAGAAAGTCTTGCTTGTCATTTCAACGCCCATGTTAACTGGTGAGCGCTTTCACACAGGCTGCACGTGCAAAGCGGCAGAGTCCCAGATGCTGCAGTGAAGTGCAGAGGTGTTTAGAGAATAGACCTGATCCAGATTTATTCTGCATGCCATACAGCTTAAATACAGTGAAATAAGCCATTTGTGAAATAAGGCGTTATGTATGTAATTTGTGATGTGAGCAGGACAAATTATCAAAAATTATTTAAAAATCTGATTTTTTGCGGGAGCAGGACTGAAAAAACAGTCCCTCGCAGACCTTTGCTTTGTAGAAGCTGCATTTCATGTAGCATGGACTGAGCATTTTTGTACAGTGTGAGTGTATAAATCATAGTCTGTACACCGTAGTAGGTTTCACAGTATAATATTATTCAGTATTGGCGAGTACTAAAAAATATGTACCTGTCCTTGTGCTTGGTTGAAAAACAAATAGTATTGATGCATCTCTAATGTAGCCTCTAATGTCACTGTTGGTAATAGCCCCTACGTGCTAGTGGGCCCCAGATTCTACTTTGGAGCAATACTTTACCACAGCAAAACTCAATCACTTCTCGATAAGGCACATAGAATACAGTATGAGGCTGATACACTGGACAACGTTATTTAACAACCAGCTCAGTAAATCAGAAAAGGCTAGTACTAAGGCTAATTGTTCAATCAACAGTTTACATTTACATTTACTGCATTTAGCACATGTTCTTATAAAAAGTGTTTTGTCTACCTAGAGAAAGTATCTTTGCTAGTTAAAAATAGGTTAGAGAAAGCTGGTCCTGAGCTCAGATACTGCTAGAAAGAAAAGGCCCATGTTGTTCTTGTGGTTTGAACTCAGCACATTGCAGTACATTGCAATAAGTGCAGTGCAGTACATTACAATGCTTAATTCAGTGCTCAGTTAAGTGCTGTAAGAAGAGATATGTGTTCAGTCTGCATTTGAAGGAGATGGACAGGAGTAGCAGGGAGGGAGAGTGAGAAAGATAGGAAGTGGTGATCAGAGCAGTGAAGGTGAGTTACTGAATATCAGGTCCGGAACTCCTTTAGAGCTCATGTTTGTATATGTAGAGTAATTCTTTTTTTTTTTTGGTGCAAAACACAACTAATAGTATGTCCTAAACAAATCTATCCCAAGACAGACGACTGTTGTTATAGGTAATGTCCTACTGTATATTAACCAAAAAATGTGCAAAATTAACCATAAAAGGTCTAGAATGGTCGCTACATGCTCTCATCTGCTTTCATGTGCTTACACCACTGGTTCCTAGAGCCTCCAAGTTCACTCTTAAAGTAAAAATATACTTTAATATTTTATAGCTAGACCTACTGATACTAGTACAGCATTTGTTCCAATGCATTACATTCTTACTGTAAAGCAGGTATGCTTCTTGAGAGCATCAGTGCTATTATTGTATATTATGTTCAGTGTTTTGTCTGATTCTCTGTGCTGTGATTCCCATTTTTGTAAAGCTGCTTTGTGACAACATCAGTTGTAAAAAGCGCTATATAAATAAATTTGATTTGATTTGATTATTATCCCCTCCCACCTCATTACTATGAAGGTGGCAAATCTGCGCAACATGAAATACACAGCTCCTACTTCACCAGTAGTTACAGCGTCCTTGCTGCTGTCTACACTCGTTGACAAAGCAAGAAAAAACTTCTCCTCTATAACTTGGTAATATAGAACCTTTACTCTCAGCCTGCTGTTGTCTGCTGCCCTGCATGAGACCAAATGCTACTTTCCTGCAGTCACGTGAGACTTTAAGCATCTTAGGAATGCTGCAATGGAAATTCAGTTGTCATAATACAAGTCCCCTAAAATAATTTATTTCAGCCCTGCCGGCAACACTAATATTAGCCATTTAGTTATGCAGAAATTGTGAAAAGATAAAAATACTTAATTGTAGAGAAAAATATATACGCTTGGGTACATAATATTCCTGTAGTTAGCCTTTCTGACATGCAAGGTTTTGTCATGATAGTGATATTTTTACTTACTGTAGCTCAGGAGGCTGAATGTGAAATCTTCATTCATTTATAGAAGTAAAATCTCTGGTTTGTCCCAGTGCACCCTAATGTGTTCTTAGGCCTTTGGTTATTGTAAATGATTTGTTCTTTTTTGTTGTTGTTATTTTTGTTTAATGAACCTCTCGTTTGTCCTCTCTTTTTTCTCTGCATAGTGTTTGCAGGGGATGTTGTCTTCCTTTCACTGTGAGCTTAATATTCAGAGATACCTGCTAAAAATCGATCTTCAATCCCGAGTCAGTACTTACTTTGAGAATGAGATACGTGCATTCCAGCTAACCTGTGTGTTTCTGTTTCTCCCAACTGACCTACAATGTGTGTACAGTTTGAGACTACAGGCTTTCCTATCAAAGGCAGATCATTTGCTTTTAAAAACATTGAATTTAGTTGTTTACAATAGCATGGTTTCCATATGTAGCATCCCCAAAACAGAGGCGTGTTAAGCATCAGCGTTTGGAGAGAAGGCTACTGGAAGTAAATGTACAGTAATGCTGTAGCCGCATGGAACTAAGGTCATTAAGCAACAACCGTACCATAACGGTGGAAATGAGTCTTTCACTGTCTGGTAATACTTTACTTAATCCATGCTAAATAACTCTGACATAACCTTGTCATAAGCATGTCATTGGCATATATCCTTAGCATATGTCAGGAGTTGTTGTGACAGACTTTGTTCAGTCATATAATAGCATCATGTTATTGTTGCCAGTAATTGACATATGTTACAATGTTTGTTGTCATGACAGTTAAGTTCACATGCTAATTCTTGTGAGGTGTATTCTAGTTCACCACCATGACATCAAGCTTACATTTTAGCCACTAAAATAAGCTGATGTTTCACATCACTGGTCTTTCTTTGGCCAACATAACCATCCCTGCTGCCGTTGTTGCTTAAAGACCCCATTAATGCTTTAACTCCAGCATGCTATTGTTTTAAAATCATACGTGAGTATGAACTGACACCATGACAGTATATTTTGGACCACAGTTGCCAGACTTTTGATAGCTGTCTGTGGTTTGGGTGATTTTGGCTGACGTACGTTGCTTGCTGCTGAAAATGTATTTATGCATTCACACATTTGTGTTCGCTCACAAGCCTGTTTGGCCTGTTGCATTTTTATTCCAAATGAAAATGGAGGTAAACCAGTGTTTTAACTCTCAAGTCTATTAACGTGGACTTTTGACAAGTTTACTTAAAATAGGCCAAACCGATTCACTAGTAGACATGTGCTGGTGTAGGGCGATTTGGTATACTTCATATTAAATGCTTACGTTTTGGAACATTTGAAACACTGTCACTGCAGACCAGCTCTAATCATGGGATACAGCCCATGAACAGAGCTTGTAAACAATCAGACACAGTGCAGCAGAAGGAGGAGCAGACAGAGAACTTCCACTAGAAAAGTGAAAACTTGCAACATACCCAGTCTCATGAATACAATTATGTTTGCAGTCACAACCGTGTGTAAGAAATAAAAGGTATGAAAACATCTTGAACTTAACCTAAGCAGTTTGGCAGAGGTGAACCCAGTACCTCCACATTAGGTTGAAATATTGGAATGTCTGTTACAAGCTATGTTGTCTGGAGTTCATGTGTAGGCATGAACCATATTAGTACATTGATCTTTGACCAGTTTCTTCTGAGTAAATCAGCCAAACTGATTCATGAGTAGACACCAGTGTGGGAAAAAAACTTGGAGGCTTCTTAACTCCAATCCTAACTGTTAACAGTCCTGTACAAGAATGGAACGAAGTAAGCACTATTATGGGGATATATTTTTATTTTATTTAAAATTTTTATTTTAGTGTAAATATTGTGCATGTTTTGTGTTTTAAAGAACATATCTTTATAAAAGCAAAAACCAATTTAAAAAATGTAATAATAACGAAAAATGTAACATTTTATACCAGCACATGCCTATTGTGGGAAGAGCATGAAATGTATGTATGTGTGTATGTATTTATTTATTTGGACCTTTCTCTACATTTAAGTAGTCTGAAAGAACACATTTGGTGATGGCTATCGAAGCTCTTATATTTCTAACCTCCTTCTTTGTTGTTTCTCCAGACCCGGAGCCCTAAGCAGGGTGCAGCAGTGTGCCTGTGCCCCAGTCCCGTACCCTCTTGTGGGGAGCAGTTGGAGCAGGGCTCTCTGTCCTCACTCGAC
Source organism: Pygocentrus nattereri (assembly GCF_015220715.1). NCBI lineage: Eukaryota > Metazoa > Chordata > Actinopteri > Characiformes > Serrasalmidae > Pygocentrus > Pygocentrus nattereri. The sequence continues at coordinate 40,076,648 of NC_051213.1, read as the reverse complement.
TCTCTGGAGGTCATGTCAGAGTGTGACGCCCCACTGGGCTTCACCCGTGGTACACGCTCCCGGGCTAGCCTGCCTGTGGTGCGCACCGCCAACCAGACAAAGGACCGCTCACTTGGTAGGGGTATACCCTCACATACACATACCCACAACCATACACCCGCTAACACATGTCCACACCCACACCATGGTATTCAGTTTCGACTTCTTAGACTTTTAAATAATAGGTTTCATTGGCAGCTTGAGATTAAAACTGCTGCTGTCTTAATATGCAGAGACACACACTGTCATTCAAGGTGACGCCACATTAACACGTGAAAAATGCAGTCATTTAGAGCCATTTACTGGCATAATACCTGCCTGTTTCAGATTTCTTTTAATTAGGCATTCCTCGCGTTCAGGAGAAAGTCTTTCTGCCCTCTCCTTGCACTCTCAAAAATCAAGTTGCTATTTAAATACAGCTTTTTTAATTACAGTGTATTTAATTAAAGTTTTCCAAAATCCAGAGTCCATAGTCCGCTGTTTGAAGTTGTAGGGGTTAAGTTCTGTCATTTTCCATTTGGCCTTTGGAATCTCTGGCAATTCCAAAGCTTGGAGTCATAGCCTGTACTTATGCACATACAGGCACATATTATAAGGGAGACATTGGTTTGAGGACACACAAACATGCACACACAGAAAACCTTCAGTATCATGAAAAATGTGCAAGTTACCCATGCCATGGGTGCTAACACACCCCTCTTAAACATTTTATAAAAAGCATACAATTTTTAAAATAAAAAGTACCATATCTGTACAAGTCTACACTCAAGTTTCGAAATGGGCCTGATGGGGCATTGTGCTGTCTGAGACATATATGTAATTATCTGTATTTGTATGTTCCATATGTATTTTGTATTGAGTAAATATACATAAGTATACATATGTGTTGTGTAAGTATCTATATGAAATTACAGTTGGTCCTTCTATAAGTGGACCATTCTACCAAATTAGTTCAAACTGTGGTCCCACAAAAAATCCTTGATATTTACAAGGATTATGTTATGATCTATTCAAACCCAAGGTATTAATTGAGATCATATTATGCTAAATATTTACAAGGTTCACTGTTATATTTTTTTTTTCTGAACTTGCCTAGTTGGGCAAGCAACCTGAAAGTTTCCTGATCCAACTTTATACTGTCCAAAATAAATCCTTGTATTTTGAAGTGTAAATATAAATAAGCACTTATAAGCTAATGTACCGTATATTTCCAAAATTATTCACTCGTCTGACTTCACATGCATATAAACTTGAGTGACATCCCATTCTTAATCCATAGGTTTTAGTATGATGTCAGGCCACCCTTGGAAATTTTTTACCATTCTTCCAGAAGCACATTTGTGAGGTCAGACACTGATGTTGGACAAGAAGGCCTGGCTTGCAGTCTCCGCTCTAATTCATCCCAAAGGTGTTCTGTCGAGTTGAGGTCAGGACTCTGTGCAGGCCAGTCAAGTTCTTCCACACCAAATGGCTTTATGGACCTTGCTTTGTGCACTGGTGCGCAGTCATGTTGGGACAGGAAGGGGCCATCCCCAACCTGCTCCCACAAAGTTGGGAGCATGAAATTGTCCAAAATCTCTTGGTCTGCTGAAGCATTAAGAATTCCGTTCACTGGAACTAAGGGGCCGAGCCCAACTCCTGAAAAATGACCCCACACCATAATCCCCCCTCCACCAAACTTTACACTTGGCACAGTGCAGTCACACAAGTACCGTTGTAGAGAACACATCTCTACTGAGTTCAGTGACGGCACTTTATACCACTGCATTCGATGCTTTGCATTGTGCTTGGTGATGTAAGGCTTCGATGCAGCTGTTCGGCCTTGGAGACCCATTCCATTAAGCTCTCTACACGCTGTTCTTGAGCTAATCTGAAGGCCACATGAGGTTTGGAGGTCTATAGTGATTGACTCTGCAGAAAGTTGGCGACCTCTGTGCATTATGCGCCTCAGCATCCGCTGGCATCCTATCACAGTACCACGCTGTAATTCACTGAGCTCCTGAGAGCGACCCATTCTTTCACAATTGTTTGTAAAAGCAATCTGCATATCTATTTGCTTGGTTTTATACACCTGTGGCCATGGAAGTGATTTGGAACACCTGAATTCAGTGATTTTGATGAGTGAGTTTATACTTTTGACAATATAGTGTATTTAGTTAAGATTATTTTTTCTTAAAATAATTGTCTCTAAAATAAAGGTCTCTTGCACTGAGTAGAGGCATCAGCCAGAACGCAAATAAAAGCTGGACGACTGGGGCTCTTTCAGACAAGATGCCCATAATACATTGTAGATCACAATGAATTGACAGTTTTTAACAAAACTGCTCAAATTCCTACCCCTGAATGTATTTCTGTTTTAATATACATAGTACATTCACAAATGTTTGTAGAAGCAATCTGCATGCCTAGGTGCTTGATTTGTACACCTGTGGCCATGGAAGTGAATTGGAACACCTGAATTCAATGATCTGGATGGGTGAGTACTTTTGGCAGTATAGTGTATATACAGTACAGTGCGAAAATCTTAGGCACCCAAGACACATTTTCAAATTCTATTTATTTGTGTGGTATTTATCTGTGTTTATTTGCTGAGAAAAGTGTTAATATTTGAATAAACAAAATGTATAGTATATTAATTAATAATACACACACACAGACACACACACATATATATAATAAAATAAATAGTGATTTTATGGATGTTAATGTGTTTGTGTAACCATTTTAAAACCTCTTCTCGACGAAGCCCAGTATTATATGTAGTTAAAAAGCAACTCCTGGTTTGACCAATCAGTGCTTAATTGATGATATTAACAAGTCTCTGTGGTGGCTGTGAATGTGTCATGGAAAAATATGGACCCAATAAATTCTTGTTACTTTTTATTGTTTTTATGTTTATTTGAATTATGAATATGTATATTGTGATAAACGCACTGCTGAGGTAAATTGTTTAAAAATTTGTTTAGATGCCTAAGACTTTCGCACAGTACTGTACATACACTGATCTGGCATAGCTTTTTGACCACCTGCTTGTTTCTAGGCTCATTGTCCATTTTATCTGCTCCACTTACTATATAGGTGCACTTAGTAGTTTTACAATTACAGACTGTAGTTCATCTGTTTCTCTGCATACTTCGTTAGCCCACTTTTACCCTGTTCTTCAGGGGTCAGGACCCCCATGGACCCTCACAGTGCAGGTACTATTTGGGGGATCATTCTCAGCACTGCAGTAACACTGATGTGGTGGTAGTGTGTTGCAGTGGTACGAGTGGATCAGACACAGCAGTCTCTGGCTTTACATCTACAGGGTGGACCAACAACACAGGTGCATCTAATAGAGTGGACAGTGAGTGGACACTATGTTCAAAAACTCCAGCAGAACTGCTGTCTCAGATCCACTCGTGCCAAGTTGGACTATTTCTGTTGGTCTGTTCACTGTAAAATTTTAACACAATGCAAAGTTTAACTGAAATATTTTAATCTCCATGTTGTTTTAACACAGTTCAAAATCCCTGCTCCCCTTTATGTTGTTTTCATGATGAATGGACCAATAGAAATGTCTTTAAATAATTAAATTAAATCTTTTTTTATATTTGTTTATATTACAATATTTTATCACTATTTTCTCTCTCTTGTGAAGTACATTTACAATAAATGAATAAATAATGAAAATCAATTTGTTGTAGGCCTGGTTTTCTGTGGTTTTGCTACAAAATCTAGTATTTTTGTTTTGAAAATGTACAAAACCAGACACACGCATACACACATGCCAAAAGAGAAGCCTTCACTGACCCCAAAAGCTCTGATTGGTCGGTTTAAATGAACAGCAGCTGGAAAACCAGTTGTGTGTGTGTGTGTGAGAGAGAGAGAGAGAGACAGAGAGAAGATATTCTCCTACAACCTTTGCAAAGAAGTAATGTACCTTGAGTGAAAAGCTGACATTATTGAATTAGGAATGTTTCATATCTGACTGTACTGCATAAACATGGAATAAGTATAAAGTTTCCTACTTTTCTGCAGTTCTACTCTTCCAACGGCCGTATGTTCTTAAAGCTGCTGCCATTGTTTAGCTGCCCAAGCGTTAATGGAGATTATCTTTGTGTCATGATCATTTTATACTGATGAGGTCTGTCATGTTTGGGTAAGTCTATTGTTCAGCTAGACTATAGAAAAAAAATGTTTTGCTGCATGAATTGTGTCCTTTCAGTTTTTTTTTCTTTGTGTATTTCAAACAGTCCATACCATTTGTTTTAAGTTGAAGAAAATGTTTTATTGTTATGAACTGAATTTGAAGAAAAGTTGTTGCTGTTGCTGCTGCTGCTGTGTATATGGTATTTATTTGCAGAAGAAAAAGACATCTTTTACAATTTTGCCATGTTTCCGTAGTTTCGTGCAGACATCAAATAAATGGAAAAATTTTTTATAATTGTAGGCTCAAACCTGTCTGTAAATGTACTGTAAAGGTAAATCATTGTGTTATGTACAAACAATTAAATATGTAATTGAATAATTACTTACGTAATGGGAATTGAATGTATGGCACAGTTAACTTCTGATGACTTCTAAGAAATATGTATGTGTTTTATGGAGACTAAGCTTACTTTGAATTAATTATTTTTATGCAATCACAAAATCAAAACAATTACATATATTTGCCTATTTAACCTAAATAAATGTAACTCCCTTGGTTCACGCTAAAGTTATAACAGTATTAGAATTCAAGATCTAATTTCTGGTTCAACAGAAATATCTTCTTTGCTTAGTGCAGGAAGTAAATTTTTGGCTTACTTTAAGGCAGCAATAGGTATGGATGAACTTTCTAAATCAAAAACGCTAAAACAGAATGAGTTATTTACAAAATCAGTTTCAAACACCATCAGATTCTGGGAACCACTTATTTCACTCAATAAAATCAGTGCTTATTTCAACCGTTAACACAGAGATAATCAGAGCAAGCTCTGCCACGCATTTAATACTCAGTTTGCAAAAGAGCACTCCACAAGGGAGATGAAGCCTCAGATCTTAATTACTGACTGATCTTGAAATTTTCATGCTTAGCCAAAATCTTAGAATCCTTAGTAAATGATCGATTGAAGACAGTTCTCCAATTTCAGTTTTGTCGGACTACCAAGCTGGTTTTAGGTAAAAAAGAATAGCACGATCTTTGCTGCTACTCCCATCTTAGACAACTTTTTCAGTGCCATCAATAGAACAAAACATTGTACAGTCATTTTATTGATCTCTCTAAAGCATTCAATATAGTTAATTATTCACTACTTTTAAAAAGTCTGTAAAATATTGGTTTTGATCACAGCGCCAGCTGGATTACAAATTATCCTTTGTCAGTTGCAAGTACATATATATGCTGATGACACCATTCTGTACTGCCCAGCTGACTATATTGGTGTTGCAGTATTCTTTTAAAGCCTTATTCTTTTAAAGTCACCTTTCATAATAATGTTTTAAATGTTGAGAGAACTAAATTTATGGTGTTTTCCAGTGCCTCTAACATTGATTTTAAAACTTTTTAAAAAACAATCACTTGATCATCTTGAAGTGTCTGACATTGAACAAGTTATTTAATACAGATACATTGGCAAATGGCTAGACAGCAAATGCATATAAATACCACATTAAAAAGCCTACTAACTAAACTATGTAAACTAAGGCAAAATGTATTTACCAGTGCACACAAGGAAAAAGACTGTCAAAGCAATGCATACAGATATCCATATCTCAAATCTTTAGAATCCTTGCCCCTACAATATCCATCACTTTATACTGTATGAATAAACCTTATACAAAGGGTTGGCTGGTCATCTCTGGCTGTGCATTGGGAGAAACATTAGCTTGTTTTTGTCTATAAAGTGCTTACTGGCCACGTGCCATCATACATGGCAAAAATGTTTAAAGTTAATAATGCAAGTTATCCGGCTCATTCCAGTGATTGCATTAGCATTCACGTGTCAAGAGTGTTTACTAAACTGTTAAAATCTGCTTTTAGCTACAGTGCACCAGCAAGCTGGAATTTACTACAGAGAACTCCAAAGCTTTGCTCACTGGTATCACATGAAAATTTTAAACAGTTGTTTTATTTGATTTTAGTTAACTTATGATTTTAGATTTGTTTTACAATTTATTATACTTCGTATATAGTTTTACGTTCTTTTATTTATTTTATTTTATTTAAATGTTTTATTTTATCTCCATTTTATTTGTCATTATGCAGTTTGAATTTTTTTCTGATTTGATTGATTTTTTTAATCATTTCATTTACTATTTTTATTATAATAAAATTTTCAATATTTTTCAAATCACATTTACAGACTACAACTTAAGACTACACTCAACAGAAGCAATATAACATTTTTTAAACAGGGACAGTTGTGGCCTACCTTGTGTCTTATGGCTAAATATCCTAGTTGTGATACTGCTGTAAACTACATTTAGGATTGTTTAATCTCTGCTATACCTCTTTTTCAACATCTTTGGTTTTATCAGTTAACATTCAGTGGAGTCAAAAAGTCAATTTCATCAACTCCTGCAGCAGAGGTAGCATCTGAAGGAAATTCATTTTAAAAAACTCAATATACACAAAAAAACACCTATTGAAATATCACTTATTTATTGGAAACTTTAAATGAAAAGTTGAACATTTTGGTATTTGGCAATTACATGTTAATCTGTTCATCATTAACATCCCTACATAAAACCGTACAAATGTCATAAATGGGCAATGGAGAAAAATATACAAGTAAAATGTGAGATATGGAATCTGTTACAATCCCAAGCTTAAAAAATACAAGGCTATTATTCAGTTACTACATGGTATACAATGCAAACTGAGATATTCTTAGGTTATAGAAATGTGTAATCGTACTATGGAGCCAGAGTTGGTTCCTAGTCATTTAATGGTAATGTTAATAGTAAACATTAAATCTGAACATGAACTACCTCAATAGTTAATGTCACTGTAGTGCCTTGGTCACTGTAGGCACAGTTCATCAGATCATATCATACTTGTTTACCCATAATCTTCAAAAATTGTTTCCCTGTTATCTTCTGAATTGTCTTCTGGTTTTAGGCTATGTCACCAGCATAGGGTGAAAAATAACGTCAGTTCACCCTCCACCGCCGCATCTATCATTGAGCTAACAGCTCAGAGACCCTCACTAATGCCATGTTTCATTCAAATATTTAAACTCATAGTATGACTTTAAACCACAGCCACATGACATTATTAACTTTAGCATGTAGTTCTACATTCAGTACGAAAATACATTTTTAAATGGAGTCGTCACAGTGAATTCTCCTTTTACAATAAGTCAGACAGGAATTGCTATGTAAGTTTGAGAGATTTGCAGCTTCCAAATTTCTGACTTCCAAGCAGGATTAATCAGCAGATCAAAACTCTGTGAAGGATATGTTTTCCGAGGGTGTATGTGAACTATCTACTGTTGTCACATCTCATCATAAGTAAAATGTTGATTTTGTTTTTGAGATCTAAACATCAAGCTCAGCCTTCATTTTAAACCATAATACTCTTTTTATTGCACAAAACATGATTTATTATGATAAATTATTTTGTTTGACATTAGTAATCACATTTGAACAGTAAAACAAAATGAAAGTAATTAACTGGGTGCTGCTTTATGAAGTATGAACTAAACATCTGGTTCTCTCTCTCGCTCTCTCTCTCTCTCTCTCTCTCTGTCTCTCGCACACTCTTGCTCTCGCTCTCTCTCACAGGTGTATTGTATCTGCAGTATGGTGATGACATGAAGCAGATTCGGATGCCTAATGAGATAACAAGTGCAGATACAGTTCGAGCTCTATTTGTCAGTGCCTTCCCTCTGCAGCTTAGCATGAAGATGCTTGAATCCCCCAGCACGGCCATCTACGTCAAAGATGACATGAGGAACATGTACTATGAGCTCAGTGACATCAGGTATGGGCATGTTAGTGGTGTAACTTCATAAAGAATAACCTTATTAAAAAGGTATTCAACAATTTGAATCTCCATTTTCCTTCTACAAATGCATTTATTTGTTGCAACTGTAGTGAGCCCAAAGAAAGGAATTGTGAATGTCACACAAACTTTTGCAACAGTCTCAGAGTTTGTGGCCTCATAGCATATCCTGTTTAATCCTCCTCTGAAAGCATTGTATCTGTTGAACAAGAGCTGAGGCACATTTTTACATGGGATTTTCCCGAAACCGAAGTTGTTTTTCAGTCTGCAATTGTGACACTGTAGAATGAGAATGTCCTAAAACGTACACCGTACCATAGAATACCGGCATGATATCTGGGGCTGCAGCACAGACTGTTTAATCGGTGAAATGTGTTTCTAGAAAAATTTGTTATGCTGAGCATATACTACAGAGCTTCAAATCCTAATAGAGTGCACCTTCACATGGTTGTACTTTTATGTACTCACAAGAAGCATAGCGTAAATGAAAACTGTGGATCAGTATGGAGAAACACAGATATCACAGTCAGAGCTGAAGACATACTTTACTACAAATTGACAAATGACTTGAAATTGCAAAAAAGGTAAATATATGTCCAAACTAACCAAGCAGATACTCTGTCTCCATGCTCACATGGCAGACTGCTCTACAACAGAGCACTTTTGCATCTTTGTAGTTCAATCATGTGGACATTTTGAAATTATTCTTTAAAGGCGCTGTATCACAACAACTCAATGTTTAATTCTAAGGGATCACACTAAAATGACTAAAGCTACAAAAATTTTCATAAGGGAAACCAGCCACCATGTAGCCCGCTCCCCTGCTGTGAAGCGATTAACGCCTATTGTCTTGGTAATGATGAGGAATGCGTTGGAAGCACCAACCCCGATGCCCACAGAAAGCTCCTACAGCTCCCAAAGCACCTAGTGTGACACAACTTCACGGTGAACTTAAAGTTACAACCTGAGTGTATATGCTACCGATCCTACAGCGCGATGGAAAATTTGTAGAATCGTGTTTCAAAAGTTATAATTCAAGGGTGCGTAGTAGCAGAAGGGTAGAGCAGTGGCGATTTCTCTAAGACTGCAAGGGATGCTCAGCTTCCCCTAAAAAATTAAATGGTCAAATATTTACAGTTGTGTTAACATTTCAGTGACTACAAATGTGTCAGAAGCTTGATATGTAAGCATTAAATTTTTTTAATCTATTCTGTAGCTTATAGGCAACCTGTGTAGAGAAGCCAATACTTGTGTAATATGTTCCCTACACTTTATCCTAGTGAGAAGACGAGCAGCTGCATTTTGAACAACCTGTAGACGAGCCACCTCTCTCTGACTCAGACAAGTAAATAAGGCATTGCAGTAGTCCAAACAAGTGGAGAGAAAAGCATGAATAATTTTTTCAATATCAGAAAAGGGCAGGAAATTTCTAACTTTACTAATATTTCTAAGTTGAAAAAAAGCAGGATTGAAGAAGCTTCTTCATGTTTAAGGAACAACTGAGCTGGGAGACAAAAGCCACACTGAGATTTCTCACAAAGGGCTTTGCCTTTAAACCAACACAATCAATAGCTAACTGCACCTTTTTGGACATTTCCACAGAGCCCACAATTAAAACCTCTGTCTTTTCATCATTTAATTTAAGAAAATTTTGAGACATACAGGTTTTAAAGACTGTCAGACAGTTGGTAAGATTAGCCAATCTACCAATGTCATTTCGTTTGACAGATAGGTATATCTGTGTATCATCAGCATAAAAATGAAAAGAAACATTACATCTTTGAATAAGATCACCTAAAGGGAGCATATATAAAGAAAATAAAAGTGGACCCAAGATTGACCCTTGAGGCACCCCACTGCTGAGAGACACAGGGGCAGACATCCTGTCACCCACACACACCAAAAATGACATGTTTGATAAATAAGAATAAAACCATTTTAGTGCTTTCCCAGAAATTCCAGCCCATTGACTCAACCTTTCCAATAAAATACCATGATCAATAATATCAAATGCTGTGCTAATATCCAAAAGAATTAAAATAAGTTCCAGGCATGTCCGACAGGGAGGAGACCCCGGGGAAGACCCAGGACACGTTGGAGGGATTATATCTCTCGACTGTCTTGGGAGCACCTCGGTATCTCTCCGGGAGAGCTGAAGGAGGTGGCGGGGGAGAAGGAGGCCTGGGCCTCTTTGCTTAGGCTGCTGCCCCCGCGACCTGGACTCGGATAAGTGGTTGAAGATGGCTGTATGGATAATAAAAAATAAGTATAGCCATCATATTCTCTGGGCCAAAGAACCCCATTTCCAAAAAAGTTGGGAAACTGAGCAAAATGTAAATAAAACAAGAATTCAACATTAATACAAATCAAATATAGCGTATACTTCATTGAAAATAGTAGAAAGGCAACGTATCAAATACTGAAACTGAGAAAGTTTGTTGTTTTTTGAGAAAAATATGCCCATTTTAAATTTGATGGAGGCAATATGTTCCAAAAAAGTTGGGACAGGGATATGTTTATCACTGTGTTACACCACTTCTGTTCACTCTGTAAACATTTGGGAACTGAAGAGACTGCTGTACTTTTGAAAGTGAAATGTTTTTCCATTCTTAGTTAATAGGGGGTTTCAGCTGCTCAACAGTTTGGGTGTCTTTTATCATATATTTTGTTCCATTATGCAACTTATGTTTTCAATGGTGACAAGTCTGGACTGCAGGAAGGACAGTGTAGCGCACGCACACTTACATGCATATTTTTGTTTGACATTGTCTTGCTGAAATAATCTGGATGGCAGCATTTGTTACCAAAACCTGTATACTTCATTCAGCATTAATGGTGTCTTCACAGGTGTGCAAGTCACCCATGCCACGTACACTGGTGCAACCCTATACCATCATGGATGCTGACTCTGCACTGATAACAAGCTGGGTGGTCTTTAGCCAAGCGGATACTGTGTCCATGATTTCCAAAAAGAATGTAATTAAATAATTATAATTATTTTTAATGCAGTGCCACCTTGAGGCCCGAAGATCGTGGCTAGTCAATTATGGTTTTAGGCCTTGTGCCTTGCATACGGCATAATCCAGACATTTCTCTGGATTCACCGAATCTTTTAGTAATTGTTACTGAATTTTTGAATTCGATCGTGCAGTCTTTCACAGAATGTTAAACCCCTCCCTGTCCTTACTTCTGAAAGACACAGCCTCTCTGAGATGCTCTTTTTATATCCAGTCATGTTACTGACCTGTTGCGAATTAACCACCAGGTTTGTTGACCTGTCTTTCTTTTTAAATGTGGCATTTTTTTTAAATGTGGCATTATAATCAAGATGAGCATACATTTTTCATAAAACAATAGAATTTCTCTCTCTCAACATTTGATATGTTGTTTTTGTACTATTTTCAATTAAATATAAGGTTTAAATGTTTAGCAAATCATTGCATTGCATCCCAACTTTTTTGAATATGTAAAGGTTTGTAAGAGATAATTACCAGTGGAAAGTTCAAAACCCAGGGTCTGTCATGGTATAAGGGTGTGTTAGTGCCCATGCCATGTGTAACTTGCACATTTGCGAAAGCATCATTAACAGTTATATTCACATTTTGGAATGTGTGTTTCCTTTTAGTTGCCGTCTGTTTAGGGATATCCATGCTTATTTTCAAATGACAACGCCAAAAAATCTTTTCAGAAAAACTGAGTTCAGCTTTAATGGTACATTGGTAATAATCTAGTTCATCCTTTTTTTCCTTTGGACCAGAGAACATAACATACAGTGGTGTGAAAAAGTGTTTGCCTCCTTCCTCATTTCCTGTTTTTTTGCATGTTTGTCACACTTAAGTGTTTCGGAACATCAAACCAATTTAAACAATAGTCAAGGACAACACAAGTAAACACAAAATGCAATTTGTAAATGAAGGTGTTTATTATTAAAGGAGAAAAAAAATCCAAACCATCATGGCCCTGTGTGAAAAAGTGATTGCCCCCCTCGTTAAAACATACTATAACTGTGGTTTTTAACACCTGGGTTCAATTTCTCTAGCCACACCCAGGCCTGATTATTGCCACACCTGTTCTCAATCAAGACATCACTTAAATAGGAGCTACCTATAAGTCCACCAAAAGATCCTTAAAAGCTACACATCATGCCGAGATCCAAAGAAATTCAGGAACAATTGAGAAAGAAAGTAGTTGAGATCTATCAGTCTGGAAAGGGTTATAAAGCCATTTCCAAAGCTTTGGGAATCCAGCGAACCACAGTGAGAGCCATTATCCACAAATGGCGAAGACATGGAACAGTGGTGAACCTTCCCAGGAGTGGCCGGCCGCCCAAAATTACCCCAAGAGCGCAGCGACGACTCATCCAAGAGGTCACAAAAGACCCCACAACAACGTCCAAAGAACTGCAGGCCTCACTTGCCTCAGTTAAGGTCAGCGTTCATGCCTCCACCATCAGAAAAAATGGCCTGCATGGCAGAGTTCCAAGAAGAAAACCACTGCTGAGCAAAAAGAACATTAAAGCTCGTCTCAATTTTTCCAAAACACATCTTGATGATCCCCAACACTTTTGGGAAAACATTCTGTGGACCGATGAGACAAAAGTGGAACTCTTTGGAAGGTGTGTGTCCCATTACATCTGGCGTAAAAGGAACACTGCATTTCAGAAAAAGAACATTATACCAACAGTAAAATATGGTGGTGGTAGTGTGATGGTCTGGGGCTGTTTTGCTGCGTCAGGACCTGGAAGACTTGCTGTGATAAATGGAACTATGAATTCTGCTGTCTACCAAAAGATCCTGAAGGAGAATGTCCGACCATCTGTTCGTGAACTCAAGCTGAAACGGACTTGGGTTCTGCAGCAGGACAATGATCCTAAACACACCAGCAAGTCCACCACTGAATGGCTGAAGAAAAACAAAATGAAGACTTTGGAGTGGCCTAGCCAAAGTCCTGACCTGAATCCTATTGAGATGTTGAGACCTTAAAAAGGCCGTTCATGCTCGAAAACCCTCTAATGTAACTGAATTAGAACAATTCTGCAAAGATGAGTGGGCCAAAATTCCTCCAGAACGCTGTAAATGACTCATTGCAAGTTATCGCAAACGCTTGGTTGCAGTTGTTGCTGCTAAGGGTGGCCCAACCAGTTATTAGGTTTTGGGGGCAATCACTTTTTCACACAGGGCCATGATGGTTTGGATTTTTTTTCTCCTTTAATAATAAACACCTTCATTGACAAATTGCATTTTGTGTTTACTTGTGTTGTCCTTGACTATTGTTTAAATTGGTTTGATGTTCCGAAACACTTAAGTGTGACAAACATGCAAAAAAACAGGAAATGAGGAAGGGGGCAAACACTTTTTCACACCACTGTACATGCTAATTTTATACATAAGCATTATATCTTTTAAAATGTTATTTGAACATTGAACAACTTTCTACTCCTAAGTTGTTGCCCCTGTCCCATGTTTTTGGAATAAGTTGCGAACATTGTATTTGGAATGAGCATATATTTACAAAAAAAATAAAGTTCATAAGGTGAAATATCAAATATTTGTTTTTTCTCAAACTAATGCAAGTCAAGCAGAATTTACTAATCACTGCAATTTGTTTTTGTTTATATTTCAAATATTGTCTCAACTTTTTTAAAATTGGGTTTGTACTTGGAATTGTCAGAACATAGCTATATATCCCATATTCTGACAAAACTGTGTTTTGCTCTTTCAGGCCTGTTGCTGTGTGTTGATTTGTTGTTTTGTGTTTTCTTGTCATTGAGTATATTTTAACATGCCAGTCAGTAGGATGGAATCTCTTTGCTTGGATTATAGGACACCATTGAAAGATATCATGAATAATAGTAATAATAGCTTATGACTGTATGTGATAGCTTATCAAATTTGCACTGGTAGACAATACTGGACTGTATGCTTCTCACAGATATATAGCCCATTGTCCTTCCATTTTGAATGAAAAATGGCATTTGCTACTTTCAGTGTGACATTGGCTGCCTTGTTAGTAAAGTTTTAAAGTCAGCACAAATTCAGTTGGAAAATTAAAACATTTTATAATTATTTGACAGTTAAAAAAATAATAATGAACTCATAGCTATAGCATAGTCTCTTTCAAAAGTTAATGCTTGTTTCGGTGATTAAAAACGTTATACCCTTATGCCAGTACATGCACTGTATGTGTGGCTAAAAACACCCACAATGTTTGTATGACTAACCAGCAGCCTTCCTTGCTCCAGCATCCTGTTAATATAAAAAATACAGCTCTGGAGAACGTCATCCATCATATCTTTTGTGTACCGGGGAAATTCATGTTCATACTACTTACTACTTTTGGGCACAATCTGTATGCATAGCATTATGTAGTAGGCTATTTCGAATGCAGCCAAAGAGTTGTAGTCTGTAGGCGGTGTCTTATTTAGCCCCACCCCTGCATTTTAAACCAGGAAGTGAGACTGCATCCCTATCCCTTAAGGCCACATAGTGAGCAATTTGATCTCATTGTTTTGAAGTAAAGAACTGTCACTACTAAAACACATTTTCTGCAAATAACTTTTTTAATAAAAATATTTTTTATTTTCTATGTGTACAACTGTTCATTTTTTATTAAAATTGCCTAAATTAGCTAAAATGGTCTCATCTGAAACAGTTTTGTTGGAGACAGAATGTAATGTTTAATCATTTGTTTTAATAAAATAAACATTAAAGTATAGGGTTGCTCAGAGCAAAAGGATTTTAGTCTAAAGTCATTAGAATCAGAATACTGTATTGATCCCAGAGTGAAATCGCAGTAGTCTAACTCAATAAAAAAATGTTTTCATCTTTTGACCAATTTGGTAGAAGGTTCCATATAGGAGTTTTGCACTCAAAGCACAAATTGCTGAAAACATTAAGTTGTAACAGATGTTAATGGAACAGTATTTTTTTCTAAGTAGTTTTCAACCACTGCTATTTGATCATTATGATGTTTTAACACAGTGCAGAGAGTAACATGCTTTCAAATTATGCAAAAGAAAAAAAAAAGAAAAAGACGAAATGAGCTAAAGATAGCACAGAATGCTGCTGCAGTAGACAGTGTTTGAGTGTTTCTCTGTTTATCTGTTGCTGCTCAAACTGCTCTATTTCATGCCTCCTGACTGCCACAGGGTGGCTATAGCCTATGGATGGTTCCCTAGTGCATAGTGCAGATGGAGACTGATGCCAACAAAGTCATGTGTGACATAGCCTGCACTAGAAGGGGCGTCAACACACATTGTTCATCCCCTTCTTGTGTTCAGATTGGGTGTGTTGTACAGCTTTTTGCATGCTTTTATATCGCAGCTTTGAGGATGTGCTGCACCTCTGGTACTTGCCATCGGAAATATGGCGATGCGTCCCAGTTTGTCTCCTGTAGATATGTGTCTCACCTGATGAGGCAGTGCCCCCAGAGGAGTGGTGCCCAAATGCAGCCTGCAGTGGAATCATCATTTCCACTGGTGGAGACACAGCCAATGCTGAGAGATGCTATTGAAGCAGTTCTTCATGTGCTGGGGTTCATTACTCAAGAACTGGGGCATTTTGTGCCTGTCTTTATGCAGGCGTGTTGCCAGTTATGGTTTTCACAGACCTGTTTGCCACACATATGTAGAACTACGTTACAATGGCTCCCCTTTGTGCTGGGCCACATGTTTGGGCCAGCAGCCAAGGATGCTCTAGAGAGTCTTGCCAGCAACAAGTGGGTGTGCCCTAAACTGCAAATTAGGGAACCATGCATAGGCTAAAGCCACCCTCTGGCTGCCATGTGGCTTTCATAGAATCACATTTACATTCATAAATAATGTTTCAGTGTCTCTCTGCTGACAGCCACACGACAGCAAAGGACATAAACAGCATTTTTAATCACTTTCTCCTTTTCATTATCATTCAGATTGTGTTCATTGTTAGAATTTGACACTTCATTGTATTTAAGTTTTTGTTTTTTTTGCCCCAAATGTTTCTTTTTTGGGGTGAAAACTAATGGTTTTGGCCATTTCGTCACGTAAACGCCTCAAATGTCAGAGCATCCCTCTATTTGTGTGGTTAAAAAAACAATAAAGAAAGATAATGAAGAAAAAATACATCTCAGATTTCCTGTGGTGAGGTATAATGTTGATCATTCTTAGTGATTTGATAATAAACTGATGGTGAAAACTGATAAACACTAAACCATTAAATATAGTTGTTAAGTGAATGCTCATTGTAGATATTGCTCTGTAAAATTCTTCCTCCGTCAACTGACATTCCCTTCCCCTCTGATAACTGATATTTTTAACTTGATACAATGAAAGACATGGTTTCCCAACCACGTTAGGTCAAGAAGAACTGGTCTTAGCACAGTCAGAGCTTTTACCTACAACATGAAAACTAAACATTGTAGCCTCTTGGAAAATGATTTAGTAAGTGTGTATAGTTAAATCTAGCCATGGCCCAATTATCCTGTGGCATGCCCCAGACATTAGTCAAAGTCTTTCCCCTGTAAAACATGGTCTGTCCTTAGCTTAGTCCCCCACTGTCACTACACAAAAACTTATTTGGCTTCCCTCTGTGCTGATTCTGAAAATTCTCTGTCACTCTTCATATAAGCACTCCACCAGTCCGCCACCCTCCTTTCTGTCTACTCTGTTTTTTTGCTTGACTTCTTTCTCACTTTGTGTGTTTTTCAGTTCTATCTGCCTGTCTCTGATCTTTTTCATTTAAATGGCTTTTATGTATTCTGTTGGCTGGTAAACTTGTAAAAGTGAGCTTGTTCATACATGCATACACACAGAAATCAGTATTACACTGGGTTGTATTCTTCACTTGGTGGAGTATTTTCATTTCCTTTGCTTTGCCTGAAGCTAAAAGCCATAATTTAGGGCTAACCTTAATGTAAAACCTTAAGAACATCTTAACCTTAAGATCATCTTTTGGCTCTATTACTGTTTCTACTTAAATTCTTTGCAGGGACCAACCAAATGTCCCCACAGAATCAAAATGTTCACTTTTTTGTCATTCTGTGTATGGTACATTTGATTGAGACCTAAACACATGGATGCATGCACACAAGCACACTGCCTCTTTAATTTTTAATAAGTTCCCTGTTTTTTCATGCCTTGTAAAGAAGCCAATGACCTACCCCTCCTGTTGCCACAGTGATGTAAGTTGAACTTTGAGACACACTCCCTTTTCTTTTTATCAGCTCTGTAATACTGAATTACAGTCACATGGTAACATGAGCAGAGCTGACCATATCACTCGCACATAGTTAAATATACACACACGTCATCTATCGTAAAACATGTTCATACTCGTCTTCTGATCATTAGTTTATGGGAGACCGTCAAAGTTTAGTTGGCTTTCACACCATCTATGTCAGGTCTGTTGCTTGTTCACGGAAAGGATCCAGAAGACTACAGGGCAGTGAAGGCTTTTCATAAGATTGGCATAGTCATTTCAATGTAGTTACTGAATAATTAATAGTAGTTAAAGAATAATAAGCCTTAAGAGTAATAACTGGATAGTAAGCCTAGACTTTACGGGGCTAACCCATGGATTCAGCCTGCTGTCACTCTCCTCTCACTCGAGTCGACCTCCCTACATTTCTGGTGCACCCGGTTGTGGCCGAGCTCAGGGGCCGGCCATATGATCACCGCATTCGACCACGGTCAGATGGTGATCTGTGGAGCATGTATTTGACTGATTGGGATTTGTCCTCCCCCAGGAGTATCACAGACCAGGCCTGTCTCAAGGTGTACCACAAGGACCCTGTACATGCCTTTAACCATGGAGCCCGGCCCAACAACGGAGATCCCAGGGTGAGTATATACCTCCTGAAGTTGGAAAAGAAAGGGTAAGGAGGCTCAGTGTTTAATGACTTAATGTATGTGTACAACCCCAAATCCAATGAAGTTGGGACATTGTGTAAAACATAAATAAAAACAGAATACGATGATTTGCAAATCCTTTTCAACTTATATTAAATTGAATATACTACAAAGACAAGATATTTAATGATAAAAAAATGGATAAACTTTGTTTTTTGCAAATATTGACTCATTTTGAACCTGTGTACATGTATATTTACACACATATATTAGGGAGAAAAAAAGTTTTCCTAAGTGTCTCCTGTAAAGTACTAGGTACTATAAGTACGACTGTGTGTATATGTGTGAGTGAGTGAGTGAGTGAGTGAGTGAGTGAGTGAGTGAGTGAGTGGTGGAAGGAATGCATGTTTTATCTTTTTTTTTATTTACTACATGTAAATGTTTGTCAGATACTAGGCACTGTGAGCTCCTGTAACCAAAACCAAATTCCTTGTATGTGTAAGCATACCTACCCAACACAGCTTGATTCTGATTCTGAAGAGGCGGACTTATATTCTTAACCAAGATTCTTATTGTAAACATCAGGAAGAGGTCAAGACTGTGGCCATCAATTACAACCCCAATTCCAATGAAGTTGGGACGTTGTGTAAATCATAAATAAAAACAGAATACAATGATTTGCAAATTCTTTTCAACCTATATTCAATTGAATACACTACAAAGACAAGATATTTAATGTTCAAACGGATAAACTTTATTGTTTTTTACAAATATTCACTCATTTTGAATTTGATGCCT
Organism: Pygocentrus nattereri; assembly: GCF_015220715.1. Classification (NCBI taxonomy): domain Eukaryota; kingdom Metazoa; phylum Chordata; class Actinopteri; order Characiformes; family Serrasalmidae; genus Pygocentrus; species Pygocentrus nattereri. The sequence continues at coordinate 40,058,019 of NC_051213.1, read as the reverse complement.
GCAACACGTTCCAAAGAAGTTGGGACAGGGGCATGTTTACCACTGTGTTACATCACCTTTATTTTAACAACACTCAATAAGCATTTGGGAACTGAGGACACTAAGGCTACGTTTACACAGCAGGTAAAAGTGGCCCGAATCTGATTTTCTCACCAAATCTGATTTGGCTGTTCAAACTGAGTCACATTGCCGCAGATCGGATACGGATCGGATTTCAGTATCGGAATTGAAAATATCAGATTCAATGCGTTTTTTTCTGTTCACACAGCCACACAGATGACACTTCCGTGTCACATATGAGGAAAAAGATCGGATTTGGGCCACTTTTACCTGCTGTGTAAACGTAGCCTAGTTGTTGACGCGTTGTTGGTGGAATTCTTTCCCATTCTTGCTTGATCTACAACTTCATTTGCTCAACAGTCTGGAGTCTCCGTTGTCGTATTTTGCGCTTCCTAATGCGCCACACATTTTCAATGGGAGACAGTTCTGGACTGCAGGCAGGCCAGTCTAGTACCTGCACTCTTGTACTATGAAGCCATGCTGTTGTAACACATGCAGAATGTGGCTTGGCATTGTCTTGCTAAAATAAGAAGGGACGTCCCTGAAAAAGATGTTGCTTGAATGGCAGCATATGTTATGTACCTTTCAGCATTAATGGTGCCTTCACAGATGTGCAAGTTACCCATGCCATGGGCACTAACATGCCCCCATACCATCAGAGATGCTGGCTTTTGAACTTTGCGCTGATAAAAATCCGGACAGTCCTTTTCCTCTTTGGCCCGGAGGACACGGTGTCCATGATCTCCAAAAACAATTTGAAATGTGGACTCGTCAGACCACAGGACATTTTTCCACTTTGCGTCAGTCCATCTCACATGAGCTCGGGTGTTGTTGATATATGGCTTTTGCTGTGTTCACTGACAATGGTTTTCTGAAGTGTTCCTTATATTCTTATATCCGTTACAGAATGATGTCGGTTTTTAATGCAGTGCTGCCTGAGGGTTTGAAGGTCACAGGCATTCAATGTTGGTTTTCAGCCTTGCCGCTTACTTGCAGAGATTTCTCCAGATTCTCTGAATCTTTTGATGATATTCTGGACTGTAGATGATGAAATCCCTAAATTCCTTGCAATTGTACGTTGAGAAATGTTGTTCTTAAACTATTGGACTATTTGCTCACGCAGTTGTGAACCTCGCCCCATCCTTGCTTGTGAACGACTGAGCCTTTCAGGGATGCTCGCTTTATACCCAGTCATGACACTAACCTGTTTCCAATTAACCTGTTCACCTGTGGAAAGTTCCAAACAGGTGTTTTTATGGCATTCCTCAACTTTCCCAGTCTTTTGTTGCCCCTGTCCCAACTTCTTTGGAACGTGTTGCAGGCATCAAATTCAAAATGAGTGAATATTTGTAAAAAACAAAGTTTATCCATTTGAACATTAAATATCTTGTCTTTGTAGTGTATTCAATTGAATATTGGTTGAAAAGGATTTGCAAATCATTGTATTCTGTTTTTATTTATGTTTTACACAATGTCCCAACTTCATTGGAATTGGGGTTGTAATTGATGGCCACAGTCTTGACCTCTCCATGATGTTTACAATAAGAATCTTGGTTAAGAATATAAGTCCGCCTCTTCAGAATCAGAATCAAGCTGTATTGGGTAGGTATGCTTACACATACAAGGAATTTGGTTTTGGTTACAGGAGCTCACAGTGCCTAGTATCTGACAAACATTTACATGTAGTAAATAAAATTTTAAAAAAGATAAAACATGCATTCCTTCCACCACTCACTCACTCACTCTCTCTCACACACATATACACACAGTCGTACTTATAGTACCTAGTACTTTACGGGAGACACTTAGGAAAACTTTTTTTCTCCCTAATATAAGTGTGTAAATATACATTCCAATACAGTGGATGAGAGATTACAGGCTGTAAGTCAAATACAGTTAGGTTTTATGCCATGTGATACTAAAATTGGTTTCTGTAGTTATCTTTAACACAACCCATGATATTCCTAAAAGTGATAACCATAATAACAAACCTGATGTGTTGTGAGCAATTGTGTGTTTAATGTAAAAAAAAAGATAAAATTCCACTCTGATTGTGGAAATGGGTTGGTCAATTTCTTACAGTTTAGCAGGTAATGAATTTAGGTAGTTGGTGATCATCATTTACACTATTGTGATAGCTCCGGGCCTTCACACTTCCTAGCTGTCCCCTTTAAGCTATGATCAGGCTCCCTAAAGTGACATTCTGGTAATGCTACTAGATGTTGTCTCTTAAGGATGAATTTGCAAACACACTTCCTCCTTACGTACCATTAATTTTGCATCATTTGATAAACATTGCTGTGTGTCCATTTGTGTGCACAGGGATGGCTCACAGTCTCATGAGGCTATCTTTGGAGGCCCCCTTTGTATTCTTTTGTTTCCTTCTCTTTCTTTACTTTACTCTTAGAAGTACTGATATTCAGACATTTATGTCCTATTTTAAATTCTGTTCTGCATGTTGACGCGTTATGCTCTTGAAAATGCCCCAAGCTGAGACTCTGATTGAAAATGAAATACCAATATTAAGCTGAGAAGATTGTTAACTTTAAATTTGCAAGGGAGGTTCCTCAATCTATGGACGGACATTCAGTAAACAATGTAAGCATATAATCAATATAAGCTGTTCAATCATCTACAGTTGCATCTGCTGTGGAGTGTCCTAAACATTTTAGTTGCATGTCTATCCTTGTATGCATATGTATTTTTGTATTTTCTTGCACCTAGTAGATATAAAGTAGCCTATAGGGCTTCATGTGGTGTCTTTGTGTATTAAAGTGCCTCAGGACTTTGCAGAATAGTAACTTGCTAAGTACATATTAACTTTGGCTCAGAGAGAAAGAAAGGGAAGAGTGGTAGAAACACACACATAATACTCACTCAGTCTTTAACACCATGCTCAGGTAAAATCTAGATATTTTGCCATTATATTTCATTGGCTCATGTTAATGTGTGTTTATGTGGATTTTTAAATTGTAAACTGTTGTTATGTGGTAATGAGGAATGGAAGGAGGACTGCAGTGCATATTGTTCATTTACAAGCATTTTTAGGTTTTCCTGTTGAATATTGTTGTTGCCATTGATTCCTCCATATGCTTTTCTTTCTCAGTTCAGTGTTAAGACAGCTGGTGCTTGCAGTAGTCTATGGCATATTCTGCTGGACATGGATTTTATTTGTGACTTTTAATTGCAAATGTTCTTATGTGTGGGTATGTGTTTATTTTTATCTTTAATGTTTTGTCTTTGTTTGACTTAAAGGACACATATTTTTCTCAGATGCCATTATTACCTCAAATTTCCGTGGGCCAAATTAATTTATGCCTTCCTCAAAAATGTAACTGAACTTCAGATTTTCATATAGAATACTGTTCAAAAAAGTTTTATATAAAACCATCTACAGCACATTTTCCATCAATCTGAAGAAAATTTCCATGATACACTCAAAGTATTCATGATTATGGTTTTGTAAAGAACATCTTTACTAAGAGTGTAGAGTAAGTGTGAATTCTAAACTTCCAGTTTACACCACATTTGTGCTTAGAATTAGAATAGAATATTTTATTACAGCATGATCAAACATTTTTATTGTGGATACGGCCTTGTTTTTTTTGGAAACAATCAAATTAAAGTCAGAAGTGCAAATTCAAAATTGTCAATGCAAAATGTAATTTGAATGTAAATATAATTCATTACATAACCACTTAAGTAATAAGGATGTGCAGGGTGCCTCAAATATACACACATCCAGATTCATGTTAGCATTTGTTAGCTAAATTGAGATCCTGTTGAGATTAAAGAAATAATCAAATCAAATCAAATTTATTTGTATAGCGCTTTTTACAACGGATGTTGTCACAAAGCAGCTTTACAGGATTTCAGAAAAGACAAAATTTCCACAGGACTGTAAGAATGTACAGAAACCCCCCAGTGGGCAAGCCGGGGGCAACAGTGGCAAGGAAAAACTCCCTCAGACCTGAGGAAGAAACCTTGGGAGGAACCAGGCTCACCAGGGGGGACCCATCCTCCTCTGGTCAAACTACCTACAAGTGATTATACTACTAATATTATCAGCAGTAATATTGATATTAGGAATATCTAGGAGTCTATGAGAACATCAGCGTAGGGTGGGCAGCTCATCCAAGGTAGTTGGTGGTAGCTGAGGCGTGGGCAGCTGGTCTGAAGTGGGTAGCAGGGGCCTCGGCAGTCAGTCGTCCTTCGGTGTCCAGCCGGACATGTGGGCGGTTGTATACTCGGAAAAAAAGCAGGTAAATGGAATTAGTTTTATTCTATCCGTTTGTACATAAACAGGGAATGTAAACATTTACAGAGTGTGGCTAACGACTCCGACAGATCTGACTATGACAGCTTAACTAAAAGGAGAGAACCAGAAGGACACACAGACATGGCAGCACTCTGAAACAGTTCGGCATCCCTCCACTCCACCGTCCACAAACTTGAGTGACCGCGTGCGAGCAGCGGGACGACAGCACCAGCGTCTCAGTTTACTATAATTCCCTGTGTCCATGGACCCCTGGATCTGCTGCCTTTATCTAGGGGGGAACATTACCTACCAAAAGCTAAACTGAACAAGTGAGTTTTCAGCCTAGTCTTAAAGATTGAGACTGTGTCTGAGTCCCGAACAGTTTCTGGAAGATCATTCCAGAGTTTGGGGGCTTTATAAGAAAAAGCTCTTCCCCCAGCTGAAACCTTCTGAATTCTAGGAACTATTAATAAGCCAGCGCTCTGGGATCTGAGTGGTCGTGATGGCTCATAATGAGAAATAAGGTCTTGCAGGTATTCAGGAGCAAGCCCATGTAGGGCTTTATAAGTCAGTAAAAGGATTTTATAATCAATACGGAATTTAATAGGTAGCCAATGAAGTGATGATAGCACTGGACTAATATGCTCAAATTTTCTAGTTTTAGTGAGGACCCTAGCTGCGGCGTTTTGGACTAGTTGGAGTTTGTTTAAATTCCTGCTCGTACATCCTGACAGTAGCGCATTACAATAGTCTAGCCTAGAAGTAATAAAGGCATGTACTAGTGTTTCTGCATCACGCAGGGACAGGGCATTTCTGATCTTGGCAATGTTGCGAAGATGTAGAAAAGCTGTCCTAGTGATGCTGCCTATGTGTTGATCGAATGATAAATCTGAATCTATTATAACGCCGAGATTTTTTGCTGCTAGTCCAGGTGCGGCTGGAAAGTCGGCGAGACTTAAGATTAAATCTGGTGATTTACTTCTTGCTAATTTTGGACCCAGAAGGAGAACCTCTGTTTTGTTACTGTTTAATAGGAGGAAGTTGCGTGACATCCAGCCTTTCACGTCTTTTACACAGTCCTCCATTTTCTTTAACCTGTGTTGGTCATCAGGCTTGGCTGATATGTACAGTTGAGTATCGTCTGCATAACAATGAAAGTTTACGCCATGATTACTTATAACTGTGCCTAACGGTAACATGTATAGTGTAAATAGTAATGGTCCTAATATAGACCCCTGCGGAATTCCAAATCTCACTTTTGAATAAGTGGAAGATAAATTGTTTACCCTAACGAACTGATAACGTTCTGATAGGTAAGATCTGAACCATGATAGGGCCGTCCCTGTGACTCCAACCATGTTTTCTAACCTTTCTAGGAGAATATTGTGGTCTATTGTATCAAAAGCCGCGCTAAGGTCAAGTAGCACTAAGAGAGATATGTAGCCTTGATCAGAGGCAAGAAGAAGATCATTAGTTATCTTAACTAGAGCCGTCTCAGTGCTATGGTGTGGCCTGAATCCAGACTGAAAATTTTCATATATATGGTTCTTGTGTAGATATGAACTAAGTTGTTGGGCCACAGCTTTTTCTAAAATCTTAGATATAAACGGTAAGTTAGAAACAGGCCTGTAATTGGACAAAACGGTGACATCAAGATTTGGTTTCTTGATCTTGAAGGTTTGATAACAGCAAGTTTAAAAGTTTTGGGTACATGGCCCAGACTAAGGGATGAGTTTACAATAGTTGAGATAGGGTTTATAATAACTGGCAGTACTTCTTTGAGTAATTTTGATGGAATTGCATCGAGTGTGCAGGTTGTGCAATTTGCAGAAGAGATCATCTTCTCTAGCTCCAGCTGTGGGAGTGGGTAAAAAGTTTCCAGACTCTTTTCTACAGCTGTGTTTTGTTCTATATCAGCCAAGTCAGATGGCAGCAAAGCTGGATTTGAATTTGATACTGAAATTGAAATAAGAAAAGTTTTATGTGTGACATACTATACATTTACATTATTGTACAGTAAAATTGCACTTGCTGTCATAAAAACTCTGCATGGTCCTGGGTGTATCTGTAGCAATACTGGACATACTTTCACAACTCACGAGTACAGACCATACAAGTGTAAACGACCATACAACCATAGTAAACGAGACATATAACAGGACTTACACCAAATTTGAATAATTATACTATTAAGATTATAGTAATTACTGATTCACCGATGGTGTTAGAATGGACATCAGCTCCTAGAATTACTAAATACAATAACACATCATAAGTAATGTAAAAAATGTTTTGTTAAAATTGAAAGACGCTGCAGTCAGGACGGAAAAAAATACCAAATTATAGTGTGCATGCACTGCAGTGTCACCCTGTAAAGCCTGAAATAATAAATAATAAAATTACAGCAAATGCAGCTGGTAGTTTGTTATATCATATATATGCCTAAAATGCAACGAAAAAACACTAAAGGAACGAATATGTCACCTCTTATGCTAGCAGTGCGAATAGAAAAATAATATGAAACTGTAAAATTAAAATGGTTAAACAGTTAACGATTTGAAGGCTGAGCCACTTCTTTAGCTTGATGCAAGCTTAAAGCCAGGCTGTGTTTTTTTTTAACTGTAGGCTCTCACCTGGGCTGGGTGTGGTGTAGGATCTGACTCAGCCATGGGTAATGTACCAGTTGTGACAGGGCAAGAGAAAAGAAAGTGGACACAATGAACTATTGGCTGTGGGGCACTGTGAAGCACTTTCAGCAAGCAGTTAATGCAAAAACAAGCTTTGATGTCTTTCTAGGTGGTGCTTTATGACTTCTGGCATGGATTGCATGTATAGCATGCACCTTGTGATTGGACTGGAATGAATGGAGCTCTTTGTGTGTTGTTGTGGTTTTTTTCCCCCAAATATATATTCCATTCTAGAGGCCCTTTGTTTTCCAGAGAAACTAGGGACTAGGTTCAGTGTTGGTCAGTGTGACCGAACCTTATGATGTCTGTTTTTGTATAAATTGGATTCAGACCTCAAGTCAAGAGGCTTTTATTGTCATTCCATTTATGTACACAATGGAGTGAACAACACAGTGCAACAAGGAACAAAAAGTACAAAGTGCAAGCATGCAGACATAGTGTGCAAACAAAAAAATAAGCTAGAAATAATACAATAAATACGACATTAGATGCAGTAAACAAACAGGACAGTGCGGCACCGACACAGCATACATTATTGGACATGAGGTGGTGAGAATAAGGTGTAGAGATTTTAAACATGCTGTAATCTGTGAGTCACACAGTCAGTACGCAGTCAGATAACATACTTAAACACAGCAGTTACTGCTCATTTGTCAATATGTAGATGTGGTGGTTGGGATAGTGTAGTGGTTAACACCTCTGCCTTCTACACTGTAGACTGGGGTTCAATCCCCACCTGGGCAAACACCCTACACTATACCAATAAGAGTCCTTGGGCAAGACTCCTAACACCGCCTTGGCCTACCTATGTAAAATGATCAAATTGTAAGTCACTCTGGATAAGAGTGCCAGCCAAATGCCATAAATGTAGATGAATGTCAATATATCATGAATGTTAATGTAATATTAGTACATCAATTTTGGAATGTTATAGTGAATTCTAATAATATTCAAAATATGTTTCAGATGTGAAAATAAAAAAGTAATTGTATTGGTGTGCTGCTTTTATTGTCTGTAGTTTCTCCCGTGAAATATATATATAGTCACATGTAGTGTATTTTTTAAAACAGTGCTGGGTCATGCTAGAAGAATCAAAGTAGCATGAATTGATTTAAGATTTGAATTTCCTGTCAAAATTAAATTGAATCATTGAGGTCATATTTAGGACCAAAAAATATCTTTTTAAGTTTAAAGAAAAGTTCTTGGGATCTGAAAAGCAAGGCCATCACTAGCTTTTGGGGGGCACTGAGCAGAATTTATTTTGGACCCCCAATCTAGGTGCTGTAAAATTATTGCTAACTAATAGCAATAATGTCCAAAAGCTGTATAAATTATATATGTTTATTGCTGGCTAATTTATGTATTGCTGATGATTGGATGCTTGTTTGGGTTCTCTTAAGTTACTGTCTGTCTCGTGATGCAGTATTTGTTGTATACCCATTTAACTTTAATCTTAGTTACAGCAACCCTGATGTTGTTTCTGAGAAAAAACTAGTATCCTAAACCGAGAATATGATATGTATATTCTGATATGATATATCAAGAGATTGTATCGTTTAAGAAGTTGATTGCAACACTTTAGGCATTCATAAGGACTTGCAGATGTTTTATTTGCTATAAAATAAAACCATCTGTTTTCTCACCATCTGAGTCTTTTCCTACTATCCTGACTCTCTACTCTTCCACTACTTATTGTTTAATCTGTGGTCGCTGGGCTGCCAGGCACTTACTGCCAGGCACTCACATTGCAAACTAGCAGGAGTTGTTCTATTGTCAAACCTGAGCAAGCGTTTGCTCAATTCTTGAACTGCAGAATCAGGCAAACCTGATGAAAAAACTTCAGGATAGTTTCTTGGATCAAGGAGAACTATGGTTTAAAAAATGTCTATGGATACTCTCCATGACTGTGTTCATAATCTGGTTATGTACCTTTATTTCAAAAGCACATAAGCGGATTGTATCTGTAAATCTCACATGCCATCATCATGTTTTTCTTTTTTGTTTCCAACAATTCAAGCTCACAGTCCTCATGAGACATGAATTTTGCATTTGACTGCTAAACAAAAGTATTGGCAGCTGTCTTAACTGGCCAAAAATCTCTTGTCATGTTCTTTAGAGTATCTTAAGTAATCAGTTCCATTCAGTGAGCAGATAAGATGTGCGATTTCATAAATCATATGGAAAAGCTGGACAGTCTATGCTGTCTCATACCTCATTAAAGCCTTGACACACTGCCATTTTCAAGTTTTCATGACCTTTGAGAATTTTCAGTGTCCTGAGGACATCAATGTAAGCACACTGTTCTCGTTTTCCGAAGGGCCCAAAGATCATCTTCAAGGCAGTGTCTTTGGCCCACCATGTTTCTCCAAAGATAGAAAAGACACTTATGTCAACTGTCCTGGCTTCCATGCTCTCGCACATTCATCTTTTCATATGACTCGCGGAAGAAGACAGCAGTATCATTAACGAGAAGAGGGACCCACTGAAAATGGCCACTTTGGTTATGTCAGCCAGAACCAAGTTTAGCACATGTGCATAACGCAACATATGCACTTGGTTTGACATTTGAGAAGACAGAAGTGTGGAGAAAACTCTGGATTGGCCTTGCATGTTTGATGCACTGTGTGTGGCATTACTGATGCAGTTACTGATTTCCTGGAGATCAGATGATCTGCAAGCATCTGAACAAAATATTGGTCAGTAGATGCTTGACACTTCATCACTGAAAAAATTTATTTTCTTAACACTGTCTTTACCATACCTTAGGACTAAGGAGTTTGTGTCAATTTGCACCGAAAACATCCTAGCTTCAGTAACATCTTTTGCGCTGATCTCCTGAAATAGCTGTTGCACTATAGAAATAAATTTTTTTAGTTGTTTTGAACAAAAATGTCACAACAGAGCCTCAGCATATAGCTTGTGTCTGGTGCATCTTCTTACTTTTTTCTGTGCATTCAGTGAGATCCTCCTTCATGCATTATATTTCCCAGGGAGAATGATTAGCTCTTAAACATTGAATGAATGTTACTTATTCATGTATTCATGCTTTTCTACTCTTTGACATGCTTCCAGTCTTGCATTCTGCTTATGAAGGCACTGCTTTCATGTCTTGGCAAATGCTAAACAAAGTGTACATATAATGTATGTTTTTCTTCACATTGGTGTCATCTTTGCAATACTCTCTGTGGAGCCTTTTTTTTTTTGAGCTTTTACTTATGGTGTTAAGAAAAAACATGTTCATTGCTGTGAATGTCTTGAGGCACTTAAAATATATTACAAGGTTGTCATCTTTTGAGCTGAAGCTATCCTCAACCTAAGTAAACAAATGATTGAACAGATACATTGCTTGATTGTACCTACCATGCTTGTACATTGCTTTGGATAAAAGCTAAATGTCTGCTGAATGAAAAAATGTAAACGTAAGTTATTTTAGACACAGGGTTTGCATGTCTAATTTTTTTTTAGCACTTCATTAAGCACTTCATATAATGTACTCCATGCAGGTTTATATCAATTTAATATTTATTTCAATGTAATTACACTTTTGTTTCATATTAATTTATCTGGATAACTCAAATTATACATTCATGTAATTTTACTAAAGATATTATTTATTCTGCATAATTTAGACTCATGTATTCATTCATTTTAGTAAACCAGAGATGCATGCAGTGGTGTCACGCATGTAGTATAGGCTTATCTTGCAGAGCTAACTGATAGGAGCTAACTGTTGTAGTGAAAAAACCTGAATAAATGCAATTTTGTACTTGCCTGCTTACTTACTTGTACCACTTGCCCATATGAGAATCCCTCTGATGTCTGTCTAGGCTCAACTGGCACCTGCTCCTTAACAGTGATTATGTTACTGCAGCTCATTGCAGCTAAACAGCTCCATCAGCTTTTCAAATTTCAAAGAATCAGTCTCTAGTCACTTTGCTTTTTTTTTCTTCCACCTACCTTTCACCTTTTGTTTCTGCTTGCCATGACCACTAACACGAAGATGGCCAGTGAAACACTCTTCTCTGTTATTTGTTTGTGTTTTTTTTTTTCTTTTCATGCTTAGCAAATAAACCATTGCATTAATGCCCTCTGCTGTTGCCAGTCAGTATCACTGTATCTGACTCTTAAGGTTGATTAACCATGGAGCAGGCAAAGGGCCGTTCTAGACCTATCCCATATGGCAAAGCTGTCTTTCTGTAGCTTGCACTACCAGTAGCCAGAGCAAGGCAAAATAACACTTTGAAACCAGCTACATGTTTGATGAAATGAAGAATTTAGTTATTCTTCATCTTATTCTTCCTTATTGTTACATCATGTCTTATTCTTTGAGTTTACTGGTGGATTTGCGAAGCAGAAATTCAATTATTGTCTGCATCATGTAGACCCGAAGGTTTACCATTATCTGATTACCCAAGTGCATGTAAACCCAGTAAATGTAGTACTGATTTTCTGTGTGACACTTGGCACAGCTGTTTAAACACTTCTTTAAGTAACTGTCGGAGTGAAAATCCATGGGAAAGAAGAAAAGGACTTCTGAATATCACTTCAAATACCAGAACATAGACACACTGCTTCACTCTGGGCCAGTTTCACTCTGCTTCATTTGTAGGTTCTTCTTTGTTGACAACATGATTATTCCTTTTGCTCTTCATTGCTGAGTTGACAGAAAGGAAACTTAATTGTGTAGCTACACTTCTGTCCTCAGATGTTCTGCAGAAGTAGGAGAGATTCTCATGTCTGCAAATGCAAACCTCCATGTCCAGTTAGATTTCAGGTACACATGTCCAGGTGTCTTCTGCATGCACACATGTTGTGCAAGTGGACAGGTATGAGCAGTTTGTCACAGTGGCTAGCACAGCTAGCAAGCAATATGCCTCAGAGCAGTCACTATAGTGGTGATTACAACACCCAACTGTTAGAACTTACCCTCCCATTGACATAATAAGAATGAAACATTTTTGACTATTAAATGCAACATATGATTGCTTACTTCATGTTTAACAGGCAAAATTAGTTATAATAACAGCTGACAGCATGCCACAGCAGCTTAAGGCTAATTAACCAGAGACCTGCTTCTTATAGCACCAGGAGGAGAGGTTTTGGGCAGATGGTTGACAATGGTTTTGTTATTGTTTTTTCCCCACAGTATTCTTATTGTTTTTACTAAATTTACCTGCTTTTAGCTGCTAGTTATATAGCATATAGGAACTAGCACATCTCACCATCAGAAGAAATAGTTGAGCAGGCCATTTCTATTATATGTTATTTTATATGTTGTTGTTGTTTGAAAACAGTGTCTTTTTTAATCTTTGCATGCCAGGGAAGCACTGGTGGAAACTTTATGAACAACCTCAAGTCAAGAGAATGCAAGAAAACAGCGCGTTTGCATGACACACTTGCATTTTGTTATATTATCAGTGGAGAACATTCTGTTTTGCATGGTGGGGCCTTTTTGTCTTGCATATGGGTAATAGTAGTATGTTCTGTGCTTTATTTTATTTTGTTTGGGTTGGAGCAGCTTCACAGTTCTTGGTTTGAAGTCTCTCTGCTGTATAAATGGGTTCTTAGCCCCAGTCTTAACTGGAAATAGTACTGTATGATAATGATACACAGTAGGCACCATTATGTGGACCTTTTTATTATAACGATTTAATGATTGGTAACATTGCCCACTAAACTTTGGCTTCACCAAGTTTACTGTTGGTGCTATGCGTTCCTGTAGATAGTATACTCCTTATTTCTGTCAAACCCAGATCTGTTTGACTTGCTTGATAGAGAAAGGTGATTAATCCCCCCGGAGAACACATTTCCACTACTGCAGAGTCCAGTGGTGCTAGGCTTTACACCACTCCAGTTGATGCTTGGCCTTGCCTGTAGTGATTTTAGGCTTGTGGACAAGAAACTCATTTTGTGAAGCTTCTGATATACAGTTCTTGCACTGATGTTGCTTCCAGAGGCAGTTTGGAACTCTACAGCGAGTTATTCAGTTTGCAGATGCAGGTGTGAGTGAGTTTATGTGGTCTACTGCTTCATGGCTGAGCTGTTTTTGCTCCTAGACCCTTCCATTTCACAATAATTGTACATATCATACTGACTGGGACAGATGGTGAAATCTCGACCTGTAATGGTGAAATCTCAAACTGTACCGCGAGCCCGTTGAGCTTCGAGTACAGCTCAGCTTGACCCGCCATCCTTCAAGGCGCACGGAAGACAAGCGTCGAGAATGTTCTCTGTACTGGCACCCAGGTGGTGGAATGAACTCCCACTGGCTGCCCGAACAGCAGAATCTCTTGCTGTCTTCAAACGTAGACTGAAGACTCATCTGTTTACACAGCACTTAAATGAGCACTGAATTATAAGCTGCACTTATTTTATTGTACTGCACTGTGTATTGTATTTTATTGTATTGTATTGTATTGTATCTTATTGTTATTGTGTTGCATTGAATGGCACAGAGTTCTGCATTCAACTCTGTTTCTTTTTCTCTTGGTGTCTGCAGTGACATTTTGTTTCTAGCAGTATCTGAGCTCAGGACTGTCTTTTTCTCTAAGCTATTGGTAAATAGCAAAGATACTTTCTCTAGATTGACAAAGCACTTCTTGTAAGTCGCTCTGGATAAGAGCATCTGCTAATTGCTGTAAATGTAAATGTAAAATGTAATCCAGCAGTGCAGAAGTATCACCAACTGACTGCATGCTATGACCATAATAATAATAATGGAAAAAAAAAAACTTATAGTAAGTTCAACTTATAAAGTGCCAATCTCAAACCCTTTACAAATGTAGGGGGGGGGAACTCAGTGCGGAGAAGAGTGAAACTGCTGAGAAAGAGGTAGTTAGAGCTGGGTGATATGGCCAAAAATGTTATCACTATAAACAAAATTCATATTGTTCAATATTGATACATATCACGATAAATGTCAAATCATTATTTCTTTTCTTTAGTTTGAAGGCTGATTTTTGCTCCTGTGTTTTAAATTATCCTTTATGGTCGGACATGACAAACAGTCGCCAAACAATGGAAAATCTCGCCAGTCTGACATGGGAGAGTGGGAGAAAGTTTCTGTTTTACCAGCTGGAAAAGCATGGCCGCAGTTTTTGTAGTAAGCATGATAAAAACTGATTATGTTTAGCTGACGAGTGCTCGGCTATCCTGTTACAAATGTACAACAACAGTGCTAAACTGTTTAGTCTCTCAACAACTTAGTATGAACAGCAAACATTAACTGGCTTGGTAAGTCATTACACAGCCACCTAGCCAGCCTCACTCCTACTGCATCCGTATCACAGCATATCACAGTATTCAAACTACAGCTAGCAACGTCTGGATTTCTCTGTTCTGTTATAGTATTTGAGGGGTGAACCACAAAATATTCAACAACAGACAAATTTAGTCCTCCTTTTAGGTGTGTTTAAACTGAAAAAAAATGCTTTTGTGTTGTGTTTTATCCACAGTAACATCAATTCACCGTGTTGGTCGGTGATGGAGCACTGCTTCAAGTTAGCCAGCTGCTAAAAACAGCTTGCCTGGGAAGACTTTCCAGTACCCCAAAGCTTTTTCAGTTAATTTTTGTTTAAATCAGAATGCACTAATACTAAAATATGGTGGTTTGGTGCTACAGATGTGATTTAATGCTGCTAAAACTTGTTACGATGTACAGAAAGAGGTGAGTTCACCATAGGGCAGTACATTTACTCCGCTTATATTGTCACTCACACTTGGTCACAGGAGAAAAGATCGCCAGTCGCACCACTCAAACAGGGAATGTATAACTCCACGTTTGAGATTTTGCTAAAGTATATTTGGCGACTCCTTTCATGTATTATATTTTTTGTATTTAAATTCTATAAAAGAGCTACGCACCTACGATTTTAGTTTACTTTCCACCTATGTAAATGTGGTGACAATAAATGTGATTTGATTTAATATGATTTGATGCTGTAGGTAAATGTCATATACATGTACAAGCAACTAGACCACATGGCTGGGTGCGTTTTATTTCCAGCAAAGCATGAGCACACATGACCAGCTGTTTGAAGACTGAGACAAACTAATGAAACAAGTGAAATAAGCCCTTTTCACAACAAACAGAAGTACGTAAATGCTGGGTAAAACAAATTCCGTTACTGCCTTAAGAATGACTATTAACTATTATTGGATAGGTGAAAATAACTATAACCAAAAAGTTAGAATGGCCATGGTTGCTTGAAATGTTGAAAAAACTAGTTGGCAAAAATAAATACACACATAGTAGCAGGGGGCTGTGCCACATTGCCATTGACTGTAGCATCGCTGTGGAGGCTTTTCCACAACCACCAGCTCCCAGAAAAGTACATCTGCTCACCGCCTAGTGCTTGTCCTCTCAAGTGGCGACTGTTTTTGAGGGAGAAGATGAAAACTGTACTCTGAAAGCGTCTGGGAACCACACCAACTCCCATTAGACAGTTTCCCCTCAGTATGACAAAAGTTTATTCCTTCATCCTTCCTAATTGCAGAAACCCATTTTGTGTCTACTCCTTGTCAGCTGAGAAGCCATCGAAACTGAGGGAAGGTTGTTTTTGGTTGAACATTTGGGTGACCTCTACAAGCTCTACTTGGCCATCATTGTTATTGTTCTTGAGTACTTTTGCAGCTAACCCTAACCTGAATGATTTTAAAGAAATAGTTGGGCAAAAAATTATCTTCATCTCTTCTCCAAATGTACTTGATTAGTTAATGTTTGATTTACATTTAGTTATCTGCTGAAGTTCCAAGGCTAATGTAGCAACAAGAAAGAACAAATTACTTGCCTAATTATGACAGATAATTTAGACCATGAGTTTTAAACGTAATTAATACATTTGCTCAAGTGGTGTCAATGTTATGTTAACTACACAGTATGTTATTACAGTGTATAACATATTGTTATTTTAACAAAATTGTCCAAAGTTACATAGGAGACCAAAAAAGTCTGTTTTTATAGATTGCACAATATCATACACAGAACAATTCATTGCAAATTAGTAACTACTTTTCTCAAACTGTTAATCTAGTTACTCGTTGCTTCAACCTTATTCTGTAAAAACCCAAATAAATCTGTATCAACTGCACAAAACCAGTAGTCATTTTCAATAGTATACATGGAAAGAAACAGCTAGTAACAGCAGGCATAATTTAAAAGACCTGTCACTATCCCTAACTTTGCTCTGAACACAATCATTATTTCTGCTTGCTAAAAAATGCTAAAAAGCTGATGCTGTTTAAAAAACAAAAACTAGTCAGTAGAAATAGTTGCCGTAGTCAGCTGCCTCAAAAGCCTTAAAATAAAATATGACTATAAACGTTAGACTACAGAGCTGTTTTTGAATGAAAATTGAGTCTGGTATGTTTAGATGAGGCTGGGACTTTCTCATCTCCTGCCCAGGGATATTTATGTATACTTTTCATATTAGCTTGATTAGATAATTTGACAGTTTATTTAATTGGTTTACAGTGCTTACATGCCACAGTCGACTTATTCACAAGATATCACATATGGGCAAAATAAGTATAAGGACAGGGACATACAATCTGTGCAAAGGAAATTTTCTGTTCAAATGCACCATGCATAATTAGTATTGTTCTATTCAAAATGTATGTTTCTCACAAAAGCCATAGTTCTTATTACATCTGTATTTGTAATGTTACTTCTGCCTACCTTAAAGGGAAAGTAACCACATTACTCTGTGTAACTTTGTACTGAAATATTCCAAAACCTGTCATGTATTGATGTCTTGATTTATTTGCCACATTTTGGGTAAGTGGGAAAGTTTCCTGGACAAAATGAAGAGTGATTGCACAGCTTAAGCAATTTCCATATGTTTCCATATGGCTGTTGTCTTGCTTTTTGTAGCTTGACGAAGTGTTTTTCTGGGTTGCTGTTATATCCAAAGTGGTTGCTAAAGTGTTGTTAGATAGTTGCTGTGGTTTACCAGGTTTTTGCTAGTGTGTTACTAGGCAGTTGCTGTGGTGTCTCTGATGGTTGCTAGGATGATGCTACACTGTATTTCCAAAAGTATTCACTCATCTGCCTTGACATGCATATGAACTTGAGTGACATCCCATTCTTAATCCAAATGGTTTAATATGATGTCAGGCCACCCAGCTATAACAGCTTCAACTCTTCTTGGAAGGCTTTCCACAAGGTTTATGAGTGTGTTTATGGGAATTTTTGACCATTCTTCCAGAAGCGCATTTGTGAGTGCAGGCAGCCTAATTCATCCCAAAGTTGTCAGGTTGAGGCCATGCCTCAGCATCCGCTGACCTCGCTCTGTCATTTTACATGGCCTACCACTTCGTGGCTGAGTTGCTGTCATTCCCAATCATTTCCACTTTGTTATAATACCACGGACAGTTGACTGTGGAATATTTAGTAGCGAGGAAATTTCACGACTGGACTTGTTGTACAGGTGGCATGCTATCACGGTACCACGCTGGAATATACTGAGCTCCTGAGAACGTCCCATTCTTTCACAAATGTTTGTAGAAACGTTCTGCATGTCTAGGTGCTTGGTTTTATACACCTGTGGCCATGGAAGTGATCACCTAAATTGAATGAGTTGGATAGAGTGTATGTACTTGCTGTGGTACAAGAATGTTAGGCAATTTCAGTGGTATCTCACATGGATGCAAGGATGTAGCTAGCATACTTGTATTATTATTAGCAGCTTGTAAGTGGATTACAAACTTCTGTCCACACAATTGTGCCATATGTTCTTTTGGGGGGGGGCGTCTTTTAAAAATCTTTGTGCGAGAACTGTATGTCAGTTGGAAAAAGATGTGCCCAGGCTTTGCAGTACACAGTCATTAATTATATTTTTTGCTAAAGTACACTCTTATTTGTGGAACTTGTGTCCTGTATTTAGAACAGAAACATCCTCTTTTGTCAGTTTTTTAAATGTTTCCCTCTTCCTCCCTACAGATGCACAAAGAGGTAGTGTATGTAGGCCCTCCCCTATTGAGACAGCACTCGCTGGGCCCCTCTCTGCCCCATACCATGCAGGGTTCAATGCCCCCCCCTACGCCTCACTCCATGCCACCATCGCCCTCACGCATCCCATTCGGTCCTCGAGTCTCAGGCGGAGCCACAACCATGCCCCGGGAGAGGTCAGGGCACAACTTGGCCACAACCACCCGCTCTGCTTCGCCCTGCCCAAGCGCTATTCTGGAGAGACGTGATGTGAAGCCAGATGAAGACGTAGCTGCCAAGAGCATGTCGCTGCCGGCACGTGGTGAAGGCCTTTATGCTGACCCCTACATGATGCAACATCCGGACATGGTTGACCATGCTTACCATCGCAGCCCTGTCCGCCCCTATGGCCCCACAGGGAAACCTACAGAGCCAGTGGAACATCCCTCACTGTTCCGACAAAAGAGTAGGAAGCACGCAGACAGCCAATTGCCCACACTAGGCTCCAAGACTCCACCCCCTTCACCACACAGGATGGGAGAGATGAGGGTGATGGACATTCATGGTAGCCAATCACAAGCAGCTCCCCTGGAAAGGTCCTCACCTATCAGGCAGTCTTTCAGAAAGG
This sequence comes from Pygocentrus nattereri, assembly GCF_015220715.1. Lineage (NCBI taxonomy): Eukaryota > Metazoa > Chordata > Actinopteri > Characiformes > Serrasalmidae > Pygocentrus > Pygocentrus nattereri. The sequence continues at coordinate 40,039,459 of NC_051213.1, read as the reverse complement.
AAGCACCTGTCAATGTGGAGATGGTGGTGAAGGGCAGGAGTGTCATGGCATCCCCCGGCACCCCTGACCTTCAATCCCACTGTCCTCTGGTCCCATCTCCTGACCCTCAGACACGGTAAGTCTGCTGTGGAGAAAAGACATAAGGAATGAAAGGGTAGGCATACTAACATGCTTCCAAAGCACACTTAACATGCACTTGTACATACTAATCTTGAATCCATTGCATAACTTAGTATGTTCCTCCACTGCATCATGATATACCAATATTTCTAACTGCATCTGGTGCGTGTATGTACCTTTTAAAAACGCATTGTATCAGTTTCACAAACCCAATAACATCTCTGTGTTTGCAAGACTCACACAGCTGTGAATGGAAATCTATTTTGGGTGGGGTGTAGGGTAGTTACTTTATACAGTTATACAGCACAAAGCACAGTGAGTTAGAGTACTTACACACACACAAACACACACACACACACACACATACACACACCTGTACCTGAAATGCTATACTGTAAAAAACTTAGAGACATCCCTCCATTTATTTAATTTCCAGTCAAATGGCCATCAAGTTAAGGTTATTCGTTTTCAGAAGATACTTGTAATACAATAATTCTCTTTCATAAGGAGAGGGGAAGTCAAAGGAAAAAAAAGACGTTTCCAATCTGGAGTTTAGAAGATTTATTAAAAACCATGGAGAAAACTGTACTGCTGACAAAACTGTCACCATCAGAAAACATTGTTTAAAGCTTTTATCTTCGAGAGATAAGAGAAAGTCATTGTCTACTACAAACTAAGTTGTTTTTGAGCTCTGCATCTGCATATATTACCTTGAGAAAAAATGGTTGTCATTTGCTTTAAACATGTGAGACTAAGATTTGACTCTGTGCTTAGAAGCAAACACCACTATGTTAATATTAATGGTTCTGTGATTTCCTTAGAAGTCTTGCATAGGCTGAAAAAAAGCCTCTTGAACTTGAAAAGGTGAAGAAAACAAAAACGGAAAACTTTTTATTTTGTGCTGGCTCAGACAAAGGCACAGTCCATATGACCACCTGAATAGCCTAAAGCTGGTAACGCAGGCTAAAAAGAATTACACGTAGTCAGCTGTACGTGTGAAATATTGGTGGACAGCTGACTGTGTTATGTTATTAGCCTTTGCTGTGTCCATCCTGGGCTCATGTTATGTGAAGTGGTGGTTTCTGGGTTTTCAGAAATTAAATTCTAGATATTTTGGAGGTAATTCTACCTTGATAAATGTTATCACACTTACAGCTCTGTGCAAAAGTCAGATGCCTCCAATCATTTATTTAACTTATTTATTTACATTTAACTCCTCAAATTGGCATATTTAACATTATATTAAAGTTATGCAGAAACCTCAACAACTAAGTGGAATATCAGTTTTTAGTGTAAACCCTTTGCCTTTATTACAGGTGTCATTCTTTTCAAGAGACTTGCTTATAGTTTTACGAAGACATGTGCAAGAATATTTTCTAAGTTCAATCTTAGAAGTTGGTTGCATCTTTTCCCTTTCACATTCCACATAAACCCACATTCACTGACACTAAAGTCTGGACTCTCCATAGTATTAAGTTAAGTTGTCTTCTCAAATTGGAAAGATGAACAGAAACGCCTGTGGAGTTGTTTTCAAGATTTGAAGCAAGAGTGGAGCTTTGTTTTCTTCTCTCTCAAAGATTAAAGCATCAAGTACTGTTATTCTGATGTAGACAGTTTTTTAAACTCCAATTTAAAAACTCATATTTTACTTCACTGACTTTTCTTGATGAAAATGAATGACTTGCACTTAATACAAGTGATTGCTAATTGCTTGTCTATCAATATCTCTTGTAGACCTGTGACCTGTTGTCTCCACTGTTAGTTTACTACTACTTAAACTGTTTGAACTCTTCTGGACTAATGCACCATAGGAGAGTGAAGGGAACAATGTTTTTTAGGAGTATGTCCCATTCTCAGTAAGGATAAAATTATTTATAAACTATGGGGGTACAGACTCACATACCCAACCAACTGGGATATCATAATTTCCTAGCAACACCTTAGCAACCACCTGGAATTTCACAGGAATGGCTTTGTCAAGTCATTTTAAAGTTTGTTTATGAACTTTCTCTGTCCAGTTCAGATTGCAGCTCTCTTGTAATTTTAATTTTTTATTTTTTTTGGATTTTGATTGATATAAAAACAATTAATTGATTAACCTTATCAGTGACCCTCACTAATACTGTTTCATTTGGAAATATGTCACAGTGCAGAAAGGAAATGATCTCTCATTTCCATTTCATATTGACTGTTAATCTATATGGGCATTTGCCACAACATTTTCACATCGGTCAGGCTTTAACTTGCATACATAGTCAGCTTAGCGAGCATATGTTTGGTGTCTCTGTGCAGAGAGAGAATGAAGGCTATGGAGGAGCAGCTGGCCAGTCTGACTGGCCTTGTGCAGCATGCTCTCCTACAGAGCCCAAGCGTTAATGGCTGCAGCAGCAGGGAGCAGGCCAGGTAAGCAGGGCAGGTTAGGTGGTGTAGTTTGCAAGCCACAGCCTGTCCTCTGGGGAACAACTTTCAGCACACTTGAGTGACTGGATTATATTACATAACCACTAACTGTCATGCACTGACTACTCATGCTAACTGCACTTATTAATATAGCTATGAGTTCTAGCCAGAGCTTGTGCTAATGTAACTTGCAGTGCTGTGTTTTTCTTGTGGATTGTGTGTGTGTGTGTGTGTGTGTGTGTGTGTGTGTGTGTGTGTGTGTGTGTGTGTGTGTGTGTGAGAGAGAGAGAGATAATGTATCTTCTGTTATTTCAGTGATCGGTCAGTAAAGTCGGGGTCACCCGTTCACAGCACATCCAGCCCAGGTGAGAAATCTCTCTCTCTCTCTCTCTCTCTCTCTCTCTCATTTTCTTGCACTGTTCTACACCTGTTCTAGATAATCTCTTTGTTTTTTTCTTTCTTTCATTCTTCTTTGTTTAGCTTTTTCCTTTTTTGTTTAATTTCTTTTTCTTTCTTCTATCTGCATTTCTGTTTTTGTTTTTTTTTCTTCTATCTGCCTTTCTTTATTTTTTTTTTCCTCTCATTGTTTCTATGATCTCTCTTTCTGCCTGACTGTGATCATATAGCTGTAATGCAGCCTGAAATGCAGCACACATCAGCAATAGACATGAGTGCAACAGAAAAATCTGATCTCTCTCACACCATTCAGAATGTTCTTTCTTTCTGTAGTTTCTTTTTCTTTTTTCATTCTAATTCTTTCACTTATACCATTCAAAACAGCAGCATATCATGTGCTCACTTCCACTCATTACAAAAATGGTGCAAGTTACTAAAAAAATCAACAAGCCCACACACATACACTTTTACTGTCACACACATATGTGCTTATTAAAAGCATTTAGTCATGAGCTCAACACAACATACATATATACATACACACCCCTTCCTGATTTCTTATTCTTTTGCATGTTTGTCACACTTAAATGTTTCAAATCACCAAACAAATGTAAATATTAGACAAAGATAAGACAAGTAAACACAAAATGCAGTTTATAAATGAAGGTCTTTATTATTAATAGGAAAAGAAATCAAACATATGGCCCTATGTGAAAGTGATTGCTCCCTAAACCTAATAACTGGTTGGGCCACCCTTAGCAGCAACAACTGCAGTCAAGCGTTTGCGATAACTGGCAATGAGTCTTTTACAGCGCTGTGGAGGAATTTTGGCCTCTCATCTTCGCAGAATTGTTGTAATTCAGCCATATTGGAGGGTTTCCAAGCATGAACCGCCTTTTTAAGGTCATGCCACAGCATCTCAATCAGATTCAGGTCAGGACTTCAGGTCAGGCTAGTCTAAAGTCTTAATTTTGTTTTTCTTAAGCCATTCAGAGGTGGACTTGCTGGTGTACTTTTGAGTTACTTTGTTTCTCGTTTGTTCCTGAATTTCTTTAGATTGTGGCATGATGTCTAGCATTTGAGGATCTTTTGGTTTACTTAACTTTGTCAGGCAGGTCCTATTTCAGTGATTTCTTGATGGAGAACAGGTGTGGCAGTAATCAGGCGTGTGATGGGTGTGGCTAGGGATATTGGACTCAGATTTCCAAAGATGTGATAAATCACAGTTAATTTATGTTTTAACATGGGGGCAATCACTTTTTCACACAGGGTAGGTTTCACACCTGTAGGTTTGGATTTCTTTTTCCCTTAATAATAAAGACCTTCATTTATAAACTGCATTTTGTGTTTCCTTGTGTTACCTTGTCTGATATTTACATTTGTTTGGTGATCTGAAACATTTAAGTGTGACAAACATGCAAAAGAATAAGAAGTCAGGAAGGGGGCAAACACATTTTCACAACACTGTGTGTGTGTGTATAAAAATATACACACACACATGCACGCACACACACAAGCACACACACATAAGGGGTGCAGCATCGCAATGAGGACATGAACGATTCTGAATCAGTTCATAAATATCAAAAATAAATTTTCTAAATAATTAATTTATAACATAATGACAGAATGTAAAAGGTGGAACTTGAAACTGGCTAAGTGCAGTCCCCGGACAGTCTATGGCAGCACATATGGATGAGTGAGAAATCCGACCAGTACCCTCTGCATTTAAAGCCAGGTTAGCTCAGAAGTCACAACCCAAATGTTCAGAAGAGACA